>NC_138769.1:740196062-740506134 GCF_965119305.1 Pelophylax lessonae | reverse complement strand
TGGACTATCGTTGCCACTGTTCGGGATTATATCCGACTGGTGTGATAATAAGAAAAGAGTCATTTGTTTCGGTGTGTTCATCCAGATTATGGTGAATATGGGAAGCACAGTCATTCCCTATGAAGTAAGCTCTTCTACTACAAATATTCAAAAATCAACTGCGCTTGTCATGAATATCGCTCCATGTGATAAACATATATACATACCATATAAAGTGCTTTACAGTATATCAAATAAATAAACGTGAATGGAAATTCTGTTTTAAAAATAAAAAAATGTAAAACAATATAAAGTCACATTCACTTATGCCCACTGTGCACGTGCAGGTGCTCTGTAAAAGGATTAAACTTTGGTGCTTGATCCGACTAGTGCATGCAGTGCCCCACATTGATTTGTATGTCCAACTATCTCTAGTATGGTCAAATGTGCTTGTGGGGCATATCCCCTTTGAATCCAGTAACTCCTCCTGTGTTAGGTTTACCCGATGCTGAAGACCCAATCATACCACTCAGAGGGAAATGACAAACTGGAAGCCTATAGTGTAAAACGATTTTTTGTTTTATTCAAAGGTAAGGAATATACTCACTTGTATTAGTGCTGGTTAGAACCTGGCACCTGAAGTGTACAGCATTGTTTTTTTGTAAGTGGGGCCCACCGTGTCGCTTTTGTGCTGGGAGATGGTGTCGGCGGAAGTTACGTCATGATGACACGGGTATAGCATCAACATGTTTTCACCTTATTGGTCGTTCTCAGGAAGTGAATGCACAGAAACTCTATCATCATTCCACAGCTGAGCCCTTCCCTCCTCGTGACACACTTAGCCTGACTGACTCTCTGCTGGCAGTGTCTAGGCGTCCACAGGCTCTTCCAGTTTTCCAAGCCTCGTTTTCGCCATAATAGTCCCATTGTGACTATGGGAAGCACAGTCATTCCCAGAATCCCACTGAAGTAAGCTCTTCTACTCACTTCATAAGCATGCTCAGTCTTATGTAGTAAAGTTATCCCAGAGCAACCAATCATATTTCACCTTTTAACAGTTTAGAACAGTAATGAGAATGACTTGGGGTGGGGTGTTGGCTGTCTCTCCCCCCAGCTCTGCTCATGTTCCCATTTCTCCATAGGCGTTACAAATCCTCCATGTGTAAATTCCCTTTTCCTGACAGACTCCATGGCAGCATACGTATGGGTTAACCCCGCCTCCACTCCTCCCCTATAGGACCCCACTCCCATAAATCTGCTCTAAACCAGAGGCCACGTTCCTTTTTTTGTCCTCCTCCCAAGGACCAGAATGGTTGAATTCTTAACTTGGATGAAGTTTCCACGATCAAGGCCTGGTTGTTCGGCAAGCTGTGCTCCGGAAGACGTGTGGAGTCTCCAGCAGTCCCCAGCTATTAGTGGGGTGGAGAAGGGCGATGGATTTGGTGCCATGTGGAGTCCCCAGCAGTCCCCAGCTATTAGCAGTGTGGAGAAGAGCGATGGATTTGGTGTCATGTTGAGTCTCCAGCAATCCCCAGCTATTAGCGGGGTGGAGAAGGGCGATGGATGAAGTGCCATGAAGAGCTTAAGCTTGGCCATTGGCAGGCAAAGCGGCATTACGGCCAAACAGCCTTGCTATTGGCAGGTGGCCATAAACACCCTGGGCCCATGCAGCAGCGTCTTCTGGATCCAGGCATGGTCGTGGGGATGCCGTGTGCGGTGATGTATACTTTTATTTTTTGCATATTCAATGGCAGCAGTTGTGTTTGTTTGTTTGTTTTTTCTTCCCTGGCTCTAGTGTCTTCCAGCATATAGTGGCTGGAGCGCAATTGCATTCCAAGCCGCCGCTCTCTCTCTTTCGCCTGGCGTCCCTGGGTTACTCCTGCCCAGGGACTCAGCGCATGTGTGCTGTGGGCGGCGGTGGTGTCATTACAGTGGAGAAATTCAATCAGTGGTCAGTACTGTTGATATTGGGATTTCTCTGTGGGCAGCTTGCAGCAGTTTCCCTAAATGCTGTGTGCATCATCACAGGTATATGCTCTGCAATAACACCCTTGTGTACTGCCTTTGTGTGTGTGATCCTGATGGTTCTATCACCTGTGCAGGTTGGCTGTCTGTGCAGTTTCCACACGACAAATGTGTCACTGCCCCCCCTGGTGGCCAGCCCTTGTGTAGCGGGGAGGAGAGGGTGTGTTTAACCCTTTCCTTTTCTCGCTTGCCTGGGCATTCCTTTTGGGTTTTTTAACCCTTTTCTTTTCTACCCTATTTTGTTTTCTTTTAGGTTTTGAAGCCCTTCTAGTTCAAATTGACAATACACGGCACGAGATTATCAAGACCTCATTAGGTCACTACATCAACATTCTTCTTCCAGATTTAGTCATCATTAGTCACCATCAGGGTCCAGCCTTCATAGCAGAAGCTCTGAATCCTCCTTGATGCACCACATCCACCGCCATGTCAGCCGCTCCAAGGAAGGAGCCTGCTGGGGATGCAGTACTTAGGTCCCAGAGGACAAGTCTCGGTGTGAGCCATACTAAGCCCAGGCAGTTGGAAAAGGGGATGGTTATTTCCAGCAAATGGAATTTCTGGTGAGGCGCGTAGTGCAGAAAACCCTTAATGAGTGGGGTACAAGTCACACGCAAAGTCCAACAGCCGTTACAGCGTGTTCTCCCACAAGGAACGGCCAGGAAGAATGGGAAATCGTCCTAATCAAGCCATCCATCTATGAAGACCTCAGAAAGTGAGGCAGGGCGAGAGGGGTCCCTTTGCCCTTGTGACACCCTTGGTCAAGGCAATGAAGGGGGAATTTACACGAGTAGAACCTGTAGAGTCTCCTGCAAAGCAAGAGGAAGTTCTTTAAGCACCTCTAGAGAGAGCGTTCTCATTTCCCATTCCTAATGCAAATAAGGGACATCATATTGGATGAGTGGAGCAAGGTGGCGAGATATAACTCTCTTCTGAGCAAGATGGTCAAGCTCTATCCATTCAGAGATAAGGATGTGAAGCATCTAGTAAAGGCTGCCTCTCTAGTCGTTGAGGCCTTAATGAGGCAAGCAAGCATGTTGCTCTTCCTTGGAAGATGCAGGGAATGGCCTGAAGTCGGCCTGGGCTCTTGTGCCCGTGTTTAAAGCGATGGAAATGTGGAAGGAGAATGCGGACGCAGTATTCAAGAGCTCGGTAGTGCTGGAGCTGGTGTAGGTTTCCATGGTGAGGCTCCAATTGACATCATCCGCATAGTGGTGTCCTACGCCTGCTAGGTCGGGAGATGACACAGTCTAGAGGACAAAGTTCAGAGCGTGCGAGGGTAGCACGTTTTTACAGACCAGGTCTGGATTTTAGGAAGAGCTGCTGAAGAGGACAGATATCTCCACAGAAGTTTGCTAAAAGCTTGACCTTGGGTATCCAAAAAGCTAATGAGTTTGAGCCTCAGACTATTGGAACGTCAAAGCGGTCTTTTCAGGACACGCATGGTCCATCAGAAGTCCTCATCTTGGATTCATTTCCACAGATTTTGCCTCACTCTGAGGTAAAATGAAGCATATACTCTTGTATTATGTAAAGTCACTGGTGTCGCAAAGTGCTGCTGTGCCAGTCTCAGGATGCGAGAGATTTTAGGGCATGTACTCGCCTCTTTATGGTCGTTAAGAGGAGCGGCTTGCAGGGGCCGATTTTAAACCTGGCACACCTAAACCAATTTTCATCAAAAGATAAGGGGTCCAGCCAGGTGACTGGCTCATTTCCAATAGACCGAAAGATGCTTACTTTCATGTGCCCATCGTAGAAGTCTTTCGCAAGTTCCTTTGGTTCGCTGTAGGTCAAGACCATCTCCAGCTTGCTTGTCTTCCATTTGGGCTTTCAACATCACCCTGTGTGTTTAAGGGATCTTATTGGTTGTTAAGGTCTTTATCAAAGCAAGGAGCATACGCCTGCATGGTTACTTGGATGTTCTTCTCCTACTGTCCCAAAACAGAGGGCAGCTGCTCCTCAAAATTCAGCTGGCAGCTGATTCTGGAAAAGACACCTGGAGCCCATTCTGTCTCTTGTGTGCCTCGGGGCTCAGTTCGATATAACCAAGAGAACCATTGCTTTGTCTCTGGATCCCGATGTTCTGGAACAGAATACTCCTGGCCCTTTCTTCCCACCTGCGTGCCTTACAGCATCTAAAATGATTGACACTATTGTGTCTACAGATCCAATGGTCAAGTGGACGCTCTGGAGAATGCGGCTGTTCCGGAGGAGGTTTCAACAGCAGTGGGAGCCAGGAAGCAGAATTCAGGTCATCTACATAACCTCAGTCATGAGTGAGTCCCCTAGTGGCTGCAGTGGAGAAACTGTCTCATTTTGCCATTCCATTGCCCCATTTCCTGGTTCACAATCACATTCAATACCACCAATCTGGGTTGAGGGCCTTGCTGCCTGTCAGGGATAGCTCAAGACAGATGGGGCTATCAATTTCACAAGATTGTGATGAACGTTCTGAAACTACGGGCAGCCTTTTGCACCCTACAGGCTTTTCACCATATAGCGAAGGGTGTGTCAGTGCTCTTAGGCTAGCCAATACTACGGAAGTCTCCTACGTTAAAAGACAACGAGGGACTCACAGCCTCTATTACCGGAAGCGAAGCCAATTATGTCTTGGGTTAAGAAGAATCAAGCCTACATCTTTGAGGCTTATTTCCCCACGAGCGAGCGGAACGAGCGGGGGTGGGAGCGCGCCTCCGGCTCACCCCCTATTGGCTCACAGGCTAGTGACGTACCGGTACGTCACTTTGCCTGTGAGGGGCTGACCGCCGCCGTATATAGTCGAGCGGCGGTCGGCAAGTGGTTAAAGCTTAATTCAATAAACTGAAGTTAGAAGCTGATTGGCTACCATGCACAGCTGTCCCAGATTTTGCACTCCCCAGTTTTAGTAAATCAACCCTATTGTCTCTCTTCTTCTTTCTAGTGTACGTCATCTTCTTTGGACTATCGTTGCCACTGTTCGGGATTATATCCGACTGGTGTGATAATAAGAAAAGAGTCATTTGTTTCGGTGTGTTCATCCAGATTATGGTGAATATGGGAAGCACAGTCATTCCCTATGAAGTAAGCTCTTCTACTACAAATATTCAAAAATCAACTGCGCTTGTCATGAATATCGCTCCATGTGATAAACATATATACATACCATATAAAGTGCTTTACAGTATATCAAATAAATAAACGTGAATGGAAATTCTGTTTTAAAAATAAAAAAATGTAAAACAATATAAAGTCACATTCACTTATGCCCACTGTGCACGTGCAGGTGCTCTGTAAAAGGATTAAACTTTGGTGCTTGATCCGACTAGTGCATGCAGTGCCCCACATTGATTTGTATGTCCAACTATCTCTAGTATGGTCAAATGTGCTTGTGGGGCATATCCCCTTTGAATCCAGTAACTCCTCCTGTGTTAGGTTTACCCGATGCTGAAGACCCAATCATACCACTCAGAGGGAAATGACAAACTGGAAGCCTATAGTGTAAAACGATTTTTTGTTTTATTCAAAGGTAAGGAATATACTCACTTGTATTAGTGCTGGTTAGAACCTGGCACCTGAAGTGTACAGCATTGTTTTTTTGTAAGTGGGGCCCACCGTGTCGCTTTTGTGCTGGGAGATGGTGTCGGCGGAAGTTACGTCATGATGACACGGGTATAGCATCAACATGTTTTCACCTTATTGGTCGTTCTCAGGAAGTGAATGCACAGAAACTCTATCATCATTCCACAGCTGAGCCCTTCCCTCCTCGTGACACACTTAGCCTGACTGACTCTCTGCTGGCAGTGTCTAGGCGTCCACAGGCTCTTCCAGTTTTCCAAGCCTCGTTTTCGCCATAATAGTCCCATTGTGACTATGGGAAGCACAGTCATTCCCAGAATCCCACTGAAGTAAGCTCTTCTACTCACTTCATAAGCATGCTCAGTCTTATGTAGTAAAGTTATCCCAGAGCAACCAATCATATTTCACCTTTTAACAGTTTAGAACAGTAATGAGAATGACTTGGGGTGGGGTGTTGGCTGTCTCTCCCCCCAGCTCTGCTCATGTTCCCATTTCTCCATAGGCGTTACAAATCCTCCATGTGTAAATTCCCTTTTCCTGACAGACTCCATGGCAGCATACGTATGGGTTAACCCCGCCTCCACTCCTCCCCTATAGGACCCCACTCCCATAAATCTTTGCTCTAAACCAGAGGCCACGTTCCTTTTTTGTCCTCCTCCCAAGGACCAGAATGGTTGAATTCTTAACTTGGATGAAGTTTCCACGATCAAGGCCTGGTTGTTCGGCAAGCTGTGCTCCGGAAGACGTGTGGAGTCTCCAGCAGTCCCCAGCTATTAGTGGGGTGGAGAAGGGCGATGGATTCGGTGCCATGTGGAGTCCCCAGCAATCCCCAGCTATTAGCGGGGTGGAGAAGGGCGATGGATGAAGTGCCATGAAGAGCTTAAGCTTGGCCATTGGCAGGCAAAGCGGCATTACGGCCAAACAGCCTTGCTATTGGCAGGTGGCCATAAACACCCTGGGCCCATGCAGCAGCGTCTTCTGGATCCAGGCATGGTCGTGGGGATGCCGTGTGCGGTGATGTATACTTTTATTTTTTGCATATTCAATGGCAGCAGTTGTGTTTGTTTGTTTTTTCTTCCCTGGCTCTAGTGTCTTCCAGCCTATAGTGGCTGGAGCGCAATTGCATTCCAAGCCGCCGCTCTCTCTCTTCCACCTGGCGTCCCTGGGTTACTCCTGCCCAGGGACTCAGCGCATGTGTGCTGTGGGCGGCGGTGGTGTCATTACAGTGGAGAAATTCAATCAGTGGTCAGTACTGTTGATATTGGGATTTCTCTGTGGGCAGCTTGCAGCAGTTTCCCTAAATGCTGTGTGCATCATCACAGGTATATGCTCTGCAATAACACCCTTGTGTACTGCCTTTGTGTGTGTGATCCTGATGGTTCTATCACCTGTGCAGGTCGGCTGTCTGTGCAGTTTCCACACGACGAATGTGTCACACTGCCCCCCTGGTGGCCAGCCCTTGTGTAGCGGGGAGGAGAGGGTGTGTTTAACCCTTTCCTTTTCTCGCTTGCCTGGGCATTCCTTTTGGGTTTTTTAACCCTTTTCCTTTCTACCCTATTTTGTTTTCTTTTAGGTTTTGAAGCCCTTCTAGTTCAAATTGACAATACACGGCACGAGATTATCAAGACCTCATTAGGTCACTACATCAACATTCTTCTTCCAGATTTAGTCATCATTAGTCACCATCAGGGTCCAGCCTTCATAGCAGAAGCTCTGAATCCTCCTTGATGCACCACATCCACCGCCATGTCAGCCGCTCCAAGGAAGGAGCCTGCTGGGGATGCAGTACTTAGGTCCCAGAGGACAAGTCTCGGTGTGAGCCATACTAAGCCCAGGCAGTTGGAAAAGGGGATGGTTATTTCCAGCAAATGGAATTTCTGGTGAGGCGCGTAGTGCAGAAAACCCTTAATGAGTGGGGTACAAGTCACACGCAAAGTCCAACAGCCGTTACAGCGTGTTCTCCCACAAGGAACGGCCAGGAAGAATGGGAAATCGTCCTAATCAAGCCATCCATCTATGAAGACCTCAGAAAGTGAGGCAGGGCGAGAGGGGTCCCTTTGCCCTTGTGACACCCTTGGTCAAGGCAATGAAGGGGGAATTTACACGAGTAGAACCTGTAGAGTCTCCTGCAAAGCAAGAGGAAGTTCTTTAAGCACCTCTAGAGAGAGCGTTCTCATTTCCCATTCCTAATGCAAATAAGGGACATCATATTGGATGAGTGGAGCAAGGTGGCGAGATATAACTCTCTTCTGAGCAAGATGGTCAAGCTCTATCCATTCAGAGATAAGGATGTGAAGCATCTAGTAAAGGCTGCCTCTCTAGTCGTTGAGGCCTTAATGAGGCAAGCAAGCATGTTGCTCTTCCTTGGAAGATGCAGGGAATGGCCTGAAGTCGGCCTGGGCTCTTGTGCCCGTGTTTAAAGCGATGGAAATGTGGAAGGAGAATGCGGACGCAGTATTCAAGAGCTCGGTAGTGCTGGAGCTGGTGTAGGTTTCCATGGTGAGGCTCCAATTGACATCATCCGCATAGTGGTGTCTTACGCCTGCTAGGTCGGGAGATGACACAGTCTAGAGGACAAAGTTCAGAGCGTGCGAGGGTCGCACGTTTTTACAGACCAGGTCTGGATTTTAGGAAGAGCTGCTGAAGAGGACAGATATCTCCACAGAAGTTTGCTAAAAGCTTGACCTTGGGTATCCAAAACGCTACTGAGTTTGAGCCTCAGACTATTGGAACGTCAAAGCGGTCTTTTCAGGACACGCATGGTCCATCAGAAGTCCTCATCTTGGATTTATTTCCACAGATTTTGCCTCACTCTGAGGTAAAATGAAGCATATACTCTTGTATTATGTAAAGTCACTGGTGTCGCAAAGTGCTGCTGTGCCAGTCTCAGGATGGGAGAGATTTTAGGGCATGTACTCGCCTCTTTATGGTCGTTAAGAGGAGCGGCTTGCAGGGGCCGATTTTAAACCTGGCACACCTAAACCAATTTTCATCAAAAGATAAGGGGTCCAGCCAGGTGACTGGCTCATTTCCAATAGACCGAAAGATGCTTACTTTCATGTGCCCATCGTAGAAGTCTTTCGCAAGTTCCTTTGGTTCGCTGTAGGTCAAGACCATCTCCAGCTTGCTTGTCTTCCATTTGGGCTTTCAACATCACCCTGTGTGTTTAAGGGATCTTATTGGTTGTTAAGGTCTTTATCAAAGCAAGGAGCATACGCCTGCATGGTTACTTGGATGTTCTTCTCCTACTGTCCCAAAACAGAGGGCAGCTGCTCCTCAAAATTCAGCTGGCAGCTGATTCTGGAAAAGACACCTGGAGCCCATTCTGTCTCTTGTGTGCCTCGGGGCTCAGTTCGATATAACCAAGAGAACCATTGCTTTGTCTCTGGATCCCGATGTTCTGGAACAGAATACTCCTGGCCCTTTCTTCCCACCTGCGTGCCTTACAGCATCTAAAATGATTGACACTATTGTGTCTACAGATCCAATGGTCAAGTGGACGCTCTGGAGAATGCGGCTGTTCCGGAGGAGGTTTCAACAGCAGTGGGAGCCAGGAAGCAGAATTCAGGTCATCTACATAACCTCAGTCATGAGTGAGTCCCCTAGTGGCTGCAGTGGAGAAACTGTCTCATTTTGCCATTCCATTGCCCCATTTCCTGGTTCACAATCACATTCAATACCACCAATCTGGGTTGAGGGCCTTGCTGCCTGTCAGGGATAGCTCAAGACAGATGGGGCTATCAATTTCACAAGATTGTGATGAACGTTCTGAAACTACGGGCAGCCTTTTGCACCCTACAGGCTTTTCACCATATAGCGAAGGGTGTGTCAGTGCTCTTAGGCTAGCCAATACTACGGAAGTCTCCTACGTTAAAAGACAACGAGGGACTCACAGCCTCTATTACCGGAAGCGAAGCCAATTATGTCTTGGGTTAAGAAGAATCAAGCCTACATCTTTGAGGCTTATTTCCCCACGAGCGAGCGGAACGAGCGGGGGTGGGAGCGCGCCTCCGGCTCACCCCCTATTGGCTCACAGGCTAGTGACGTACCGGTACGTCACTTTGCCTGTGAGGGGCTGACCGCCGCCGTATATAGTCGAGCGGCGGTCGGCAAGTGGTTAAAGCTTAATTCAATAAACTGAAGTTAGAAGCTGATTGGCTACCATGCACAGCTGTCCCAGATTTTGCACTCCCCAGTTTTAGTAAATCAACCCTATTGTCTCTCTTCTTCTTTCTAGTGTACGTCATCTTCTTTGGACTATCGTTGCCACTGTTCGGGATTATATCCGACTGGTGTGATAATAAGAAAAGAGTCATTTGTTTCGGTGTGTTCATCCAGATTATGGTGAATATGGGAAGCACAGTCATTCCCTATGAAGTAAGCTCTTCTACTACAAATATTCAAAAATCAACTGCGCTTGTCATGAATATCGCTACATGTGATAAACATATATACATACCATATAAAGTGCTTTACAGTATATCAAATAAATAAACGTGAATGGAAATTCTGTTTTAAAAATAAAAAAATGTAAAACAATATAAAGTCACATTCACTTGCCCACTGTGCACGTGCAGGTGCTCTGTAAAAGGATTAAACTTTGGTGCTTGATCCGACTAGTGCATGCAGTGCCCCACATTGATTTGTATGTCCAACTATCTCTAGTATGGTCAAATGTGCTTGTGGGGCATATCCCCTTTGAATCCAGTAACTCCTCCTGTGTTAGGTTTACCCGATGCTGAAGACCCAATCATACCACTCAGAGGGAAATGACAAACTGGAAGCCTATAGTGTAAAACGATTTTTTGTTTTATTCAAAGGTAAGGAATATACTCACTTGTATTAGTGCTGGTTAGAACCTGGCACCTGAAGTGTACAGCATTGTTTTTTTGTAAGTGGGGCCCACCGTGTCGCTTTTGTGCTGGGAGATGGTGTCGGCGGAAGTTACGTCATGATGACACGGGTATAGCATCAACATGTTTTCACCTTATTGGTCGTTCTCAGGAAGTGAATGCACAGAAACTCTATCATCATTCCACAGCTGAGCCCTTCCCTCCTCGTGACACACTTAGCCTGACTGACTCTCTGCTGGCAGTGTCTAGGCGTCCACAGGCTCTTCCAGTTTTCCAAGCCTCGTTTTCGCCATAATAGTCCCATTGTGACTATGGGAAGCACAGTCATTCCCAGAATCCCACTGAAGTAAGCTCTTCTACTCACTTCATAAGCATGCTCAGTCTTATGTAGTAAAGTTATCCCAGAGCAACCAATCATATTTCACCTTTTAACAGTTTAGAACAGTAATGAGAATGACTTGGGGTGGGGTGTTGGCTGTCTCTCCCCCCAGCTCTGCTCATGTTCCCATTTCTCCATAGGCGTTACAAATCCTCCATGTGTAAATTCCCTTTTCCTGACAGACTCCATGGCAGCATACGTATGGGTTAACCCCGCCTCCACTCCTCCCCTATAGGACCCCACTCCCATAAATCTTTGCTCTAAACCAGAGGCCACGTTCCTTTTTTGTCCTCCTCCCAAGGACCAGAATGGTTGAATTCTTAACTTGGATGAAGTTTCCACGATCAAGGCCTGGTTGTTCGGCAAGCTGTGCTCCGGAAGACGTGTGGAGTCTCCAGCAGTCCCCAGCTATTAGTGGGGTGGAGAAGGGCGATGGATTCGGTGCCATGTGGAGTCCCCAGCAATCCCCAGCTATTAGCGGGGTGGAGAAGGGCGATGGATGAAGTGCCATGAAGAGCTTAAGCTTGGCCATTGGCAGGCAAAGCGGCATTACGGCCAAACAGCCTTGCTATTGGCAGGTGGCCATAAACACCCTGGGCCCATGCAGCAGCGTCTTCTGGATCCAGGCATGGTCGTGGGGATGCCGTGTGCGGTGATGTATACTTTTATTTTTTGCATATTCAATGGCAGCAGTTGTGTTTGTTTGTTTGTTTTTTCTTCCCTGGCTCTAGTGTCTTCCAGCCTATAGTGGCTGGAGCGCAATTGCATTCCAAGCCGCTGCTCCCTCTCTTCCGCCTGGCGTCCCTTGGTTACTCCTGCCCAGGGACTCAGCGCATGTGTGCTGTGGGCGGCGGTGGTGTCATTACAGTGGAGAAATTCAATCAGTGGTCAGTACTGTTGATATTGGGATTTCTCTGTGGGCAGCTTGCAGCAGTTTCCCTAAATGCTGTGTGCATCATCACAGGTATATGCTCTGCAATAACACCCTTGTGTACTGCCTTTGTGTGTGTGATCCTGATGGTTCTATCACCTGTGCAGGTTGGCTGTCTGTGCAGTTTCCACACGACGAATGTGTCACTGCCCCCCCTGGTGGCCAGCCCTTGTGTAGCGGGGAGGAGAGGGTGTGTTTAACCCTTTCCTTTTCTCGCTTGCCTGGGCATTCCTTTTGGGTTTTTTAACCCTTTTCCTTTCTACCCTATTTTGTTTTCTTTTAGGTTTTGAAGCCCTTCTAGTTCAAATTGACAATACACGGCACGAGATTATCAAGACCTCATTAGGTCACTACATCAACATTCTTCTTCCAGATTTAGTCATCATTAGTCACCATCAGGGTCCAGCCTTCATAGCAGAAGCTCTGAATCCTCCTTGATGCACCACATCCACCGCCATGTCAGCCGCTCCAAGGAAGGAGCCTGCTGGGGATGCAGTACTTACGTCCCAGAGGACAAGTCTCGGTGTGAGCCATACTAAGCCCAGGCAGTTGGAAAAGGGGATGGTTATTTCCAGCAAATGGAATTTCTGGTGAGACGCGTAGTGCAGAAAACCCTTAATGAGTGGGGTACAAGTCACACGCAAAGTCCAACAGCCGTTACAGCGTGTTCTCCCACAAGGAACGGCCAGGAAGAATGGGAAATCGTCCTAATCAAGCCATCCATCTATGAAGACCTCAGAAAGTGAGGCAGGGCGAGAGGGGTCCCTTTGCCCTTGTGACACCCTTGGTCAAGGCAATGAAGGGGGAATTTACACGAGTAGAACCTGTAGAGTCTCCTGCAAAGCAAGAGGAAGTTCTTTAAGCACCTCTAGAGAGAGCGTTCTCATTTCCCATTCCTAATGCAAATAAGGGACATCATATTGGATGAGTGGAGCAAGGTGGCGAGATATAACTCTCTTCTGAGCAAGATGGTCAAGCTCTATCCATTCAGAGATAAGGATGTGAAGCATCTAGTAAAGGCTGCCTCTCTAGTCGTTGAGGCCTTAATGAGGCAAGCAAGCATGTTGCTCTTCCTTGGAAGATGCAGGGAATGGCCTGAAGTCGGCCTGGGCTCTTGTGCCCGTGTTTAAAGCGATGGAAATGTGGAAGGAGAATGCGGACGCAGTATTCAAGAGCTTGGTAGTGCTGGAGCTGGTGTAGGTTTCCATGGTGAGGCTCCAATTGACATCATCCGCATAGTGGTGTCCTACGCCTGCTAGGTCGGGAGATGACACAGTCTAGAGGACAAAGTTCAGAGCGTGCGAGGGTCGCACGTTTTTACAGACCAGGTCTGGATTTTAGGAAGAGCTGCTGAAGAGGACAGATATCTCCACAGAAGTTTGCTAAAAGCTTGACCTTGGGTATCCAAAAAGCTACTGAGTTTGAGCCTCAGACTATTGGAACGTCAAAGCGGTCTTTTCAGGACACGCATGGTCCATCAGAAGTCCTCATCTTGGATTTATTTCCACAGATTTTGCCTCACTCTGAGGTAAAATGAAGCATATACTCTTGTATTATGTAAAGTCACTGGTGTCGCAAAGTGCTGCTGTGCCAGTCTCAGGATGGGAGAGATTTTAGGGCATGTACTCGCCTCTTTATGGTCGTTAAGAGGAGCGGCTTGCAGGGGCCGATTTTAAACCTGGCACACCTAAACCAATTTTCATCAAAAGATAAGGGGTCCAGCCAGGTGACTGGCTCATTTCCAATAGACCGAAAGATGCTTACTTTCATGTGCCCATCGTAGAAGTCTTTCGCAAGTTCCTTTGGTTTGCTGTAGGTCAAGACCATCTCCAGCTTGCTTGTCTTCCATTTGGGCTTTCAACATCACCCTGTGTGTTTAAGGGATCTTATTGGTTGTTAAGGTCTTTATCAAAGCAAGGAGCATACGCCTGCATGGTTACTTGGATGTTCTTCTCCTACTGTCCCAAAACAGAGGGCAGCTGCTCCTCAAAATTCAGCTGGCAGCTGATTCTGGAAAAGACACCTGGAGCCCATTCTGTCTCTTGTGTGCCTCGGGGCTCAGTTCGATATAACCAAGAGAACCATTGCTTTGTCTCTGGATCCCGATGTTCTGGAACAGAATACTCCTGGCCCTTTCTTCCCACCTGCGTGCCTTACAGCATCTAAAATGATTGACACTATTGTGTCTACAGATCCAATGGTCAAGTGGACGCTCTGGAGAATGCGGCTGTTCCGGAGGAGGTTTCAACAGCAGTGGGAGCCAGGAAGCAGAATTCAGGTCATCTACATAACCTCAGTCATGAGTGAGTCCCCTAGTGGCTGCAGTGGAGAAACTGTCTCATTTTGCCATTCCATTGCCCCATTTCCTGGTTCACAATCACATTCAATACCACCAATCTGGGTTGAGGGCCTTGCTGCCTGTCAGGGATAGCTCAAGACAGATGGGGCTATCAATTTCACAAGATTGTGATGAACGTTCTGAAACTACGGGCAGCCTTTTGCACCCTACAGGCTTTTCACCATATAGCGAAGGGTGTGTCAGTGCTCTTAGGCTAGCCAATACTACGGAAGTCTCCTACGTTAAAAGACAACGAGGGACTCACAGCCTCTATTACCGGAAGCAAAGCCAATTATGTCTTGGGTTAAGAAGAATCAAGCCTACATCTTTGAGGCTTATTTCCCCACAGTCCAAAATATTCTAGCATACTTACTTTCCAGAGTCCAGTTGGACAACAAGGAATGGTCTCTACATGTGAAGGTTTTTCAGGTGCACATGGCCTGACGGATCATTGGAAATGCAGCAGGTCCTGTGCGTTTCTTAAAGTCCTGGTCATCCTTGGGTTTCTACGAAAACCCTGAACAGAAGTTGTGGAGGTAGTGGCAGTGATAGCTTATTGGCCAATTAGGCCATGGTTCCCCTTGCTAGCACTGTTCAGCTACTGGGACCCAGTGCTCCTTCTCATCAGGCCAGACCTTCTGTCACTGGGTGCATTTCTACATCCATGTCCAGCAGGAGGGTTTTCGGGTTCCTGGAGAACTGGGCCGACTTCTCAGTCGGCCACCAGCTCTATGGTAGGGACGAATTGCACCTAAATTGGGAGGGTGCAGCCGTACTGGGTGAGAAGATGGCCGAAAAGTTAGAGGGGCTTTTAAACTAGGTGATGGGGGGGAGGGTACAGATGTAGAATTAGCCAGTGGAAAGCAAGATCCAGAGGGCAGAAATGGGGACATTAGCGGTAGGGTGTTTGGAGCTCCTAAACCCTGGAGGGGTATTGGGAGAAATCACAAGAGCAGCCTAAAAACATCAAATGAGGATATTTGTAACCGATCAACTGATTACGAGGCTTGTATACCAATGCCAGAAGCCTGGCTAACAAGATGGGAGAGCTGGAGCTGCTGATGTTTGAGGAGGACTTAGATTTTTTGGGGATAACAGAGACTTGGTTTAACAGCTCTCATGATTGGAAAGCGACCATTCAGGGGTATTCCCTTTATCACAGAGATAGAGAAGGTAAAAAAGGGGGAGGGGTATGTCTGTATATTAAGAACAGTATACAGGTAAATATGAGGGATGATATTAATAATGGAGCTATGGACGAGGCAGAATCCCTATGGGTAGAACTTCAAAGGGAAGGCACTGTGGGGAAAGTAATATTGGGCGTATGCTATAGACCCCCCAACCTGAGGGAGGAGGGGGAGGCTGACCTCCTTTTACATATAGGATTGGCAGCAAGGATGGGAAATGTCATTATAACGGGGGACTTTAATTATCCAGATATAGACTGGGCAGAAGGAACCGCACATTCAGCCAAGGCTCGGCAGTTCCTAAATGTTTTGCAGGACAATTTCATGGGTCAGATGGTGAGTGCACCGACAAGAAACAATGCGGTACTTGACCTACTGATTACCAACAATACAGACCTGCTCACGGATATAGAAATACGGGACAACTTAGGAAACAGTGACCATGGGTCAATTAGTTTCAGTATTAATTACAGTAATAGGAAACACAAGGGCAATATAAGGACACTGAATTTCAAAAGAGCCAATTTCCCAAAACTGCGCTCTCTGCTAGAAAATATCAAATGGGATAGAACCCTGGGAACAAAGAACACGGAGGAAAAATGGGAGTGCTTCAAGGGCATACAAAACAAGGGGATTGGCCAGTGCATTCCAAAGGGAAATACATTTAAAAGAGCAAAACTAAACCCTGGGTGGCTAAACTCCAACATAAAAATGCATATTAGTGCTAAAGAAAAGGCCTTCAAAAAATACAAGGCTGAGGGGTCATTGGCAGCATTTAGGCATTACAAAGAGTGCAATAAGAAATTTAAAGACGAAATCAGGGCGGCTAAAATAGAACACGAGAGACATATAGCGGAGGAGAGTAAAAAGAACCCCAAGAAATTCTTTAAGTATATAAACAGTAAGAAAGCGAGGCCAGAACACATTGGCCCCATAAAAGATGACAAAGAAAATATGGCCACTGAGGACAGAGAAAAGGCGGAAGTGTTAAATAATTTCTTCTCTTCAGTCTTCACAAAAGAATCGGGGGGCTACACTAACCCAGCTTGTAAGGCCAAACTAAACAACATACCTCAGGAAGTGCCGCCATGGCTAACAGAAGATAGACTTAGAACTAAACTAGAGAAACTTAACATAAATAAATCACCGGGACCGGATGGCTTGCACCCGAGGGTTCTTAAAGAGCTCAGCCAGGTGATTGCCAGACCATTATTCTTGATCTTTAAGGATAGTTTTCAGACGGGTATTGTGCCAGCTGACTGGAAAAAAGCCAACGTGGTACCAATATTTAAAAAGGGGCCGAGATATATCCCGGGTAACTATAGGCCGGTCAGCCTAACATCTGTAGTCTGCAAGATTTTGGAGGGGATGTTAAGGGACCACATACAAGACTTTAGTAATGAAAACGGTATTATTAGTAGTAATCAGCATGGATTCATAAAAAATCGTTCTTGCCAAACCAAACTATTAACCTTCTACGATGAAGTGAGCTGCCACCTAGATAAAGGAAAGCCTGTGGATGTGGTGTATCTGGACTTTGCAAAGGCCTTTGACACCGTTCCCCACAAACGCTTACTGTACAAACTAAGGAAGGTAGGTATGGACCATAAGGTGAGTACCTGGATAGAAAACTGGCTCCAGGGGAGAGTCCAGAGGGTGGTGATTAATGGGGAGTACTCGGATTTGGCAGGTGTGGAAAGCGGGTCCCCCAGGGTTCTGTCCTGGGACCAATCCTGTTTAATTTATTCATAAATGATCTAGAGGAGGGGATATCTAGTACAATCTCAGTATTTGCGGATGATACTAAACTAAGCATGCCAATATCTTCTATGCAGTAAGTGGAAACCTTACAAGCGGACCTGAACAAAATAATGGGGTGGGCAACTACATGGCAGATGAGGTTTAATGTTGAAAAATGTAAAGTAATGCACTTGGGGGCCAGAAACCAGAAAGCAAGCTACTAACTAGGGGGGGGGGAACCTCTGGGTGAGTCTAGGATGGAAAAGGACCTGGGGGTACTGGTAGACAACAGACTTGGCAGTGGCATGCAATGCCAAGCCGCTGCAAGCAAAGCCAACAGAATACTGGGATGCATAAAAACGGAATTTTTGTAAAATCTTTCCTGTAAAATTCCTTTCTCTGAGTCCTCCGACAGTCGCCGCCTCTTCATATTCGTCACAATGGGGTATTAGACTTTGCTCCGAAGGAGTAGCTAGGCAACAGAATATGTTAACATTAAAGCTTTTAACATATCCCACCCTCAAGGGGTGGTCCCCTCAGTCAATACCCTCCTACTTCCTGCAACCATATCTCAGTTTCAGTGGAATAGCAGTAGAGTATACAACCAAACCCCAAAAGAGGGGCGGGGGCGGCGACTGTCGGAGGACTCAGAGAAAGGAATTTTTCAGGTAAGATTTTACAAAAATCCCGTTTTCTCTTACGTCCTCCGACAGTCGCCGCCTCTTCATATTCGTCACAATGGGGACGTCCCAAAGCAGTGCAAACATGAGGGGTGGGAAAACGCATCCGCGCCGTAAGGCAACGCAGTCTCCCCGTTTAAAGAAAGGAACCTTACCAAAGGAAGGAAACCAGCTGGGCAACAGGAAAAAAACTTGCTCAACAGGAGCAACAACCCAGGAAAAACAAATAACCAGGGGATAAAAAAACGTATCCCAACAGCCAGGGGTCCCAACAAGGGACCCTAGGGAACTGCCGCACTAAGAACCTTGCGGCCAAAGGAAGCATCCGCCGATGCCTGAACATCTACCTTGTAGAATTTTGTGAAAGTGTGTACGGTCGACCAGGTCGCCGCCTTACACACCTGGGCTACAGAAGCCCCATGACAACAGGCCCAAGACATACTCAGAGATCTAGTAGAGTGCGCCTTCACAGGCATAGGGGGAACTTTCCCCTGCAAGACATATGCCTGTTCAATGGTCTGCCTAATCCATTTGGCGATGGTAGTGGCCGACGCCGCCATGCCCTTCCGAGGACCCTCCGGAAGAACAAACAAAGAATCCGTCTTTCGAAAAGACTCAGTCGATTTAAGGTAAACCCTAATCGCCCGAACAACATCCAAAGAATGCAGCCTCACCTCTTTCGGATGTTTAGGCTTCGCGCACAGCGAAGGCAAGACAATATCCTCATTGAGATGGAATTCCGAAACTCGCTTCGGAAGAAAAGAAGGATTAGGTCGCAAGACCACCTTATCCAAGTGAATAACCAGATACGGAGACTTGCAGGACAAAGCCGCCAGCTCCGACACTCTGCGAGCCGAAGTGATCGCAACCAAAAAGGCGACCTTTTTGGACAACATAGACAACAAGATCTCCCTGATCTGTTCAAAAGGAGCACGTTGTAACACAGATAGAACGAGATTCAAGTCCCAAGGGGGCAGAGGATCCCTCCTAGGAGGTACCAGATGCCGCACTCCCTGAACAAAAGTGCCAACCAAAGAGTTGGAAGCCACGGGACGTTGAAAAAGAACGGCCAGCGCAGACACCTGACCCTTGATCGTAGCCAGCGCCAAACGCTGATCGACACCTGCCTGAAGGAAGGACAACACTCGAGAAACCGAGTACGTGCGGGGTGAAAACCCCCTGGACTCACACCAGGCAAAATAGGCCTTGCAGGTTCGGTAGTAAACCTTTCCAGAGGAAGACTTCCTCGCGTTGACCAATGTATGAATGACCTCAGGGGAGAGACCCCTCTCCTTCAGGACCTCGGTCTCAACAGCCAGGCCGTCAAAGCCAGCGACTGTAAAGCAGGATGGTATATCGGCCCCTGAGACAGGAGATCGTCTCGAAGAGGTAGACGCCACGGGGGGTCGACCGCCAGATTCACGAGGTCTGCGTACCAGGACCGGCGAGGCCAGTCCGGTGCCACAAGAATCACCGTGCTGCGTTCCGAGTGCAACCTGCGAAGGAACCTGGATAGCAACTGAATCGGTGGAAACGCATACATCAGCTTGTACAGATGATGAGAGTAAGAAGAAATTTTAACAGACACCAAGACTATGAAACTCAAGCTGACTTATTGGTATATAAATTTAGAGAAAAAGGCTACAAAAATAAAGATCTAATAAAAATAAAAAAAGAAAGTGGGGAATATGGAAAGAAAAGATCTTTTTACAAAGAAAATCAAAAAACAAGATGATTTTAGAATAGGCTTGTGACGGTATCAGATTTTCATGCTGCGATTAATTGATTAAGGTTGTGCCACGGTATACGGTATTATCACGGTATTCTATTATTACATTTAAATTATTAAATTTCCACCTCACTTCAATTTCATTGCTGAATTTAGGGGCTTTGGTTCACTTATGCACATTATTATATAGTCAGTCAGTACAGACTCTGTGAACCAGGCCTAAAATAGGTCATCAAGCAGTGTCTGGCCTAACTGTTGATAACTGGTCCTGGCGCTCGGCTCCGATCCGATGGCCTGGTCATTAAGAGGGCAAATCCTTGTGGTCAAGAAGTGGTTAAACCTGAAGGAGGTGTTGTTTATAAATGACTTTACTATTGCTTTAGGCCTGGTTCACATGTATGCGGGTTGGTGGTTCACATGTATGCGGGTTGGCGGCCCACATTTGCACAGGCATAGCAGCCCATTGATTTGAACGGGCTGCTATGCCCTCATTTTCCGCAGAAAAAAGGTGCATGCAGCATTTTTTTAAAATTCAGTGGCCTTGAAATCCATCCTGCTTTTGCACCATGCGACTAACCTGCAGTTCCTGCTCTGGCAAGCTTTCTGCATTTTTTGTAGACACTGCTTGATGGCTATATAATAATGTAATGTGGGCTGCTATGCGTGTGTGTGTGTGTGTATGTATATATATATATATATATATATATATATATATATATATATATATATATAAATATATATATATATTTATTAGAGCTGCACGATTCTGGCCAAAATGAGAATCACGATTTTTTAGCTTGGAATAAAGATCACGATTCTCTGTGTAACAAAAAAAAAAATTGGGATAACTTTACTGTTACGTTTTTTTTTTTTTTTTATTCATTAAAGTCTAATCATTGCGTTTGAAAGACTGCTGCGCAAATACAGTGTGACATAAAATATTACAACAATCGCCATTTTATTCTGTAGGGTCTCTGCTAAAAAAATATATAAAATGTTTGGGGGTTCTAAGTACTTTTCTAGCAAAAAAAAAACTGATTTTAACTTGCAAGCAACAAGTGTCAGATAAAGATCCAGTCTTTAAGAGGTTAAACTTCCTTTCTCCCTGGCAGAGGGAAGGAAAAGAAACAAATGTAATCATTTTTGTTTATAGTTACTGGGAGACTTAATGCTGAAAGGGGTTAGCTGTGTGAGTGAATGAGTCATCCAGCTCACTGAAATGTATCAATTCACAAGTCAGGCAGACTTGACAGAGAAACTCGGTATTTTAAAAATGCCACAATAACAATACCGTGGCTATGCAATACCGCGATATATCGAATTACCGAAAACCGGCATATGTCTATTTTAGAATAGCCTTTTTAACCAACTTCTCTAGACAACATTCTGAATTAGAAAAAATCATTAAAAAACATTGGCCCCTATTGATGAGAGATGATGTTTTAAAAACTTTTTTACCCCCAAAACCGAAATTCATCTACACTAAACCAAAAACCTTAAGACTACAATTGGCCCATAATGTGGTTAATCCACCCAAAAAAACATGCACCTTCCTAGACCAGGTTGGTTTTTTCAGTTGTGGTAGATGCATGATTTGTAGGACACCAAAATACAGAAAGAGGAAAACTTCAGATTTCAAATCCCATGCAAATGGTAAAAAATAGGAAATCCAGAAATTTATTACATGTGCTTCCACACATGTAACCTATCTCCTCTCATGCCCTTGTGGCCTCCAATACATTGGAAGGACCACCAGAGAATTGAGGGTGAGATTAAGGGAGCTTGTCCTAAATATAAAAAAAGGTTTTAAAAATCACAGCCTCTCCCACCATTTTAAAACCACACATAATAAAGACCCTAGCCTCCTCACTTTTTGTGCAATTGACCGAGTTGAACCCCACTGGAGAGGGGGAAATCTAAAAAAGGCTTTTCAAAATAAACCTATCTTTAAGGAAAAAAACGTAGAAATTAAAAATGCAGTGGAAAAACACAGTGGCGAAATCATTAAAAAGGAAGGACAAAAAATGAATAGAGATCAACAAGCTTTTAGATCAGGCAGAGCCTATAAATGGGATAAAAATATTAACAGATATAATAGACCCAGAACTTTCAATCCCCAAACCCAGGAAGATGGCAATTGGTCAGACTCCTCCGCTACATCATCAACCTCATCTAATTTTTGGAACACACGTTATGAGACACGCTATGATAAGATCATCAAAAATAGACCCGATAAAAGAAAAGACGATGTAAGAGATTCTCATCATGACCCAAAAACATCTAACCAAACCTCACATACAGCAAAAGCCCCTAAATTGGGATCAAATACGGGGACACCAATAATGAGTAACACACAAGGAACGACCAATACCCCCCTACCTAACATACAGGGGGCAGTTGGGGGAGCTATCCCCAAAAGTTACTCCACAAATCCACAAGACAGTGTTTTTTTTAGAGCAAATGACACTAGGACTACTAGGTCCAATAAAAATCCCCCCCGATAGAAGAGAATCCCAAAAACAAGACATAGATACGTTAGAGGTAATCAACATATCTGGAATCGAATTAAAAGCTGAGGAAAGCAGAGTATTGGAATAGGGGCTCAATTTTTGTCCATCTAGTGACCTAGATAAATTTGAGTTCATTAAATTAAGGATATGAACCTTTTTGCACGTATATTAAACTTTAGAAATCTAATAGAAGGACCAGATATAAAGAAAAAAGAGGCCCCAATGGAAGGCCTTCTATCGAGTTGGCGGGACTGGACGAAAAAGGATTACAAAACTTTAAAGATCCTCACCGAGCTGGAGGATGAGTCAGGTCCCTCCTTGGATGGGCCCGCCCCATCCTCCATATCGGTGGAGACGTCAAAAGCAAGGCAAAATACACCCCAGCCATCCAAACAAAAATCAAAATGCTTCCCAAGCCAAACCCATCCAAAAATAGATCTGTTTTTGCATCTAGTAACCAGAGATATAAAACAAATGAAACCCCAAAAGAAAGCCAAAAATCTATCTGAAATTGAATACCAGGCTCTGAAAGATCTACAGGCGAGAAATGATATTATCATCAAAGCGGCTGACAAGGGCGGAAATGTGGTCGTTCTTAACGACACACAATTTACAGAAATGTGTATGGAGATCCTTAACAATCGAGCCTGGTATTCAAGAGTAAGTTGTCTGGAATTACAAAAAAATCAAAGAGAATTCACACAACTTATCAATCAATACCTCCATTGGGGCATTATCACTAAAGAATTAGCAGATTTTCTCATTATTAAAGAACCGACTACACCTACCTTCTATGCGTTGCCAAAAATGCATAAGGGGAAAACTAACCCTCCCGGACGCCCTATTGTGTCCGGCATTAATAGCCTTACACAAAACGCAAGCTCCTATGTGGATGCATATTTGCGTCCACACGTAGAGGCACTACCATCATACCTCAAGGACACAATGCACATGTTACTGACAATCGAGGGGATTGAAATAGGAAAAGACACGCTTCTAGTCTCTATAGACGTAGAATCTCTGTACTCAAATATACCCCACATACAGGGGGTGGAAACAGTGGAAACCTTCCTTAACGAAAGGGGACTCGACCATAGACGTTTGAACAAATTCATCCTAGACTTATTGTTTTTCATCCTTACACACAATGTTTTCGTCTTTGATGGTTCCCACTATCTCCAGGTACAGGGAGTAGCAATGGGGACTAAGTGTGCCCCATCCTACGCCAACCTGTACCTGGGGGGGTGGGAACGTTGGTTGTTCTCTCAAGAACACCTCTCACCATTCATTGAATACATCGAGATATGGAAACGATATATCTATGACATTTTTGTTCTATGGTCGGGTCCCCTAGACAAACTTAAGGCCTTTACTGATATGTTAAATAACAACACTTTTAATTTACACTTTACATATGTTTTTGATCAGCACAAAATCCCATTCTTAGACTTGGAGATCTACAGAGACTCTAATGATACAATTGCCACAACCCTATTTAGGAAACCCACGGCAACCAATTCCCTCCTATATGCAAACAGCAGTCATCCAAAACACGTCATAGAAGGTATACCAACAGGACAGTATTACAGAATTAGACATAATTGCTCACAAGACATAACTTTTGAACAAGAAGCAAAACAACTTCAAAAAAGATTCCTTAATAGAGGCTACAGCAGGAAGAGCACAAAAAGGGCATACAAAAAGGCTAGAGACAGTCCTAGGGACCTCCTTCTATTCCAAGGGGAACCTACTCCAAATGATACGAAAATGATAACCAAATTCTGCTCCCAATCGGACCAACTGAAAAAAATCTTAACAAAACACTGGCATCTGTTAACAGAGGACAAGGTCTTAAACAACTTTGTGGAAATCAAACCTAATCTTATTTTTAGGAGAAACAAATCAGTTGGAGACTTAGTCACAGTTAGTCATTAGGAGAGAAACAAAAAAAGGGATCCATGTGTAAAACTCCCTCATGGGACTTTTCCCTGTCGCTCCTGTGCCTATTGTAAATTTATTGCCACAAAGTCGCAACAAAAACTGCCAAATGGAAAAATCTTTGTATCAAGACACTTTGTCACCTGTGAAACGATTGGTGTTGTTTACCTGTGGAAGTGCGAATGCCCAGCCTTTTACGTAGGCAAAACCAAACGTCACTTTTGGGAACGGATTAAGGATCATGTAACATACACAAAAGGAGGTGACTTGGAAAGCCCCATAGCTCGCCATATAGCGTATGCACATAGATATAAACAGCCTAAGTTTTGTTTTTTTGCTTTAGAAAGAGTCCACCCAGGCCCCAGGGGTGGACCCTTTGACAGTGTTATTCTTCAAAGAGAATCCCGATGGATTTTCAATTTGAATGCCTGTACACCTCCGGGCTTAAACGAACAGTTAAGTTACGCACCCTTCTTGGAAAAATAACACTGTCCATTCCAATATGGGGTTTTTTGAGAGGCTCACCACCTTAAATGGTAGATGGAATAATTCAATTATATTTTTCATACATGTATGTAACTTGTCAGTCATGATGTTCCAGATGTCTTTATCTCTGTATGTTCTTTTCCCTCTCTTCCCCCCCCCCTTTTTTTTTTTTTTTCTGTTCTTCTTTCCCATTGTATATAACTAGCTATCAGGAGACCTTTTGTCCTGGTATCATTAAATCCCACCCTCTAAAAAAAATTTTTTTTTTTTTTTTAAGACTCTAAGAACTTGGGTCATCATATTTAATTGCCTGCAACAGATATGTTACGGAATCATTATATGTTTTTAACAAATGAATCTGTTATGTACAAATATATATTCAATTTTGAAAGATAAACACATTAATGTACCTGTATATTGATGCTCGAATGTGCCTGTTTTACATAAATGTCATTTTGGAATTACTAATAATGTTCGAATGTGTCTGGTTTGTAAATATGCTATTTTGAAATTACCAATATACCAATATAGGAATACATATAGAAAATTAAAGAATCACCTTTAGGATCTTATTTAATCTTTTCTTTTTTTCCTTTTCTGCTGTATTCCTCCAATACACCTTAGAAACTAACCAACCAGGTATTACTCTTAGCATGTTACCAATTCTTGTTACCTGCTTTCAACTTTCGGCATAAATATCTTTATTTCTTGCTCGCAAATACATCCTTTGCTGACACCCAGGGTGGAACTCTGTCGCCACTTCCGGTCTACCCGACCGGAAGTTGACGGCAGAGATCAATACACAGGAACATCCTCCCGCTTGTCCAATCCGGACAATTGGCGGGCGGATGTGGGGGGCGGGAGACGCGAGAGAGGCGGGTTGGCGCCAATTCTTTCCCTATTTAAAAACAAACAAATGTGCACATCACTATTGCCAGCCGATACACGAGGGAGACATCTTCCAGCAAACTTTTTTCCTCTCACAATGAGCATACCATCCTAATCCTGGCCAATGGAACAAGGTAAAACCTTTTTGGTCTTAAAGCGGAGTTCCGGGCACAAAATTCAATTTCTAATAATTACTGCATTGTATTCCTTACTCTCCGCTGAGTCAGAATTGGATATTCCCATAGTTTTTTTTTTTCACTTACCTGTTTACAGAGGTTTGTATACTCACCTTTCAAAGGACTTCCTCCCTCCTGTGGCTCGGCTCTCCTCGTCACTTCCTGCCGCAATGCGTCCTGGGAGCTCTTCCTCGGCCCTCCCATGATGCACTTTGCAGTCACATGGGCGGCCGACCACTGTTCTCATTTCTTGACTCACAGGCCTACGCCCACTGGAATCAGGAAGAAGGGAAGACATTTCCCCACAACGGACTCGGCAATCCACAACAAAGATGGCGCCGCACATCAGAAATTATATAAAGTAAGATTTTATTCTTGCAAACTCATTATTTCACCATTCTAACCAGGATTAGCGGATGTATCGATGTGTAAGGGTGATTGTTAGGGGGAGATTGAAAAAAAAAAAAAACGATTCTGTGCCCGGAACTCCGCTTTAAATATACTTCTCCCCTTGCCTCTATTTATTTCCCTCTTTAGGGGGGGCGTATTCGGACCCCCCTCTGACAACAAAAGATTTGCAAATTCCCTCTATTATGTCTCCCTTATAGGCAAAGTTTCTAAGACCATTCTCCAATCAATGGAACCCCCAAATAACGCTGTTTAAAGAGACGGCCACACAGAATCATTAAACAACATTTTACTCTGGTTTATTTTGGGGATTCACCCCATATTAACGTATTCGTGCGGCATATCTAACCTTTTGCAATCATCTCGTTTGAAGTTCATCTTCACATATTTTCTTGAAATCACTTATCTTATCTTCACAGGGTAAGTCTTTCCTTGCGAAAGTAATTTTCAGACTCACCTCCTTTGCTCAACCTCATTAACTCTTTTCTCTCCTTCTCTTTTTATCTATTTCTTCCCCTCTATTTCTTGCATCTAACTTTCGTACCAGGTTCTCTCTTTACAATTATTAGAATTTTTAATACACTTACTGGTGATCAAAATCTATTTTCTTTTTACAGCACGGGTGATATCCTAGCACTTAATCCTTTATTCACCTTCTAACCCTTTTCTAGATTCCAAGAGTGGTTCAACTAATCCAGATATATTTTTGTATTATTTTTCTCTGTTCCTAGGTTTTAAATATTACCCTTTCGTTCCTACCCACTTCACCTCTCCCTTGCCCCCCTTCTCCCCAGTTACTTCTCTCTTCATGTTTTATTGAAAGACATACACTCAACCATCAGTCTAGACATACGTACACAGTAAGAATGATTTATACAACAAACTAATAGGTAAGCTTTGTTGCTATATACTTTTGATATATTTTAGTCTCTTCTTTCTATTTTATTTTGCTTCTCCTGTTACAGGTATTATATATATAGTGATAACTAATGAATGAGAAATATCATAAATATGATATCACATTGGTCAAATACTAAATATTCCCATGCTTGAACACCCCGTCTCTCCCCCTTTTGGCCCTTCCCCTTGGCCGCCCCGGGACCTTTGCCTCGTGGTGACCAAGGGTCCGGCCAACACGCCCCCCCTTTAGCTCTTCTGACTGACCACTTTATATACAAAATCTTTTTCCTAATTTGTTTCCTTCTGTCTCTCCTTTCCCCCCCCCTTTTCTCTTTCCCCATTTTCCACTTTCCCTCCCTTTACGCCCTCACATTAAATATGTTATCAAACTGGGCAATTTTGATAGAGCCTGTCGATATAAACAAATATCATATCAAGATACAGGTTAAATGTTGTATGATAGAAAATATAGGACCCATATCGGTCAAAAGGAGAAAACACCACTTATAATCATATAGAGATGAATAGTAGATTGTATTTTGATATAAAATAGAATTAAATAATTTCTGTAATTGCTTTAGACTTTAATCAATATATTCCAAATCTGTTCAGGATAAGATGATATCTTTTTCTGAACACTAATATACATGCTATTTACTTCTTAGAAAAACTAATGTTCTTAACCTGCTGGAGCCTGAAGAAGCAATTTCTGCGAAACGCGTAGTTCCAGCTCCCTTTTTGGTCATATAGTCCCTTTCATTGGGCTTTTTTGTATTGTAACAAATATATTGTTTGTACCTTCCATATATGTCCCTGTACTGTATATGCATGTCTATCCTTTCTTCATAACCTTGTAAACAAAAACTAATAAAATTTGTATTTCATGTTTTTAAACATTTTTTGGAAGTGTGAAAATATCTTGTAGTATATGTGGCACACTCAAACCCCCAGGTTCTGTGGCTGGCCTGCATCACTTTGTTTTGCAGACCTGCACAAACCTTCACTCTCTACACACAATATTTGCTTGTTGGGGGAGGTGCCAAAAAAATGTTTGCCTAATGAGCCGCTGTCTCCCCTATCACAATTAAATCTAAAAAAAGGCCATATCCCAGAATGAGACCCAATAGATCCATCGGATGGAAACCCTGAAGCCTAAAGGGTTAAATGTAGATGTGGACGTAAATTGTTTTTTATCTAATTGGTAATTCATCTCTCATTTTATGTATATTCACCTCCTGCTATAAAGTTTTAGATGCCCCCGAGTTTATTTCCATTTTAGATATTATACCATGTAATTAAAATAATGCTACTCATATGTATTTAATATTTAATATTAATTTTAAATCCATTTGTCTAATAAATTATATATTTTAATACAGCACATTAATAGAACATAGACTCATTTTATAAACAATTATTGACCATTATATTTGTCTCCAAAAACAGTCCCTAAACAGAATATAGTTCATCCTATGCATTTAAATATTTCAGCCTTTAATATTTGCACTAATGAATATATCTATATATAAAAAATTATTTTACATTTATATGCATTTTATTAATATTTTCATCATCAATAAATGTCACCATTTTTAATTCTCCATCACCAAAATAAAAACTCCACCTCTAATATTAAATGTTAGTCACCAGTTCATCATCATCACTCATCGCTATTCACATATGTACTATCATCAATTTCCTTTTATCCCATTTTTTATTTCACATTCATTTTATGGTATTATGTTTGTCTTAGTCACACTTATTCAGATAATGGGATGATATATATGAATTTATTGCAGTTAACATGATATGTAATGGTTATACAACGATCCAAATGTAAACAGGAAGCAGTACAGTAGCACCATGCGATCATAATGGTTATTTTAATCATTTTTCATTTTGGCACTACAAAATCATTTAAAGTATATTTTAAATTGCCCGATTAGATAGCTTCTTTATTATTATTTGATTATGTGAGCTTATATAAATATCGGATATACTGATCATTCCAGATATGATCAGTATCAGAGCGGGACATAAATAAGCTGACCGTGCCCGGAAATGATGTCTTTTGAAAACGCCCACACAAAGGGTGAAACGCGTTGACGTAACTTCCGGCGTACAAACCACGCATCGTCACTTCCGGTCAAGCTTCCTGGATTCGGTGGAACGCACGCCAATGCGGCGTTCCGATCTGTTTTATCCATGTGTTTTTTTAAGCTTTCTTTCCTGTAAGTATAGCATTTAACTTTTGGGGATAATAAATATGAGAACGTATTACACTATTAGCCCCTTCTTTTCATTTCATATTTGGCTATACGATTACCACTATATTGGAGCGATTCCATCTAAGGCCCTTGGAACAATATTGGAGCCTGTTTATCACAAGCCGCATCAGTTCCTATATGCATTGACACACACACATGCAAACAAACACACACATCATAGGTTGAACTGGATGGACTAGTGTCTTTTTTCAACCTCACTAACTATGTAACTATGTAATCTACAGTGTGGTGAGTAGGGGACCTGGAGGGTCTTTTTTCAACCTCACTAACTATGTAACTATGTAATCTACAGTGTGGTGAGTAGGGGACCTGGAGGGTCACTCACGGGAGCACCTACTTGTTTGGACGGCTTTGCACTTGAGCACCGTAATTATTATTTGCACCAGGATTAAGGATCTGCACTTGAGCACTTCATATAATCACCATAATTTATAAAGAAGGACTTTTTAAGAGTTTAAAAGTTCTATTGTTATATTGTTTATATTTGTATCTCAACACATATTTTGTGCTAGCGCTGTTATAATTTGATCATCACACACTTTAATCAGTAAAGCGTGCGAGGAGAGGAGAGAAACTGCAGCTGCACGCCTCCTCTGCTTTAACTGTGCCCAATTAGTGCCTCATCAGTGCCTCAGCCGTGCCCCATCAGTGCCTCAGCCGTGCTCCATCCATGCATCATCCGTGCCCCATCCATGCATCATCCGTGTCACATCCCTGCCCACCCATGCCACCTCAGTGCTCATTAATGCCACATCTGTGCCCACCCATGCCACATCAGTGCTCATCCGTGCCACATCCATGCTCATCCGTGCCTCATCTGTGCGACATCTGTACCTGCCCATGCCGTCTCAGTGCTCATCCATGCTCATCCATCCCACATCTGTGCCCGCCCATGCCACCTCAGTGCTCATCCATGCCACATCCATTCCACATCTGTGCTCAGCCATGCCACGTCAGTGCTCATCTGTGCCACATCCATGCTCATCCATCCCACATCTGTGCTCATCCATGCCACCTCAGTGCTCATCCATGCCACTTCCATGCCACTTCCCTTTATTTTATACAAAGATCAGACATCTTACCCTCAATTTTTTTTTAGCATCCAATCATCTAAAAACACCACCATATCCACCACTACAAACCCTACCCCAGTAGATCCATTGGATGAACTGGACCTAATTGGACAAAGGTTACTAGAAGAATTATAAATCAGTGATGATGATGAAGATTTAGCACCCGTCACACAGCATCCCTCTACTTCTCCCCTGGTGAGACACACCCAGTTCAGACCAAAATCCACTTTCAATCCAGTACAAGCAAAAGGTCAATATCTGCAAACTTTTTATTAGGTGGTTTTCTTAGAAATCAAAAACATGTGCAACCACAGGATATCAGCCACGGCCAAACAGTCCAACCTCACCCATGTTAAGCAGCAAGCCCTCAAGGACCTTACGAACAATCTCAACTTAGTAATAAAAATGGCGGATAAAGGAGCAAGCATAGTGGTACAAGATAGGACAGACTACCTCAAGGAAGCACATAGACTATTAGCCGATAACCCCACATACATCAAACTTAGGTAGACATAGACATAGGTGACTGGAGATGAAGACGTCAATAAAGACTGGCAGTGGTTCACACCAGAGATCAGGGAGTTCACATGGTGCCTTCAAAAGAGGGCAGAAGGGACGGGTGACATTATTAGGAGTCTGACATGGGGGTAAGAGTACCTTCCTTCCATTGGGAAGGGGAAGGTGGTTCGCCGGCGGTGTGGGACTTCCTTTTCAGCCCACAAGAAGTTTTTTCGTCCCCCAGGGACTTGGGGAAAAAGGTAAAAGCCTCTTTAGGAGGTTTCTAGTGGCCTTGATCTGGCAATTAAGGAGCAGGCTTCTTCAGGCCTGCTGACAAGGCCCTTTCGGCATGAAGGTTTGCCCCAATCCATGTCTTACGTGGGGAGACGTCTTCGCTTGTTATGGGGCCGTGGCCTTGCCGGGTCAGCGACCAGGGGATCCATGTGGTGGTTTTATCTGGTTCTTGTCCTTTGAAAAGGTTCCTTCCTTCCAGTATGCACCTGCCCCTGGATCCGCTGCAAGTTCTGTTGTGGGCAGGGGAGAACTTGTTGTCGCAGGGTGTATTCGTCCCTGTTCCGGTGTTAGAACGTTTTTGGGTGGTTATATTTATGCCCTTTCATTGTTCCCAGGAAGGAGAGCAAGTTTGCCCCATTCTGGACCTCAATGGCGTCCCTGCATCAAGGCGTTTCCCTGGCTTCTTAGATGTCAGGATGCCTATCTTCACATTCCTAGTTGCCCCCGACGTCAGCGTTCCTCCGCTTGCTGTGAGTAGGGATCACTATCAGTTTGTGCCGTTACCCTTTGGTCTAGCCTCCGCTCCTCGGTTCTTCATAAATGTGTTGGCCCCAGTCTTAGTGTTGCGGCGTCAGAGGGGGATTGCTGTGCTACGGTACCTGGATGACCTCCTCTTGCGAGCGGAGTCTCCGTCAGCTCGGACGGCCAGTGTGGAAATTACTAGTGGTGCACCGAAATTTCGGCCACCGAAATTTTTGGCCGAAAATGGGCCCATACCATTTCGGCCGAAAAGGGGTTAAAGATGCCGAAAATGTATGGCTGCAAATAGTAGTAAGAAGTGAGCCATTCACTTCCCTGTCAGACGAGTATCTCCGCTGACTGCTCTGTTCCTCCGTCCAGTGACTTCCGAGGAGAAGACCCAGCATGCACATTGCACAGCAGAGGAGGATCCTCGTCCTCCCCTGTGCCTATTGCAGAATGGCTCCACCCACCTCCTCCTTCATGTGCTCTCACTGCTCTGCTCAGTGCTGCCGAGCAGGGTGATATCTATCTTTCTCTCATGTGCTCTGGTGCTGTGTGCTGCCGAGGGATGAGGAATGTTTTCTCTCTCTCTCTCTCATGTGCTCTGGTGCTGTGTGCTCAGTGTTCCCGACTCGAGGAGGGTAATATGATATCTCTCTCTCTCTCTCATGTGCTCTGGTGCTGTGTGCTGCTGAGGGAGGAGGAATGTTATCTCTCTCTCAGCAATGATAAGCATTGGCTATGGGTGCTGTAAAGTATGTTAACAGAACTATTGCTGTGGTCCTAAGGTTTAGCAGTGAAAGTTAGTGGGCTGAGGGTGCTTCTGGGAATGTGAGGGAAGAGGCTGCACCCACATTGTGTTCTGGGAGACAGTTCAGTTCCTCCACTCTGATGGGGTTTAGGAGCAGAGCTAAATATGGGACAGCTGCATCCCAAGTCTCTAATCCCTTTCTTAGGACAAAAAAAGCCATGCCACCTGCTGTTAGATCATGAGAGTTGCCAGTGCATGCACTGCCTCATTCACATATACCCAGCACAAGAAAAATATTGGGTTTGCTCAAGCAGCGCACACAAAAGAAAATGATCAGAACTGTTTTTTTTTAGCAGAATAGTCAGACAAAAACCAGGAATGGGTGCTGGAAATTTGATGTCAGGTGACACATTCTAATAATAAGACATATTCATTTCTGTCTAACAGATCACTAGTCACTTCAAAATCCTGTTTACCAATTAATGTTAGTGGTGCCTTTCAAAGTGCCATTTGCAGAACCTTTGATGCTAATGTACACACTATCCGGGAGACCATGGGAAAGATACTCTGTGGTCTTCCACACAGCCTAAGCCATTGCTGCACTGATGAGCTCACAGTAAGCCCCGCACACATGTTTATCACTGAAACAATTCCCTTGCTTTTATGTAAACACCTGCATCATAATTATGCATTTCATTTGCATGTCACATACAGTTCAATAAGAAGAGATCTGTACAAAAAAATAATAAATGACACCTCTCCTTCCTGACTTCCCAGAAATAGCTTAATGCAGGGGTCTCTCTCTCTCTCTCTCCCCCCTCCATACTGATAAAGGATGTCTGTCTGTCTGCCTATAGGAGACTCTTTGCTCTGCTGGGATATCATATCAGTGACAAGTATGCTCATTGGTGTAATTAGCTTCATTTTATAATTTCCTGTTAAATGACTTTAATATCAGGGATAATGTGATTATAGAAACAGTATAGCATTCAACATCAGTTTCTCATGGCTGCAGGACTACAAGTCCCAGCACTGGTGACTTGTTTTTTCTGGATATCAATGTGCCACATATAAATTATCAACTATTCTCTCTCTCTATCTCATTTGTGGGAAAAAGTCATTTTCAGTTTCGGTTTTCGGCCAAGGGCATCCTGCATTTTCGGTTTCGGCCCAGAATTTTCATTTCGGTGCATCCCTAGAAATTACTCTCCAGACTTTGTGGGAGATTGGGTGATTTATGAATTCTCAGAAGTCTGTCCTGGTTCCGACCAGGAAAATGGATTATCTGGGGCTAGCCCACAAGTGGTCGTCCCTTCAGGCGTGTATGTGAGTTTTGGGCCTGATGGTATGCACCTTCGTGACAGTTCCGTTTGCACAGTTCTACATGAGTCTCCTCCAAAAGGAGATGCTGGTCAATGACACGACTATCCCAAGTCGCTGGACTATGTGATTGGTCTGTGTAAGGCGACAAGGGTTCTCTGGTCTGTTGGCTGTGTTCTCTGACCTTGATACAGGGCAAGTCCTTTCTCCCCTTGTAGAGGACATTGGTCATGACAGATGCCAGGATGTCCAGGTGGGGAGGGGTACTAGGGTTGTACTTGGCCCAGGGCTGTTGGATGTTGAAAGAGTACTGATTGCTCATCAATGTCGTAGAACTTCAAACGATCAGGCTTGCCTGGATCGGAGCAGCTCCAGGGGCTCCCGGTGCGGATTCAGTCGGGCAACGCCATGGCCGTGGCTTATGTGTATCACCAGGGTAGCACAAAGAGTTGGTGGTCCTGGAGGTGTCCGCCATTCTCCGGGGGCAGAACAGTTCATTCCAGCCATCTCCATTGTGCATAATTTCCAGCATGGAATGTTAGCGGCGGATTACTTCAGTCGTCAGACATTGGACCAGGGGTCTGGTCCCCTCATCCAGGCATGTTCCTTTAGATATGTTGGTGGTGGAGCACCCCCGAGGTGGATCCGTTGGCAGATGCCACAAATGCTTTGGGGACTCCATGGAGCAGGTGCAAACTGTTTTACGCCCTCCCTCCAGGCTCCAGCTTCTTCCACGATTTCTACGCAGGATCGGGGGCCGGTGGGATTCCGGCCATTCTGTCCCCTTGAGGCTTCCTCTCAAGGATGATCTGTTGTGTCAGGGGCCAATTGTTACGCTCAGCGTTCCGGGCCCCCTGCTGGCCTCGAAGCGCTCACAGCGCACCGGGACTCTTAGATCTAAAGGACCAGTGCACAGGTGATTGGTACCTGGCCCAGACTGGTTATTAAGGGTTAAGGTTTGTGAAAGGCAGTGCTGACTTAATTAGGCTTCACCTGTGCACTGCTCATTAATACCTTCTCCTCACACAGCTTCCTGCCGGATCTTTGTGCCTTGTGCCTCTGTGAAAGCGTTCCCTTCTGTGTTTGTTTGCTTTGCCTGTTGCCGAATCCTTGCTACCGACATCTCGCCTTTGAACCTCTGCCGCCTGCCCTGACCTCTGCTACGTCCGACTACGCTCTTGCCTACTCCCTGTGTACCACGCCATATCACCTGCCAGAGAGATCCGAGTTGTTACTAGGGGACACGACCTGGTAGTTACCGCCATTGCGGCGGGCTCTGGTGAAGACCAGTAACTGCTTAGAACCGGTCCTCTAGTACAACCCGCGCCATCGTCTCTCGGGTCCAGAGGATTCACTACCAGTCCTGCCGGTTGGTGACAGTCCACTACCAGTCCTGCCGGTTCGTGACACCAATCTTCCATCCCGTTTTACAGTCACTGACCTTGAAAGTCTGGCTGTTGAGAGCCAGGTGCTGAACTGGCTCGGTGTTCTCCGACCATTTTGAAGGCGAGAAAATCGACATCTCTAAAGCTTTATCATCGGATGTGGAAGGTGTACATTTCCTGGTGTAAGGGTCAATGGGTGTTTTTAAACTGTGGGGGGGATGGGCTTGTGCAATCAACACAGAGACCTGTGATCCTAAATAGGAGGAAGACATGGGCTCTGTGTTGATAGCAGAGAGAACAACAATCTGCTGTGTTTACAACAGCAGACTGCCATTCTCTCTTCACGGGGAGCAATTACAGGTGCCTGGCGGAAATTGTGGCTGCCAGCCCCACGCCTCAGCTTCCCCTTAGGCAGCGCACGTGCACCCACAGGATCGCTGCCCTGAACCGCCGTGCAGGTATGGCGATTTGCGAGAGCCTGTCGACCTGCCGCTTATAACTGCATTGGTTAAAAATCAGTTCAAACATGCAATCAGATGAATACCATGCAGTGACATTTCTAAACATTTGCAGAATGATTGCTAAACTTACTTTTGTCATCTTTTTACATTTGCATCAAATTCATTCCAGTCTGGGAAAACCTGCTGGCCAATATTCTCACAGGCCCTCCTCTTCTTTGCCCTGCTTTTGTAATTTGAGTCCTTTTTTGTCATATACGCAGGCATGCGCCTTGACCATGCGAATGAATGACTCAGGATTGAACCGGGTTAATGTAGCCTCCATTGTCCAGGTGAAAAATATGGCTGCTTTGGGAATTCCTGCTAAAATGTTGTTATATCCTTTTGGGAGGCAACTTTTCATTTGTGCAGATAAACATGCGTCAAAACACGCATAAGCACATAAAAACATGTGAATCGCACGTTTCTATGTGCTTCTCTGGGTGGAGTTTGGGTGGGCCCCCTTGCCGGCCATGTGATAGATGCCGGCAGGGATTTCTGTCCCCCCCCCCCCCCCACTCGGGTGGGTGGCCCTGGACCGCCCTCCACACAAACTATTGGTTACGGCAATACTACATATGAATGCATAAAATTGGTCGAAAAGACAACATATGAACCCAGGTTACATTTTCTATTACTGCTTCGTGATAGTATGTTTTACACAAGGTTGTTCCCTGTACTACGTAGACTGCATTTCTTTTACTATCAGCGCTTGTTTGTAGTGTTGTTGTTCTTAATTTTTCATGGCATACCTCTAAATAAAGAATTAAAAAAAAAAAAAAAAACGCGCCGAAAAATGCCCAAATCTGCCCGATTCAAGCTCCAGAAAAAGCTCCAGAACTTTCTTGAGCTTCAGGTGTTTGTCTTTAGCAACTGTTATAGAAAATCACTACGTGCCATTGGTAAGTTGGTTATTGGCGGTAAGCTGCACATTCTATAACTATGGACCGTTATTGCAAATGAATAAAATAAAGTAACTGCGCTAAACCCCCCACATAAGCATATATATTCAAAGAATGTTATATATTATTATTATACAGGATTTATATAGCGCCAACAGTTTGCGCAGCGCTTTACAATGTGAAGGAAGTCAATACAGTTACAATACAATTCAAAACAGGAGGAACTAGAGGGCCTCCTGGAACTATATATGCATAAAATCCGGATATTCAATACTATTAATACACAATAAAAACATCAGCTTAAAAACATCAAAGTGCCAAAGTAATTATAAAACAGTATCAATAGTGAAGCATCAGCTGAGAAACCTCAAAGTGCCAAGGTAGTCATAAAACAATATCAGTAGTGGTATAAGCAATGTGAAAGACTTCTAATAAATGGAACTCTCATTCATTAATCCATCTGAAGGAGAGAAAGTGCAATAGTGCTGGAAAAGTCTCTAATGTTTTGATAACTGTGTTGTGTCCCTTCGCCGATCACCACGGGTGCTCAAATGGTAAGAAGACTCACTTACCAGATGTAGTGGATTCCTGGTGGCATACGCCAACAAGGAATCAAAAATGCTTGATCTTAGTGCCTCCAGGCTCCTAGTGCAGGCTGGGGTCCTCTGGGTCAGGCTATATTCCTGGGTGGTGGCAGACACAGGACTCCTCTTCCACTAGTGCTTGGTGGTTCAAAGTGTGGGAATAAAAAAACAAAAGGACTTCTCCTCGTGTAGAGGGTTAAAAACTCCTTTATTTTGTCCACACACATAAAAATTAATACAACCACTGCAAATTCCATAAAAACATTCCGGAATGGACATGTACTTTAGTGTAAAAAACTCCACTTCAAATCGTGAGCAAATGGGATATAAAAAACAAAAAAACAGTCTTTGCAATCAGATAATATGCTCCTGCCCTTTTTCCCGGTGTTTTTCCAGCCTCTCGGCTTGGTTTTAGCGTGTATATCGGTGGCTCCGCCGAACCCGGAAGTGTGGTCCCGGCGTGCGTTCCACCAGCGTTTTATCAAGTCTCCGTATAAATTCACCTGCACTGTGATAGTCTCAGAGGTCTGTTTAAAGCCCATAGAGCATCATGAAGAACAAGGAACACACCAGGCAGGTCCGAGATACTGTTGTGGAGAAGTTTAAAGCCGGATTTGGATACAAAAAGATTTCCCAAGCTTTTAACATCCCAAGGAGCACTGTGCAAGCGATAATATTGAAATGGAAGGAGTATCAGACCACTGCAAATCTACGAAGACCTGGCCATCTCTCTAAACTTTCAGCTCATACAAGGAGGAGAAGACTGATCAGAGATGCAGCCAAGAGGCCCATGATCACTCTGGATGAACTGCAGAGATCTACAGCTGAGGTGGGAGACTCTGTCCATAGGACAACAATCAGTCGTATACTGCACAAATCTGGCCTTTATGGAAGAGTGGCAAGAAGAAAGCCATTTCTTAAAGATATCCATAAAAAGTGTTGTTTAAAGTTTGCCACAAGCCACCTGGGAGACACCAAACATGTGGAAGAAGGTGCTCTGCTCAGATGAAACCAAAATCCAACTTTTTGGCAACAATGCAAAACGTTATGTTTGGCATAAAAGCAACACAGCTCATCACCCTGAACACACCATCCCCACTGTCAAACATGGTGGTGGCAGCATCATGGTTTGGGCCTGCCTATCTACAGCAAGGACAGGGAAGATGGTTATATTGATGGGAAGATGGATGGAGCCAAATACAGGACCATTCTGGAAGAAAACCTGATGGAGTCTGCAAAAGACCTGAGACTGGAACGGAGATTTGTCTTCCAACAAGACAATGATCCAAAACATATAGCAAAATCTACAAGGGAATGGTTCACAAATAAACATATCCAGGCGTTAGAATGGCCAAGTCAAAGTCCAGACCTGAATCCAATCGAGAATCTGTGGAAAGAACTGAAAACTGCTGTTCACAAACGCTCTCCATCCAACCTCACTGAGGTTGAGCTATTTTGCAAGGAGGAATGGGGAAAAATTTCAGTCTCTCGATGTGCAAAACTGATAGAGACAGGGGGCGTGGCCAGCGCGGGACCTAGATGGACGTCTGATCCTCCGCTCTGGCTCCAGGCTTGCCGAATCCAGCGACATCCTCACAGCAACAGCCGGCATCCAGCTCCAAATCGTCCTCTATACCTGCCCTGCACCTGCAGCTATGACCGGGAAGAGAAAAAACGTCAAGGGCCCGCAGAAACTTACTGCATTCTTCGCACCGCCATCCCGGAGCGGTCGACAAGATGGCGCCGGCGGCTCGGGCCTTGCCGCTCCGGAGCAGCGGCGGGCGCACTACTCGGACCTGCCTGACGATATACCTCTGGGAGACCATCCGACCTCAGGTACTGTGTCCCCACGAACCCCTGAACCGTCCAGCCCATCCTGCAGCAGCCCGGCAAAATCCAAACTCAGGCTGGAAGTGCCAGACCGGGCCTCAAACGTAGGCCGCACTGGAGCCTCCCTGATGCCAGTATCCCTGGGGCCGTCTCCCATTGCAGCTTTCCCCACACTAGGAAAGCCGATCCTGGTCACTGCCCTTAAGGATATGGTGTTTGCCCTGCAAAAGTCACTGCAATCGGATATAATGGCATTAGCCAACAGATTCACCACAGAAATACATTCCCTCGGTGATAGAGTGCACACTGTGGAATCTTCCATGACAGCCATGGTAGACACCGTTAATGACTTGGTGGAAGCACACGAGGAAAATGTAGCAGACCATCAGTGGCTTCAAGCCAAAATCGCGGACCTGGAGGACCGTTTCAGGCGAAATAATTTAAAAATCTGGGGCATCCCTGAGTCCGTCATGCCAGCAGAGCTACACAAATTCGCACTGGACTTATTTACTACACTGATCCCTGGAGCTACCCCTCTAGACCTCACGTTTGACCGCATACATAGGGTTCCTAAGCCTCCTTTTTTGTCCCAGCAAGTTCCTTGTGACACCCTGTTGAGGGTGCACTTCTATCACATCAAGGAAAGCATCCTTCAAAAGTCTAGACAGCTGGGTCAATTCCCAGATCCATATGCCAACATCCAAATATTCGCCGACCTATCCAAGCATACTTTGGACATGAGGAGGCAGCTGTCCACAATAACCAAAGCCCTCCGCAATCATAACCTCCCCTACAAGTGGAAACACCCCTCCAAGTTACTGGTAGATAGGAATGGCACCTCTCACGCTATCACCAATCTACAGAGAGGCCTGGCACTTTTGCAATCATGGGGGATCATACCTGAGGTCCAACCTCCAGCGGGAGCCAAGAAGTCTCCAAGCAGAGTTCCACAGCAGTGGCACACAGTGCCCTCCCGTGATCACACAGAAACCTGACATGGCACCACGCTATTCTGCTGTGCCTTAGTACCTTCTGAAGTTTTTTTCTTTCTTTTTCAAATTTTTGTGCACACTGGATGTTAGCCAGTAACAGCAGGCATGCCTGGAGCTGATAGGCCTGTTTGGCTACTTGACTGTTTACCCCCACCCGGAGACGGCTACACACGCCGCAGTTCTCCACCTTGTTTGGTCTACTTATGTTGTCCTCCTTGCTGGACTGTTGTGTTCTCTGTTCTTTGTCTCCCCTTTTCTCCGCAAGCAGGCACCTCCACCAACCCTACGATGCATATTCTATACCAGCTCACCAAGACTCCTACCTGCACATGAGACAGTGGCAGCGCTCAAGATCCCCAATTCTCCCCGGCAACTGTTGGACTCGGAAACACCTGGTCTCCTCCGGCAACCTTGGCGTTCACCTCAACACCTTCGCAACTGTGAGTAGCCACACCACACGCAGACCCTTAACCTTCAGAGATGGTTAAAATCCTATCAATGAACGTTAATGGCTTAAACCACCCAGCCAAGCGGGCCTCATTATGGCGGACTGCGTCCCGGCACCAGGCGCAGATTGTCTGTGTCCAAGAGACTCACTTCTTGGATTCCCATATGCCTACCTGTTCACACAAGGACTTTCCAACTGTTTTCATGGCCTCCTGCAGCAAAAAAAGGAAGGGGGTTATGATTGCGATCCACAAGTCACTAGACTTTTCCCTCATATCCACCATTGCCGATCCCAACGGGAGGTATCTTATCCTCGTATGCACCATAGATGGCCTCACTATGACTGTAGCCACAGTGTACGCCCCCAACATTCGGCAACTGCGGTTCCTAAATCGCACTATCAAATTGATAAGGAATGCCCAACAGGGCCCTTTGCTACTATGTGGGGACTTCAACCTACCACCGGACAAAATTTTGGACACCTCAGCTCAACCTCCTAGACTGTGAATGTCACTACAGGGATTCATACACAAGAATGAACTATTTGATGTGTGGCGGTGCCATCATCCTTCTAACAAGGAATTTTCCCATCACTCTGCGGTCCACAATTCTTATGCACGCATAGATGTAATTCTGACCGATAGAGCGATACTGCAGAGGTCAGTGGACTCAGAGAAAGCCCCTATCACCTGGTCTGACCATGCCCCAGTCATGGTCACCTTTAACATCTCCCCCACTTCCCGGGCGCCCAAACCTTGGCGTGCAAGGGCTGATGTCCTCAAGTCCCCAGAAAATGCGGACAGCCTTAGACGCTCCGAATCTGAGTTTTTCCAAACGAATGTGGGGTCGGTATCGGAGTCCACGGTCCTCTGGAATGCTCATAAGGCATTTGGACGAGGTATATTGATGCAACTGCAGCATAGAATTAATAAACAAAGGTCACGAGAGGTTGACAGGCTCACACGGGAGATAGTGTCCTTAGAATCAAGGAACCAATTTACACCCACGCTAGACCTTAAAGAGGAAGTAAACCCTCCTCTACAACTTGTACCTATAGGCAAGCCTATGATAAGGCTTACCTATAGGTACTGTAAATATCTCCTAAACATGTACCGTTTAGGAGATATTTACCTTACATGTCGCCAGTGACGTCACTGGCGCATGCGCTCTGAAGGAACGGCCGATCGTGCCGTTCCTTCAGAGCCCCGTGCCGTGACTGTCGGCTCCCGCGCGCGTGCGCGGGAGTGACGTCACCGCGGCTCCGGCCAATCAGATGGCCGGATGCCGCGATCCCGGAAGACGGGCGACTAGACATGTCGCCCGTCATAGAGGTGAGTGAGCGGCACGGCGGGGGCTCGTTCTGAGGTAAGTATTGCATAATGAGCTAATATGCGATGCATACTAGCTCATTATGTCTTTCTTTTGCAGGGTGTAAGAAAAAAAAAAAAATGTATACGAGTTTACAACCTCTTTAAACAGCAGCTGTTAGCGCTCAGGCAGGAACTCAGGAGCCACCTACTAGGCTCTTATGAACGCAATCTCCAGAAATCCAAGGCAAAATACTACGCCACTAACAATAAGGCAGGCAAACTTCTTGCCGCCAAAATTAAAGGCCAACGTATTCAAAATAGGATCACCTCTCTCAAACATCCCTCCACAGGTGCTGTGCTCCAGGACCCCAGGGACATCGCAAACGCATTTAGTATATACTACGACACCCTCTATAACCTTCAAGCAAACCAACCCTCCTCACCTACACCGGCACTCATAAATGCCTTTCTAGACACAATCACACTCCCTTCCTTGACCCAAGAACAACTGACCCACCTCAACGAGCCCTTCACTGTTGAAGAGGTGCACTCTGCAATTATGTCCTTACCATCCGGGAAATCGCCTGGCCCGGATGGTATGATTAACGAATATTACAAGCAACTTAAAGACATACTAGCCCCACACCTATGCTCGGTCTTCAATGAAGCTGCTTCGTCCTCGTCATTTCCATCAGAAATGCTTAAAGCCACTATTATTACCCTCCCTAAACCAGGTAAAGAGCCTAATGCCCCACAAAACTTCCGCCCGATATCGCTATTAAATACGGACGTTAAGGTATATGCCAAGACGGTTGCAACCAGGTTGATGCAATACCTACCACAACTAATCCATAAGGACCAAGCAGGTTTCACCAAAGGCAGGCAGTCAGCCGATGCGACGCGAAGACTCATCAACGTTATTCACTCAGCCCGCACCTCTCAAACGCCATCTCTGCTCCTTTCTTTGGATGCGGAGAAGGCGTTCGACAGGGTGCACTGGGGATACCTACGGGCAGTGCTCGGCCGCTTCGGTATTGAGGGCAGGATGCACTCAGCGATAATGGCGCTATATGCCAGTCCTTCGGCCCAAGTATTGACGGATAACACACTCTCTAACCCGTTCCTAATCACGAATGGGACGAGACAGGGATGCCCCCTGTCTCCTCTCATTTTTAACTTGGCTATAGAACCTCTGGCTCAGAAAATTCGCTCGGACCCCAACATTACCGGAATCCCAATAGGCCCCCAAGAACACCGCATAAGTCTCTTTGCAGATGACGTCGTCCTAATGGTATCAAGCCCATCTACCTCCCTATCACGAATTAAACAAATCCTTGCGGATTTTGGGAGTGTCTCCCTGTATAAAGTTAACAAGAATAAATCGTATATCCTAGACCTTGGAGTGGATGGCACTACTAGGAATCTCATTGAACGTTCATTCCCATACAAATGGTCAGATTCGGGGGTAACCTACTTGGGGATCAAATTAACCAATACCACTAATAACTTGTTTCAGGCCAACTATGCCCCTTTTAAGTCCCAACTGTCTGAGGAACTCCAGTCCCTCTCCAAGTTTGAACTCACTTGGTCGGGGAGACTGGCAGCCTTTAAAATGTGCACCCTGCCCAAACTCCTATACCTGTTCCGATACTTGCCTATCCCCATTCCTATGTCTTACATAACCTCACTCCAGGGTATGGTCTCCAGATACCTCTGGCAAGGCAAACGTGCCAGGTGCGCGAAGATTATTTTAATGAGATCTACTGCTGTGGGCGGTGCAGCCATGCCGAACCTGATAGACTATTATTGGGCCTCTTTGCTATCACAACTGAGAACTTGGTTCCAACCAACCCCCGACAACATTTGGGGCTCCATGGAACAGGCCGTGACCTCGCGTTTCGACCTTTGCTCCTGGCTCTGTAGTAAGCAAAGGGGTGCGGGTCTGCCCAAGCACCTGTCGCCTACAATCAAAGCATCGGTGTTGGCTTGGCTGCACCTGACGCACGCTAAATGGAAAGATGCCCCGCTTATGGACATTGTCCTCCCGATCACGAGTGTTCTGCAAATAATCCCAGACATTGAGCTGTCTGCCTGGAAACGTACTCCCCCTATCTACCTTCACAACATATATAGTGACGGCACACTGAAGCCCTTCCCACAGCTGGCGGAGGAGTTACATATAGCTCATGATGAATGGTTCCGATATAAACAAATCTCTTCCTGCATATCTCATAACCCTCAACTAAGAGCCAAAATTCCCGTGCGGGCCTGGCATTATCTCACGGCACCTCATCAGACCATGAAGGGCATATCACTTTTTTACCCTCTGTTGGGTGAAAAAAACGTGCTTCTTAAAACACGGCCTATCCTAAAATGGGAAATGGATCTGGGGGACACTTTCTCGCCAACCCAGTGGCAAAGAGCACTGACCTCGAGTTACAAAGCCACGTTAAGCGCATCCCTCAGGGAGCTCCACCTCAAAATATCCCTCAGATGGTACCTCACGCCATAGCAAAATTTGCCCCCTCGGCTGATTCCACCTGTTGGAGAGGCTGTGGAGCGCAAGGAACCCTAAAACATATTCTGTGGGAGTGCCCTCCCATCCTTGCTCTATGGGAGGAAGTATTCGCGCTGATGTCCAAACTTATCCAGACACCGATAGCACCATCCCCTGCCCTAGCGCTGTTACACTTGACTATTGACCGAATCCCTCTAGCACTACGTAAACTAGTTATTAACATACTACTAGCTACCAAAATCAATATCACTAGACGTTGGAAAGATGCCCAACCGCCTTCTCTAGTGGAAGTAATTCATACCGTGCAACTGCATAAAACATTTGAACTTCTGATGGCCCCTTCACACGATAGGTACCAAAAAGAGCTAATGTGGTGGAACCCGTGGACGCAATGGTACTCTATAGTTCCAAACCCTTGAATGTATAATCTGTAGAAATTATTAAGCTGTGCCACTAGAGGGCACTAAAGATACATGTGATTGTAGATGATGCTCTTGTGGATGCTGATAATGGAAATGTTGCTTCCTGTTTCTTTCTTGCAATTTTGTTTGATTATGTGATTATGTATCGCACATGCTTGCTTGCCCTCCTTTCCCTTCCCGTTAACCTGTTTGTTTGAAAAAATGCAATAAAAACCATTTGAAAGTAAAAACTGATAGAGACATACCCCAAGCGACTTACAGCTGTAATCGCAGTAAAAGGTGGCGCTACAAAGTATTAACTTAAGGGGGCTGAATAATTTTGCACGCCCAATTTTTCCGTTTTTTATTTGTTAAAAAAGTTTGGAATATCCAATAAATTTCGTTCCACTTCATGATTGTGTCCCACTTGTTGATTCTTCACAAAAAATTACAGTTTTATATCTTTATGTTTGAAGCCTGAAATGTGGCAAAAGGTCGCAAAGTTCAAGGGGGCCGAATACTTTTGCAAGGCACTGTATATAATAAATGGAATAAATAAATAAATTAACCCCCAACAATAACCTTTAACCCCTTGCCCTTTATCCCTTAAAAAAATTAAAAATAAATAAATAAATAATAAATAAAAGTGGATGAGAAAGCTGAAAACATAGCAACAATTGATGAAACAGTTTATTTTACTTTATTGGCTAATAAAATAAAAAAAAAAAAAATGAGAGCTCAACAACGCCTCAAAAAGAAATGCTCAAAAATGTGACGCTCTGGTGTGAATGCGACCCGAGGGTTCTATTTATAAACATTTTCACATAAAATTCACGCATTTTCAAATCTTCTTCTATTAGAAAACAATAAGAATCCTTGGTGTAAGCTGTGTAAATTAAACATTTAGAAATACACTGCTCAAAAAAATGAAAGGAACACTTTGAAAACAAATCAGATTTCAAAGGGGAAAATATCATGCTGGATATCTATACTGAGATGGACTGGGTAATGTGTTAGGAATGAAAGGATATCACATTATTTGATGGAATTTAAAATTATTAACCTACAGAGGGCTGAATTAAAAAAATGATGCAGCAGGCTAGTCTATTTTGCTGAAATTTCATTGCAGCAACTTAAAATGTAACTCAGTAGTTTGTTTGGTCCTCATGTGCTTGTATACATGCCTGACCACGTCGGGGCATGCTCCTAATGAGACGACGCATGGTGTCCTGGGGTATTTCCTCCCAGATCTGGACCAGGGCATCACTAAGCTCCTGAACAGACAGAGGTACACCCTGGCGGGGTCGAATGGACCGAAACATAGTGTCTCAGAGGTGTTCTATTGGATACACTCTCGCCACATGAGGCCGGGCATTGTCGTGCGCCAGAAGGAACGGAAGACCCACTGTACCAGCGTAGGGTCCGACAATGGGTCCAAGGATTTCATCCTGATACCTAATGACAGTCAGGGTGCCGTTGTCTAGCCTGTAGAGGTCTGTGCGTCCCTCCATGGATATGCCTCCCCAGCCATCACTGACCCACCACCAAACTGGTCATGCTGAATGATGTTACAGGCAGCATAATGTTCTGTACGGTTTCACCAGACCCTTTCACGTCTGTCACATGTGCTCAGGGTGAACTTGCTCTAATCTGTAAAAAGCACAGGGTGCCAGTAGCCGACCTGCCAATTCTGGTGTTCAATGGCAAATGCCAATTAAGCTCCACAGTGCCAGGCAGTGAGAACAGGGCCAACTAGAGGATGTCATGCCCTCAGGCCACCCTCATGAAGTCTGGTTCTGATTGTTTGGTCAGAGACATTCACACCAGTGGCCTGCTGGAGGCAATTTTATAGGGCTCTGGCAGTGCTCATCCTGTTCCTCCTTGCACAAAGGAGCAGATTCTGGGCCTGCTGATGGGTTAAAGACCTTCTATGGCCCTGACCAGCTCTCCTAGAGCAACTTCCTGTCTCCTGGAATCTCCTCCATGCTCTTGAGACTGTGCTGGGAGACACAGCAAACCTTCTGTCAATGGCACGTATTGATGTGCCATCTTGTATTGATGTGCCATCTTGGAGGAGTTGGACTGCCTGTACAACCTCTGTAGGATCCAGGTATCACCTCATGCTACCAGTAGTGACACTGACCCTAGCCAAATACAAAACTAGTGAAAAACATTCAGAAAAGATGAGTAGGGGAAAAAAATGTCAGTGGTCTCCACCTGTAAAACGATTCCTGTTTTGGAGGTCGTCTCATTGTTGCCAATCTAGTACACCTGTTGGTAATTTAATTAACACCAAAGCAGCTGAAACTGATTAACAACCCCCTTTGCTACTTAACTGTCTAGATCAATATCCCAGGAGTTTAATTGACTTGATGCTATACTCTGATTAAAAAGTGTTCCTTTAATTTTTTTGAGCAGTGTACTTGTAGGGTATATCTTTAGGGAATTGCTGCAATTAATAATTGAATTCTCTTTTCAGTGTCTGGTTCCACCAGAACAATTGAGCTGTGCCGGGACAATAGCACAGCTGATGCCCCACTTTTTCGGAACATTACCTGCCACCTATATCATCCAAGTGGTAAGTAAAACCTGTGTGGTCACATAATGGCTTTCAGCTAATTTACTGCTAGTCAGAATGGCTGGTGGGACCTGAGTGGGTCCTAGAATAGGTTTTTAGGTTTCTTTTGGACCAGTTATCAGGCCTGGGCGGTTGAAAAGGCTTTAGGCCAGAATCTTGGGCAGAGTAATATTAGGGGAAGAGGGCTTCCTATTTCATTATATTTTCAGTTTTTGTTTAACGTATGAAAGTGATAGCAGGCTATGGAATAAAGATAAGAAATTATGAATTATTACTTATAGATGAGTTTATATGAGTAATATGGAACTATGTGGCCACAAAGATCTATGTAGCCACAGGTGGCACTCCCATTAAAGGCCCTGCCATTCACATAATTCATTGCCTGGATTTACACATAAGTGCCAACTAGGGCTGAACGATAGTCGATGTACTATCGACTATCGTGCAGCAGGGGTGGACGATATTCGCATCGCCGAGGATGCGATATTAATGAGGCGGGGAGGAGGACTCACAGTTCAGCGCCAGCTCGGGACTCAGAGAGGAGACTCACAGTTCAGCTCCAGCAGTGAGCAGCGTGTGCCGTGAGCAGCTGCACAGCCAACCAATCACGCGTGCCTGCACACCTGATTGGTTCGCTCGGTGCTGCTACTAGCGGTGTGATTGGTTCACTGTGCCGCCCATCAAGAGAACTAGCTTCAGGGCGGCAGACTCACTGAACGTGTGGGCTGCGCTGCACGGATGATTGTAGAGTCAGGCTCACAGGCTGTGTTCTTCTACAGAGTATCGGCTCCTACCATCCACCACTGTGAGTCCCGAGAGTAACTGCCTAATCCAGATTCCATAGCCACACTGTCACTGAGTGTCTATCCATCCCTAGTGCTGCCTGGTCTGCTAGTATATATTATATACACATACACTACAGTATACCATTATTAACCCTGGCTGTATCTGACTTAAATTATAAGAAGAAGAAGGCTGTGCTGCTGCTGCTTTCAATACTCGAGTCCATGTGCATGATTTCCATCCCAGCATCTCAGTAAAATTAACCCTGGCTGTGCCAGTGCAGTAACACAATCAGAAGAAGGCTGCTGCAATACTCATCCCAGGTTGATCCCTCTACAGTAGCATTAACCCTGGCTGTCCCAGGTGTCCCTGGCTTGTACAATCAGAAGGCTGCACTACTTACTACAGTAACATTAACCCTGTAATGTATATGGTACAAGCAAGGCTGCACTGAATCCCTATTCCCTACAGTAACATTAACCCTGGTCTGTATTGTACAATCATAAGAAGAAGGCTGCACCACTTCCCTACAGTAACATTAACCCTGTATGGTCAGAACGTTCCGCGTGCCTACACCTGCGGACACCTGCTCACGGCACTCACCGCTCAGTCACAGCCAACATTCACCAATCACCACTAATAATGATGCGCAACGAAGAGGATCCGCCGCAAAAAAATGATTTTGTACCAAAAAGAAAGTCAAAATCGAGTATTTGGGAGTATTTCGGGTACAAAAGGGAGGATGTTGACCAAAAAGAGGTACTTTGCATGGAGTGTCATAAAGTTGTGGCCACAAAACAAGGAAACACCACCAATTTGTCTGATCACTTAAAACGGCACCACAAAGTTCTTTACGATGAATTCAAAGTCAAATCTGGATGTTGTCAAGTTCCAAAACAAACAAGTATTTGTGATGCCTTTGCCACTGCGACACCTTACCAGAAAGGCTCTCAACGTCACAAAGAAATAACAGAGGCAATAACGTTTCATATCGCTAAAGATATGTTGCCATTAAATACCGTCGCCAAAGAGGGATTTAAGAAAATGATCCAAACGCTTGACAAGCGGTATGTTATACCATCCCGCACATATTTTTCCCAAGTTGCGATACAAGAACTGTATGAAAAATGCAAATCTAAGGTTGAAGCAGAACTGTCGCACGTGGAATACTATGCAACTACAACAGACTTGTGGTCCAGCAGAACAACAGAGCCCTACATGAGTCTAACGGTCCATTTCATCACAGAGGACTTCGACCTCAAAAGTCGCTGTTTGCAGACGGCATTTTTCCCAGAAAGTCATACAGCCGAGAATATCGCAGAGGCCCTGAGAGAAGCGGTGTCCGCTTGGGGCTTAGATGAGACACGTCAAGTCTGTATAACAACAGATAATGCAGCGAACATGCTGAAAGCTGCCGATCTGAACAAGTGGACCAGGCTACAGTGTTTCGGCCACAGACTGCATCTTGCAGTTGGTGAGTAATGATGACCATGATCTAAATAAATATACATTTTTTTTTGCTGTTTTACTTAAAGCGGAGTTCCTGCTGAAAAAAAAAAAAGATAAAAATACCCCTGGGACAGTCAGGGCTAGTACATTCAACAATGGATAGCCTCGCCCTCTACTGTCCCAGGTTGCACTTACCTTTTAGAAGAAATGCTTACCTTGAACATTTCTTGTCCAGCGCTGCCATCAGGTGTGGGCAGCTGAAGCCGGAGCCTCCCCTTCTGTGTCCTCTTCTGTCCTAGAATGCCCTACACTGGCCCAGACGTCACTTGCGGTGCAGGCTCGTCATCCCTACACAGCTTCTGGGCATGCCCAGAAGCTGTTTAGCAGGGAATGACGCGCCTGCACCGGAACTGACGAGTGGGGCCAGTGCAGGCGCATTGACTCCTGGGAGCGATGACGTTCAGCTCCCAGGAAGCAGGAAGTCACGGCGGCGGACGTGCCCGCAGAGGGAGGAAGAGGAAGTAAGGTAAGTATACAGTATTTTCTTTAAAAACAAGGTAAGTGAAAAAAAAAATTATCCAATTCTTTTGCAGGTAAAAACAAGCAAGCGGATAGAAAAATAATTTTTTTTAGGGTGGAACTCCACTTTAATAACCTGTCCTGAACCTGACAAAACTTGAAAATGAATTTGTTGCATGTTGCATGCCTTCAATAATTAAAGTTCACATGTTTTGTTTGTTTTCTCCGCTTAGAAAATGCAGTGAAAAAGGATGGTCGCATTGATCGTGCTGTAGGGGTCTGCAAGAAGCTGGTGAGCCACTTCTCTCACAGCTGGAAGGCCAGCGATGCCCTGGCAAAAGTCCAGAAGGAACTCAATCTTCCATCACATTGCCTAATCTCAGAATGCCAAACAAGATGGGGTTCCAGACAGATGATGATCAGCAGGATATTAGAGCAGCAGCAGGCTTTAACTCAGGTCCTGTCTGCAGACAAGAAGCTGCGGCATCTAATTCCAACCTGGCAAGATATAGATGTCCTGGAATCTGTAAGCAAGTCACTGGGCCCAATGCTGGATTTCACTGATGCACTTTCAGGAGATGAATATGTAAGTGTCTCCTTTGTAAAGCCAGTTCTTCAGCTCTTCAACACTTCACTACTGGAAATGCGAGAGGAAGACACAGACCTGACCAAGAACATAAAGAAGATGATGCTGGACTACCTCAACGAGAAATACGAAGATGAGGATACTCAGAAGCTGCTAGATATGGCATCTTTTTTGGACCCCCGGTTCAAGATGGACTTTATCAGTGCAGACAAGAAGACCCAAGTTAAGGCCAGAGTGGCATCACAGATGATGGAATGCCAGGAGAAAGCAAGCTGCAGCACTGACGTGATGCCCAACGTTGCCAGTGAACCCCAGGCAAAGAAAGCAAAGAAGTCATTGGCAAGCTTCTTTAAACAGAGTGAAACTGCAGCAAAGGGTGATTCCTCTCTGACCCTAAAGGATGCTTTGGAAGCAGAGTTAAACACCTACCTGCTAACACCTCCAATAGACAAAGAAGAGGATCCACTTGCATGGTGGAAAGTACACAAAATAAGCTTTCCTCGTCTCGCCAGACTTGCCCGCAAATATCTGTGTATTCCTGCGACAAGCTCGCCGTCAGAGAGACTTTTCAGTACTAGTGGCAACATCGTCACTTGCCAACGAACCTGTCTCAAACCTGCAAAGGTTAATAGACTTGTGTTCTTGGCTAAAAACCTTGAGTAAGCAAAGCATACATAAGCAGCTAGCTATGCATGATTATTCATGATCATGCTAAAAAAAACCTCAGTTTAGAAGTTTTGTTTCATTTTGTTTAGGCCCCTCTAACACGGCCGTTCAGTTCTTTTTTCCGCTCTGGTGCTTAAAAGTTGTTTTATAAAAAATATGTTAAGTTATATTGTTGTAATGTAAACCGATCAGGGGGGATTGGTGTAAAGCTGCTGTTTTATTTAAAAATGTGTTCTACTTTTGTGTTTACAAGAAATGTTCTAATTTTGGAATAAAATATTAAGTGACCTTTTTGTCACTTGTAAATGAAGCTTGCTTATTTGTGAAATTATTAATATCAATGGTAAGGTAATTGTTGACTTTTTAGCCTGGATTGACAGGTCCCTCAATATCGCAATATATATCGTTGAAAAAAAAATATCGCAATATATTTTTTTTCCAATATTGTGCAGGCCTAGTGCCAACATCTTTTTACATTTTATGAATTAGCAGATATTAGGTGATTTCATATTTTGCTGTACTGTGTCTAAGCGACCATAATGTCATGATGTTTTTCTCTCTTCAGTTCAAAGAACAGTTTTGCAAAACATCACCTACTGCACGGGAATATGAATGCATAAAACACAGCTTTTTGATGTGTTTTTTGTTCACATTACTTGGGGCTGCATGCTACATTATAACATCAATATTCATATTAAACGACAGAGAAGTGGCAGAGAATCCCTCATAAGGTAAATGACATTAAAGAGTCTCCAACTTCAACGACCATAATGCCATAATGTCATGATGTTTTTCTCTCTTCAGTTCCAACAACAGTTTTGCAAATCATCACCTGCTGCACCGGAATACGAATGTCAAAAACACATTTATTTGATTTGTGTTTCTTTCGCAATAGTTGGGAGTGGATTCTATACTATAACATCCATGCGCATAGTGAAGGACAGAAAAAAGGCAGAGAATCCCGAGTAAGGTAAATGACATTAAAGAGTCTCCAACTTCAAAAAATGGAATACGAATGTCAAAAAAACATTTATTTAATTGGTGTTTCTTTCACTATACTTGGGGCTGCATGCTACATAATAACATCCATGTTCATATCAAACAACAGAAAAGCGGCAGAAATCCCTCATAAGGTAAATGACATTAAAGAGTCTCCAACTTCAAAAAATCTTAAGTAATTGCACTTAAAAAAAACCTGTTGTTAGGGCCCCTTTCACATGAAGGGTCTGATCAGGTCTGCTTATCATTGTTTTTTAGGTGGATCTAATCAGAAGTTCCATTCACCCCTTTGGACCAGAGGGTGTAAACGGACTTGTGTCCGTTTACACCAGCCTACCTCTGATCCGGTCAGCCAAAAACAAAATGGAAGGGGATCAGTCCCCCTCAGTCAGGCAGATCGGATCGGAGGAAAATCAGGTGTAAATGGAGAGCTCTGTCCGTGTCCGCTCTGCAGAGCCGCTGATAGGGGGGGACCACCAGCCCTCTTGTAGGGGGCCCGAGCACACAGGGGGGCCCACACACGGAGGGGGATTAGTGATGGGCAACAAATACAGAGATCTTCCTCCAGCACCTGAATCTGATCTGTCCCTCTCCCTGCTATCAGCTTTTTATCTGTTGAGAAAGAGACAATTGTCCCTCACTAATCCTCCTCCCTTGTGTGGGCCCCCCTCCCAGCACTTTTCTCTGCTCAGGAGTTTATTTGTAAATTGTAACTTTGTTTCTCTCTCTCTGATCACTGAGCTCCAACTGCCCAGCCTGTATATTTTTCTCATCTCATCTTCTTTTTTATTTAACATAGTTTTTTTTTCTAGATTTAGCAGGAATTATGCGAGTTATGTTATATTTGTGTCTGCTAATAGTGATTTTGTTGTAATTTTAGCTAAATATATCTTTAATATTTTCTTGGGGGGGGCCTGCCAGGTAGTCTGTACGGTAGGGCTGCCACGACGCGTCGACGTAGTCGACTACAAAAAATCGTCGACTTGCGGAAAAAGCGTCGACGCGTCAGCACGTGACGTGACATCACACGCATCTCGCGCGAGTTGCATTAAAATAGCGGAACAGCAGCGGTAATGGCGACATCTGATACTGGGGGAGAAAAAGCCAGCAGCAGCAGCGGTTCCACGTCCAGCAGCAGAGTACAAAAGGCTTCCAGCAGCAGTTCCAGCAGCACACCACCAGTACAAAAGACAGCGAGAGCCCGATCACGGTCATCAAGGGTATGGAAATACTTTCAGCAGAGGCCAAACAAAATGGTCCTCTGTTCCCTTTGCAAAAGTGAAATGGCATACCATGGCAGCACAACTGCTATGCATGAGGACCTCAGAAGAAAACATCCTGGTGCACTGACCACAAAGGACGAGCTATCTTTGTAAGTACTAGTACTACTAATTTCAACAATATTAATTAATGCATTACTAGCTGATGATTGCTTAGGCCGGGCCAGTTCACTTTTCTTAAATGGAGTAGACTACATACAAGGCATTTTGCATTTGCAGCCCTCAGTGTCTGTCTTGTGGATCCCTCAGCTCATGATTGACAACAAGTGTTTGCAGTGAGTGCAATGATCTGACCATGACCACCAGCACACCTGAGAGCTATTTTGACTGTCACTGCACTCTGCAGCATTATTAATTACAACATTGGCCATGGATATCTCAAAATTCTACTAGAAAAAATACAATTAATATTGTTAGCGTTGAGGCTGAGCATTCATAGATGTGTGTAAATTGGTAATGTTATTAATTATTATTATTATTATTAATTATTATTATTGTTGTTTTTCCTCAGGAAGAGGCAAAGCTGTGTACAAGATTTCTACTTTCATAAAAAGGATGTCACTGCTTGCACACCCCAAGTGGCCATTACACTTACCAATAGCATACTCAACATGATTGTAAAAGATATGAGACCTCTTTCTATTGTAGACGGTCAAGGATTTCGTGAGATGATCAGCACATTTTACCCAGGATACACACTTCCCTCCAGGTCCCATTTCACGAAGCTGATGGAGAGGAAATATGAGGAGAATTTTGAAAGATTGAAAGCGTCAATCAAAGATGTCAAATCCAAAATGGCTCTCACCACAGACGCATGGACCAGTATTGCCACAGAGGCATACTTGGGTGTCACATGCCACTTCATTAATGAAGACTGGAAGCTTACATCCTACAATCTGACCACTATGCCACTTGAAGATCGCCACACAGCTGAAAACATTGCTAACTGGGTGGAAAAAGCAGCTGAGAAGTTTGAGATATCCATGGCCAATGTAATTGCAGTTGTTCATGATAATGCTTCAAATGTTGTCGCTGCTCTGCGTATTTTGGAAGAAAAGCATCCTGGCATCTCTTCTCTCAGGTGTGCTGGTCATACATTGCAGCTAGTTGTCAACCATGCCCTGAGGGATCCCCAGATCAGCAAGACACTGAGGGCTGCGAAGTGCCTTGTGGAACATTTTAAAAAAAGTGAGCTTGCCACTACAAAGCTTAAAGCAAAGCAACAACAAATGGGTACCCCTGATCATGCACTAATAAATGATGTATCTGTAAGATGGAACAGTACTTTACACATGATCAGTCGCCTGCTTGAACAGAGGTGGCCTGTGACTGCCACACTTTCCGATCCTGATGTCACACCACGAGGGAAGCGCTTCCTGGATTTAAAACATGATCAGTGGAGCTTACTTGAGGAAGTGGAACAAGTCTTGAAGCCTTTTGAGTGTGCTACTGTTTTTTTGAGTGGAGAGTCCTATGTGACTGGTTCCGCTCTACCTCCTTTGGTAAAAGGCCTCCAGAAATCCATACAGAGCACAATTTGCGAGATAGCGGCAGTCAAGGCTTTCCAAAATGTTGCTGCACAGGAGATGACCACAAGATGGGAGAGGGAAACTAAATTCAGAGATGACGGAGGAGAAAATATATGTCTTATTGCAGCAGCCCTGGACCCCAGATTCCGCAAGCTAAAATTCCTGGCAGCAGAGGATAGTTTAAAAGTTCACCTCAAGGTCCAAGCTCTTGCTCTTGAAGAGAAAAGAAGATATGAGGAAGAGCAAACACATCAACGTCAATGTGAGGAACAGGTTCAGTCAGCCAGTGCAATGAGTCCAGACATGAAACTTTCAGAAAAGAGGCAAGTGTCTATGTTGGACTCTTTGCTCGGTTCAGATTCAGATGGACACCACAGTAATGGTGAGGATGACACTCACATCCCAGATCCAGAAATTCACAGTGAAGTTGTGAGGAATGAGATACACATGTACTTTAGTGAGCAGGCCATTCCAAAGAAAGACAATCCACTGAAATGGTGGAAGGAAAATGAAGGGAGGTTTCCCATCTTGGCCATGCTGGCAAAGAGTTACTTGTGTGTGCCTGCAACATCAACCCCATCTGAAAGGCTTTTCTCAGTTGCTGGCAACATTGTGACTAAAAAAAGAGCAAGCCTAACTGCAGAGCATGTCGATATGCTAACCTTCCTCCATTGCAAATGCTATATTATAGGTAGGTACAGGCCCCCAACCTGTACTTGTTGCACTCTCTTGGGTTGTATTGTTGGACTTCTTTAAACTACAAGATGGCTGTTGGCTGCCTTCAGGTAATCTTTCCTCAGTATTGGCCATTATAATTTGCACAGTGTTGAGCGGTGCTTGCTTTTTGTTGGACTTGGCTCCTTTAAAACTATGTTAGTTTTTAGGTATGTTTTACATTTACAAGTAACACACACACCAAAAAAATACTGGTCAAACACTGTATATGGAAAACATTAGGGATGCACCGAAATTTCGGCCACCGAAATTTTCGGCCGAAAATGGGCCTATCCCATTTCGGCCGATAATGGGTTAAAAATGCCGAAACTGCGATCTGTGCATTAATCAACTAACAGACCGGGCGAGCGGCTGCTAATAGCTGTAACTGTGAGCTTCACTTTACTTCCCTGTCAGCGGCAGATGTACATGAAGTTTCTTCCTCCGAAAACCATTGTGGTCGAGTAGACCCGCCCCTCCCTCACTTCATTGGTGGATTATTAAGTCTTTGCCAATCAGATTCATCCAGGCGGAAATCCCCCCTCCTGTGATCTCATCACGGAGAAGCCTCCTTTGCGTGAGACGCTGGAATTGTTTACTTTTTTTTTCTTGTCTTATCTCTCGGCAGCAGGAGAGGCTCGTGCAGGGGGGGGAGACGCTCCGAGCGAGCGGAGCAAGATACACTCTTCATGTGCTGGACATAGAGAGACATGTACTGGACATAGAAAGTGCTCTGTCATTGATCAGGGAGCCAATCCGCTCAGTGTACTTCTCTATCATCCATCCGGACTCCATTATCTGACATAACACCCATCCACTTCCATTACCTGACATAACACCCATTCACTTCCACTGAGGCGAGCTTACCATTGGTATTAGTATTATGCAGCATGAGGGGGTTAATGTATTGTCACTGCTGGTCACTGATGCATTAGTGACCGACCAGTGGCAGTTAATTAACCCCTTTGTGGTGCCTTAGTGCAACCAGTATCAGTGCAACCAGTGTTAATTAACACTGATACTGGTTGCACTAATGCAGCACAAGGGGGTTAAATAACTGCCACTGGTCGGTCACTAATGCATCAGTGACCAGCAGTGACAATACATTAAACCCCTCATGCTGCATAATACAAATACCATTGGTAATTAAATTAACCACTTGCCAACCCATCACAGTACATATACTGTGACAGGGTGGCAGCGATAGGTGTACGTCGCTGCCTGTTTTTTGTGTATGTCCCTGTTCTATCCAATTTAAAATTATTTGGGGGAAAAAGTCATTTTCGGTTTCGGTTTCGGTTTTCGGCCAAGGGCATCCTGCATTTTCGGTTTCGGCCCAAAATTTTCATTTCGGTGCATCCCTAGAAAACATACCTAAAAAGTATCCAAGTTTTAAAGGAGCCAACTAGTCCAACAAAAGCACTGCTCAACACTGTGCAAAAGTAATGGCCAAAAAGAATGGCCAATACAGCAAAAGATTACCTGAAGGCAGAGAGCTGACTTGTAGTTTAAAGAAGTTAAAGTGTTTGGCAGATATGGCATTTTTCCTGCCTGATGCCCTAAAGTGTTTGGCACTTTATGTGTCTCTTGTATTTTTGCACAGTTGCACAAGTGTTGTTGAGCACTGCAATGCTTTATAATTTATATGGCATTTTGAATGCTTTTGGTTTTGAATTAATGGCATTATTCCTGCCTGATGTTAAAGTGTTGTTTACATTTTATTTTTGCCACTGAAACTTCAACCACATTGAAGTATTTTTTGGAAAAACTTTAATAAAAGTTGAAATATTATATTAGAAGTTGTACGTATCATTTTTTGTAAAGTTATTCAAAGGATTATTTAACTAATCAAAGAAAGAACACTAGATTAAGCAAAAAAACAAAAAATGTAAATAATCGTTAGATTAGTCGACTAATCGTAAAAATAATCGATAGATTAGTCGACAGACAAATCGTTAGTTGCAGCCCTACTGCATATTAGTGTCTCATCAGTGCCTGCCAGCGCGGCCTCATCAATGCTCGTCAGTGCAACAAAAAAACATTGGATTTACCAATTTTTATTACATAAACAAAAACATTTTTTTAGGGGTCAAACATTTAGGTCTTCTTTTTGCCAATAAAAAAAAAACCTTGCAGTGATCAAATACCACCAAAAGAAAGCAATATTTGTGTGAAAATAATGTCATACATTTGTGTTAGGTACAGGGTTGCATGACCGCGCAATTGTCATTCAAAATGCAACAGTATAAAAAGCTGAAAATTGGCCTGGGCAGGAAGGGGTGTAACTGCCCTGTAAGGAAGTGTTCCTGTCTATAAACACTGAGAGCATGAGTTCAAATCCCAAGTGTGCCATCACCTCCTTAAATTTTAGACAGCTATAAATAAATACTGAAACTTGGCAAATGCATAATTGCAGCCTGCACATATGCATGTTTGTTTCTTGAATATACAGTACATGGCCATTGCCATGCAATTTTAGGTGATGTAGCCAATGTATTTCTGTGGCCAAAAAAAAATAATGACACACAACTGTGAGCACACAGGGTGTTATAATGGTTGGGCCTTGAACTCATGACCTAGCAATCTTTGTCTATGAGCATAGCCCACTACACCAAAGTGCTGAATACAATCAGACATGGCTGAAAGTTTCAAATGAATAAAGAATGAAGATTGCTAATTAGACAGCTGTGTAGTCTGCTATTAGTAAACCTAAAGGTTAAAACACATAAGATACATAACTATACCTTAAAATTAAAATAAACCATAATAGATGACATTGCTGTGTAATAGTGATTCAGAATAGACAAATTTTATTTTATGAAAAACACAAAGGGATTTTGGTTAACTCCAAACCCGAATTCAGTCTTAGTTAACTCCAACTCCGAATTCACTAAAGCACCTAGTTGAAGGTTTAACTCCAGCCACTTACTTAATTAGGATGCTAATGAGTTTAGGCTGGAGTTATTTCTGGAGTAGTGATCAGCTCTACTCCAAACTTATAGTGAAATAGGTCCCCCGTAACTATAGTGTGTATCCAGCTTAAGACTTGGACAGAACTCCTGGCCCTTTTCAATGATTTTCAAGCCTCGTTTGGAAAATAAAAAAACTCCATAAGCAATGAAGCAAAGTGTGTCTCACCTGTGCGCTTCTTTTAGGGTTGGTTTTAAACTACTGCTAACATCAAACTTCCATCCTGCTTTCCACATAAACCCAACAAAATAGATAAAGCTAAAACTAAAAAAAACAAATGAAACTAAAAAAAAAAAAAAAAAAGTACGTTACCGCAGGGTTCTATTTCATTGTCTTTTAATTGCTAATGGAAAAAAAAAAAATAGATCAAATGTACACAGATCAATGAGCAACATGTGCTGTATATTTGCACTGTACACTCGTATGCGTATAGTGTCAGTGCATATAGTGTCAACTGCTGGTGGGTACTGCTAGCTGGTACTTTTGGTAGGTATTGCTGGCTGGTTCCTGACCCATCAGTGTGAAAGGAAGCATGCGGCTGCAGTAGAGAGCAGAGCTGATGCTTCCTGTATCGCTCCTCTCACAGGCAGAGGTGGAGTGCATTTGATATCACTCCGCCAGTGAAAGGAGCTGGCACTATACACGAAGCATTGGCTCTGCTTGCTCTACTGCTGGCCCGGCTCCATTCTTCATACACACTGATGCTCGGTGATGGCGAGTCAGGCCACGGCCCCCCCTCTGCCCCCCCCCCCCCCCCCAGTGACGCCACTGTAGCTAAGGAAGATCTTTGAGCAGGTTTTTGTTCCTTCTTTGGTAGGCTGCTATGGTGCCTAAAATGGCACAGGTACCTGCAATGTAAGTATTTAGCACTTCCAAAGGAGTGCATTGCCTTTTTTCCTAGGACGTTTAAGCTAGAAAATCAGTTTTGAAGAGGGGGGCAAATTGAACAGAAGGACAGAGCAGCAGAATGTCTTAGTGGTCAGCACCTTGCAGTACTGGGTTGCTCAAGTTCAAAGCCCAACCAGTACACTTTTACCTGCACTGCAGGATGTCAGGTTAAGGCACTTATAGGGAAGAGGTTTTTCAGCATAATGAGTTGATGTGGCCTTTATCAGCTTAGCCATATATTGTACATGGAGTTGTCATTGTAGGATGCTGTGTCCTTCAGGGGTATACTCAATCAGGATGCTTGGGTGTGTCCTTGGGAGATGTAGCGTCTTTTGGTGGTAGACTTGTGTTGGACTTGTCACTAAGGGGTATATCTGTCTGCAGTTGCAGCCTTGGAGCCTGCCTTAACCCTTGCCTCTCTTCCAATGCAATGGAAGTTGGGATGAAGTATATTCTATCCTAAATAATAATTCTGGTCTACATTGCAAAAGTTTTTTCTGCCTCTTCAAGGGCTAGCTTTATCTTGATGACAAATAGGTGGAGATGATTCTACAAGTAGAATATTCTTGTCTGCATTGTGAGGGTCTAGCAGTCCACTTAAAGGGCTAGCTTCATTTGATGGCACATATCTAATAATAATTATACAACTGAGACAATCTTGTCTGCATTGTGAGTCTAAACTGTCCCCTTTAAGGGCTAGCTTCATTTAACAGCTAAGAGTTGTGTTTAGCCTTGTCTCCTTCCCTCAGAGTATATGTCTGCTGAATGAAACAGGACTGCAGTTCAAGAGTCCGTGCCTAACTCCAAAAAAGTTTGCTCCTGCAGTTCCGGCCTTGAGTCCAGAAAGAATTGAAGAGAGAGAGAGTCCTCAACCAAGTAGTCAGCAAAGAGCTCGTTTTCTGGCCAGCTCTTTCATGCTCCCTTCGCCTTTTGTCACCTGACAGTAGGCTTTTTAGTCTCCAGTGAGGCTGAACAACTTCACAGTGGTGTTCTACTTAGGAGGGCAGGTCAAAACCTGCAGGGTGAGTCCACTAAGAAGAGGTAGAGATGACTTTGATCTGGGTGGAGTAGAATCTTCCTTATCTTATTTAAATCTGCATAACATTTCTGAGAAGAATCCATATTCTGGGGCCCAATTGGGCAATAAGTGGTTCCTACGTACAGGTCCCTCCAAGTGGATTTAGTTAGATTTGGTAGCATCACCTTACTGTTACAAGCTGGAAAGCTTTTCCCTAGGGGCTTGGGTGCGGATGCTGTGTCAGATCAGGAAAGGTCTCACAAACCATATGCTTTCTAATTCAATCCATATACAGTTTTTTTTTTTTGGGGGGGGGGGGTCTGTTGCTAAGACCATGGCATTGTTTTCAGTAGTTTCCTATTGGCCAAGAAGGCCTTGCTTCCTGCCCTTGATACCGGTGTAATGGATTGGAACCTCAATCAGGCTCAGGTGGATATCAGCTACTGTTCCTAATTATTAAGTATTTTTGGTGCATGCACAAGAAGAACCATTTTGACACATGTTCAAATAAGTGATGCTTCTGCTTTATTGCTACTGCGTACGTGCGTTATATTTGCGAGTAGTTAAGTGTCGTGAGCTAGTACGCCATACGCATAAGGTTATCTGCTTGCTTGCAGCTTTTTGATTGGTCATGTCCATATAAGGTAAACTTCCTCCAGACTCTGAATGTTATCTCCAGGAGTAGTGGTCTGTACGGAGGCGCCATCTTTGTCACAGAACTTCACTCGGTGAGAGGGGGTATCTGGAAATTAGACATTTTTCCTAATCCATCACAGTGTTCATTACATTCCTTCACAGTCTCCCCTAAAGTGTCTATTTTTCTTCTGTCCCTCATACTAAAGGGCCTACTCACCTGGCCCATACTCCTCAGCAACTCTTTTAGGCTGTATATAGAGAAGAGCAGTAACTAGCTCACTACCCCCCTCGATACAGCTTGGAGAGGGCAGTCAGGTGCTACCTATCCCTATAACCCTATAGAACCATGAAGTTATGGACAGGGAGTGACTGTAGAGGAGTGAAGGGTTTGTCCTTTTCCATCATAAGGCGGTCCTCTTCTTCATGGTGGAGAAATGTAGGTGTGCTTTTGTTTACAGCCTTGCTCATTAACTTCTTTACAAATGGTAGAATGCTATCTCACTGAGTAATTTCTTAGCCGTGGTCTTGGCTGTCATGTTTGTGACGACATAGGCTTCTGGCCAACCGGAGAACATGTCCACCACCACTAGGGCATATTCATATCGGCCGCTTTATGGCATCTGTATATGATCAATTTGTATTCTCTGGAACGGATATAGGGGTTTCTCCAAATGCTTCTGCGGAGTCTTTTCTGTCCTCCCCGGATTGCATTTTGCACATACTGCACACGAGGTGCAGTAATTTCTGGTTAAGGTGCATATTCCTGGGGCCAAGTAATATTTGCTGACCAATGAATTCATTTAAGTTCTTAGAAAGATGTGCAGGTCCACGCGCCCATTGGACGACTGCTGGATACATATATTTTGGTAAACAGGTTTTCTCAGATACAGATCTCCATCATAGTCTGCTCCTTTTATCGATCCATTCCAGCCTTTCTTCTGTGTGAGCCACCCCTTGCATAGAGGCTAGGTATAGCCTGTCAGATGGCACATACACTGTCAAAGGCATCTGCATTGGGGATTTACTCTCCTCTTCGGCCACTTCTCTTTGGTTTATTGCTGCTTGTTTGGCAGCTATATCCTCCAAGCGATTCCCTCTGGCTTCTTGAGAATTCAGTTTGCCATGTGCTTTAACCTTCAATACAGCCACTTGTTCAGGCAGGAGTAGTACATCCATTAAATCCTTGATGGCTAGGCCATGTTTCACCAGTGTTCTGGCCGCTGTCAGAAACCCTCTAGCCCTCCAGATGATACCGAAGTCATGAGCTACTCCAAGGGTGTACCTTGAGTCTGTGTAAATGTTGGTTCTTTTACCTTCTGCTATCTTGCACGCTGCAGTGAGGGCTTGAAGCTCTGCTTCCTGAGCAAATACAGTTGGTGGTAATGCTCCTGCTTGTAGGATTTCAAATTCACAGGTCACAGCATAACCTGTGTGGTATTTGACTCCATCTGCATATCTGGAGCCGTCCACAAAAAGTGTGTAGTCAGGGATTTCCAGAGGAATTTCACTCACTGTAGGGAGATATGTGGTTTCCATGTGCATCATTTCAAGGCAGTTATGTGGAGAATTACAGGGGTCTACATCACCCTCTTCACCGTCTCCTTCTTGTCCCCCCTCGAAAAAAGGTAGAAGGGTGACCGGGTTAAAGGTGAGACACCTTTGGAGGGTCACATTGTCAGGAAGGAAGAGGGAGATTTGCAGTCTTAGATGTCTGGCCGTGGACAGGTGTCGTCATTGCACCTGATTCAGGATGGCAGCAATGTCATGTGGTGCTAGAAGAAGTAGGGGGTGTGCTAAAACGAGGTCTGAAGTTTTGTCCAGCAGTGCTTGGGCAGCAAAGACAGCTCTTAAACAGGAAGGACCACCTCTAGCCATGGGGTCCAAGTGGCAAGAATAGTACCCAATGAGTCTACCCAATGAGTCTAGTCCGTCCTCCATGTTCCTGAGCCAGGACCCCTGTGGCGTGGCCATTCTTCTCCGACACAAACAGTTTGAAGAGTTTCCCATAATCTGGAAGGCCCAAAGCAGGAGCGGTGGATATTGCTTGCTTCAGCAGAAGAAAATTGTCCAGGGCCTCATTTGACAGGGTAAATGGCACAGACTTGAGAGCATCATAGAGTGGTTGAATGAGAATTGAAGCATCAGGGATCCACGCCCTGTATTTGGTCTTTGGAGGCTTTACAGCCTTGTTCCGTGAGGTAGCATAGTAGACTTTCTGAATTTTCTTCAGCAGCAGGGTTGTCATCTGCACAGAGAAGGTCGTCCACATATATAAGAGTCACTGTAGGGTGTTTTTGTTGCCATGTTTTAAGGATGGAGGCTATGGCTTTCGCAAACTGGCTCTGAGAATTTTGCACCCCTTGAGGCAAACTGCCCAGGTGTACGGTTTTCTTTCATGGGAGAAAGCGAAGAGGTACCTGCAGGAAGGATGCAGGGGAACACTGTAGAATGCATTTGCCAGGTCCACTACAGTGAAGTACTCAGCCGTTGGAAACCCCAATTGTGCCAAATCCACAGGTATACCTCCAACACTGTGGCTTCATTAACTGCTCGGAGGTCTTGGACCATTCTGTATTTCTCTGGTTCTCCTTTTGGGGTCCGTTTCTTCACTGGGAACAAAGGTATATTGCATTCCGAAGTACAGGGTATCAGAGTTCCATTAGACACAAGGGTCTCGACCTGTTTTGAGATAGCTGCGGATTGAGCTGGCTTCAAAGGGTATTTTGGTTTTCTGGGCAGTAGATCCAAAGGTTTTTATTGCACCATGACTGGTGGTACTTAAGTGACCAATGTCTTTTAGCCCTGTGGACCATAGACACGCAAGGATCCTGTCAAGTACTTCCTGTGGTATTGAACTTGGAGTTGTCGCTTCATAAAGTGTCATCATGAAAGGCAGAGAACACATGGCAGATGGGTCTTCTAAGGATAGGGGAGTATGTAGCTGCACTCCTCCTTCAGGTGTGAAAATGATTGAGGCCTGTAGTCTGGACTGCACATCAGCTCCTAGCAGATTCAAGAGGCATGTAGAAGACACCACAAATCTGGCAAGCAAATCAGGAAATGTCCCAACTTAAAGTGGCTCAGCAGGGGAATGGAGCGGGCACTCCATCCACACCCACGCAGGAAACACCAATAGTGGAAAGGAAAGTATTAGCAGGTAGGTCCTCAGCTCTCAACACGCTTCTGGCTGCACCCGTGTCAATGAGGAAGGTGGTAGGTTTTTTCCTGTATAGGTAACAACCTTTGCAAGGGGTCCCCCAGTCCCATTTGAGGACACTGTCATAAGGGGTGACACGGGTTTGCCCATTTCCTAGCGGGAGTTAGGGCGTGGCGGTGGTGGTTGTTGTTCACGTTGCTCTTCACGGGGATCCTTGTCTTGTCTGGGTTGTCTTCGGGCTCTGCATTCTCTTCTAAAGTGTCCTCATTTCCCACAGCTATAGCAGGTGATCCTTTCCCTGATACTGGGCAGTGGTGGTGGACGAGTGTAGGTGGGATCTTCGTCATGGGCTACCATGAGGGGCATTGTTTTTTTTCCCTTTTTGGTTTTCCATACCTCTGGCCACCAACAGTAGTTCGGACATCTTCATAGAGCGGTATTCAGGGCGAGCTACCATAAGCCATTTTCTGATATCCTCTCTGAGCCCTGAGACAAAAGCAGTTGATAACATATGTGTGTGTGCCTTTTCATAGTGTGAGAAGCCCAGATCATGAAAGGCCTGTGTGAGTCTGGCATGATACTTCTCCACAGACTCTCCTTTATCTTGGATTATATCTTGGATTGTGGTAGTCTGATCCGCCAATTTCTCTTTTGCCCAGTCGTGGAGTTGGTTGCAGAACTCCACACCTGAGGAATAGGAAGTGGCACTTGTCGTCAGGCAGGCATCATTGAAGGCCGCCTGCATGACCGGCCAAAAGAAATGTCCTGCTTTAATTTGGCATAGGCTGATCAAGTCTTTCCAGGCAGCTGAGTAAGTTTGTTGTATCTGCACTATCCTGTGGTAGAAGGGTATTGGCTGTTTTTCTGGGTCAGGCAGACTTCTCACTAAGGTCGGTCCTTGTGATGGGGTAAAAGTGACATAAATCACCGGTGCCCCTTCTGGTAACCAGGACTGGTGTTAGGGTGTGAACTGATGATACCCTCGGAACTATGAATCCGGGGCCAGATTGGGGGTTTAATGAGCGGGTGCCCTTTTCACATGCAGTTGATGTTCCTAGTCTGATTTTTCTCCATCACGAGTATATTCGGCCTGTACCCCGGGGAGGATGGGAGTGTGGTAGGAACGATCCTGGTATAGAACAGGGAGAACTGGGTATAGATCTTTGTTGGGCCTTCCTAGTGTACCAAGATGGCCGTCTGTAGGAAGTGTACTGGGCTGCGCAGGAAGTGGAGACATAGGTGCACTAAGAGAATGTAGCTGCACTCCTCCTTCAGGCGTGAAAATTATTAAGGCCTGTAGTCTGGACAGCACATCAGCCCCCAGCAGATTCAAGAGGCATGTAGAAGACAACACAAATCTGGCAAGCAAATCAGGAAATGTCTGCAAAAGTGAGTACACCCCTAAGTGACAATGTCCAAATTGGGCCCAAAGTGTCAAAATCTTGTGTACCTTGCACTCCTCCACTTTCCGTTTGAGGATTCCCCACAGATGCTCAATAAGGTTTAGGTCTGGAGACATGCTTGGCCAGTCCATCACCTTTACCCTCAGCCTCTTTAGCAAGGCAGTGGTCATCTTGGAGGTGTTTGGGGTCGTTATGTTGGAATACTGCCCTGCGGCCCCAGTCTCTGAAGGGAGGGGATCATGCTCTGCTTCAGTATGTCACAGTACATGTTGGCATTCATGGTTCCCTCAATGAACTGTAGCTCCCCAGTGCTGGCAGCACTCATGCAGCCCCAGACCATGACCGCCCCTCACGCTTGAAACCATCTGAACCAAATAATTTTATCTTTGTCTCATCAGACCACAGGACATGGTTCCAGTAATCTGTGTCCTAAAGTCCCGTACACACGTACCGATTGTCGGCCGTAAATATTCGGCCGACGACCGATCGGCCGATTGTAGGCTTGTTAGTATAATGCTTCCGACAGCCAACAGCGCACTTTCGGCCGAAAAGAATCAGTCGTGTAGGCATTAAAATTTTTGTTGGCCAACACCAGAACGGCCGATTGTTCGCCAGTCAGTACAGAATTCGGCCGACAATCAGCAGATTTGCAAGACTGGGCATGCTCAGAAAAGAAAAAACACACGGAAAGTTAACCATCACATGACATCACTTCAGCAGTTGGCTGCTGTTGGCCGACAAAATTCATGTGCAGTCTTTTGCAGTTTTCAACAGACACGACAGCCCTGGACAAAAGACGGCCGATCGTTCGGACGACGATCGGTACGTGTGTACAGGGCTTTAGTCTGCTTGTCTTCAGCAAACTGTTTGCAGGCTTTCTTGTGCATCATCTTTAGAAGAGGCTTCCTTCTTGAAGGACAGCCATGCAGACCAATTTGATGCAGTTTGCAGGAATATGGTCGGAGCACTGACAAGCTGACCCCCCATCCCTTCAACCTCTGCAGCAATGCTGGCAGCACTCATATGTCTATTTCCCGAAGACAACCTCTGGATATGACGCTGAGCACGTACACTCAATCCCTTTGGTCTAGCATGGCGAGGCCTGTTATGAGTGGAACCTGTCCTTTAAAACTGCTGTATGGTCTTGGCCACCGTGCTGCAGCTCAGTTTTTGGGGCTTGTCAATGTTCTTATAGAGTAGGCCATCTTTATGTAGAGCAATTCTTTTTTTCAGTTCCTCAGAGAGTCCTTTGCCATGAGATGCCATGTTGAACTTCCAGTGACCAGTATGAGAGAGTGAGAGCGATAACACTAAATTTAGCACACCTGCTCCCCATTCACACCTGACACCTTGTAACACTAACTAGTCACATGACACCGGGGAGGGAAAATGACTAATTGGGCCCAATTTGGACATTGTCACTTAGGGGTGTAATCACTTTTTTTGCCAGCGGTTTAGACATTAATGGCTGTGTGTTGAGTTATTTTGAGGGGACAGAAAATTTACACTGTTATACAAGCTGTACACTCACTACTTTACATTGTAGCAAAGTGTCATTTCTTCAGTGTTGTCACATGAAAAGATAGAATAAAATATTTACAAAAATATTTGTATTTTGTATTTATAAATGGGGTGTATTTACTTTTGTCAGATACTGTATATATACACGATTTACTTCTATTATATACAGTATATACCCAATTATATACTTCTATTATGTACAGTATATACCATCTATATACTTCTATTATATACACTATATACCATCTATACCAGCCTTTCTCAACCTTTTAAACACAGAGGAACCCTTGAAATAAATTTCTGGTCTCGGGGAACCCCGGCTAAAAATTTTAAATCTACAACTCATGACAAATTAGTGTGACAGTCAGTGGGAAGAATGCTCCTTACTCTTGTCATCATTGGGAAGAATTACCCCCCTTACTGATAGCTAAAAGGAACAATGGTGTCATTGGGAAATTATCTGAGAGGCAGAAATTGCCCATTGCTCAAGGAACCCCTGATCTATATACTTCTATTATATACACTATATACTTCTATTATATACACTATATATCCATCTATATACTTCTATTTTATACACTATATACCCATCTATATACTTCAATTATATACACTATATACTTCAATTATATACACTATATATCCATCTATATACTTCTATTATATACACTATATATCCATCTATATACTTCTATTATATACACGATATACTTCTATTATATACACTATATATACTTCTATTATATACACTATATCAGCCCTCAAATTTTCCACTCGCCTGCTCGCATTTTGCGAGTGGAAAATTATGTCGGGCGAGCTCTGGGAGCGAGAGGAGAGGAAAGCCAGCGGACTGAATAATGTCAGAGCGCGGATCATCCAATTATAACAGCTTGTAATTGCCGGGCGCTCGCTGACACACACAGTCCCGCCTCCTAGCCCGGCTTCTTTGATGGACAGAACACCTGGCCAACCAGGACGTGTGACGTCTATCAAAGAAGCCAGGCTAGGAGGCGGGACTGTGTGTTTCAGGGAGCGCCCGGCAATTACAAGCTGTTACAGTTGGATGATCCACGCTCTGACACTGGCATATGGGTTATCTCACGCCGATCATCTCTTCCACTTAGGCAGCTTGCTCCCTCCGTCTGCGCTGCTCTGCTCCCGGGGGCTGGAAGAAGGAGCGCGCCTGAAGATTGAGCAGCCGCTGCCTCCCTGTGTGACTGCATAGAAGTAGCAGTGGGGCGGCTGCATATAGAGGAATTGATATGCAAAGATCAATTCCTCTATATGCAGCCGCCCCATCCCCCTCCTATCCAACTAATTTTTTTTTTTTTTTTTGCTGGCCCCCCTAGTGCTGTACAGCCCCCCCTCTCCAGCCCCTTAGTGCTCTTCAGCCCCCCCCCCCCAGCCCTCCCCAGTGCTCTTCAGCCCCCCCTCAAGCCCCTCAGTGCTCTTCAGCCCCCCCCTCCAGCCCTCCCCAGTGCTCTTCAGCCCCCCTCAAGCCCCTCAGTGCTCATCAGCCCCCCCCCTCCAGCCCTCCCCAGTGCTCTTCAGCCCCCCTCCAGCCCCTCAGTGCTCTTCAGCCCCCCCTCCAGCCCCTCAGTGCTCTTCAGCCCCCCTCCATCCCTCGCCAGTGCTCTTCAGCCCCCCCCCCTCCAGTCCTCCCAAGTGCTCTTCAGCCCCCACCCTCCAGACCCTTGATGGGCACTGATGAGGCAGGACTGATGGGCACTAAAAACATTGTTATTAATATTTATTTTTGTAACTTCTGCAGTAATGCAAAAACATTTAACAGTGTAATTTTATGAGGGCGTGTTTAGGGGGGAATTAGAGGTGGGGCAGGGTAGGAGTTGGGTGGGGCAACTGGTGGCGAGTAACTCTGAAGGCCTGGCTAGTAGCTCAGGACTTTAAATTTTGAGCCCTGCACTATATATACCATCTATATACTTCTATTATATACACTATATACCCATCTATATACTTCAATTATATACACTATATACCCATCTATATACTTCAATTATATACACTATATACCCATCTATATACTTCAATTATATACACTATATACTCATCTATATACTTCAATTATATACACTATATACCTCAATTATATACACTATATATACCATCTATATACTTCTATTATATACACTATATACCATCTATATACTTCTATTATATACACTATATACTCATCTATATACTTCAATTATATACACTATATATCCATCTATATACTTCTATTTTATACACTATATACTCATCTATATACTTCTATTATATACACTATATACTCATCTACTGTATATACTTCTATTATATACACTATATACTTCTATTATATACACTATATACTCATCTATATACTTTTAATTATATACAATATATACTCATCTATATACTTCTATTATATACAATATATACTCATCTATATACTTCTATTATATACACTATATATACCATCTATATACTTCTATTATATACACTATATATACCATCTATATACTTCTATTATATACACTATATACCCATCTATATACTTCTATTATATACACTATATACTCATCTATATACTTCTATTATATACACTATATATACTTCTATTATATACACTATATACCCATCTATATACTTCTATTATATACACTATATACCCATCTATATACTTCTATTATATACACTATATACAGTGGGTACGGAAAGTATTCAGACCCCCTTAAATTTTTCACTCTTTGTTATATTGCAGCCATTTGCTAAAATCATTTAAGTTCATTCTTCTTCCTCATGAATGTACACACAGCTCCCCATACTGACAGAAAAACACAGAATTGTTGACATTGTTGCAGATTTATTAAAAAAGAAAAACTGAAATATCACATGGTCCTAAGTATTCAGACCCTTTGCTCAGTATTTAGTAGAAGCCCCCTTTTGATCTAATACAGCCAGGAGTCTTTTTGGGAAAGATGCAACAAGTCTTTCACACCTGGATTTGGGGATCCTCTGCCATTCCTCCTTGCAGATCCTCTCCAGTTCTGTCAGGTTGGATGGTAAACGTTGGTGGACAGCCATTTTTAGGTCTCTCCAGAGATGCTCAATTGGGTTTAAGTCAGGGCTCTGGCTGGGCCATTCAAGAACAGTCACGGAGTTGTTGTGAAGCCACTCCTTCGTTATTTTAGCTGTGTGCTTAGGGTCATTGTCTTGTTGGAAGGTAAACCTTCGGCCCAGTCTGAGGTCCAGAGCACTCTGGAGAAGGTTTTTGTCCAGGATATCCCTGTACTTGGCCGCATTCATCTTTCCCTCGATTGCAACCAGTCATCCTGTCCCTGCAGCTGAAAAACACCCCCACAGCATGATGCTGCCACCACCATGCTTCACTGTTGGGACTGTATTGGACAGGTGATGAGCAGTGCCTGGTTTTCTCCACACATACCGCTTAGAATTAAGGCCAAAAAGTTCTATTTTGGTCTCATCAGACCAGAGAATCTTATTTCTCACCATCTTGGAGTCCTATAGGTGTTTTTTAGCAAACTCCATGCGGGCTTTCATGTGTCTTACACTGAGGAGAGGCTTCCGTCGGGCCACTCTGCCATTAAGCCCCGACTGGTGGAGGGCTGCAGTGATGGTTGACTTTCTACAACTTTCTCCCATCTCCTGACTGCATCTCTGGAGCTCAGCCACAGTGATCTTTGGGTTCTTCTTTACCTCTCTCACCAAGGCTCTTCTCCCCCGATAGCTCAGTTTGGCCGGACGGCCAGCTCTAGGAAGGGTTCTGGTTGTCCTAAACGTCTTCCATTTGAGAATTATGGAGGCCACTGTGCTCTTAGGAACCTTAAGTGCAGCAGAAATCTTTTTGTAACCTTGGCCAGATCTGTGCCTTGCCACAATTCTGTCTCTGAGCTCTTCAGGCAGTTCCTTTGACCTCATGATTCTCATTTGCTCTGACATGCATTGTGATCTGGAAGGTCTTATATAGACAGGTGTGTGGCTTTCCTAATCAAGTCCAATCAGTATAATCAAACACAGCTGGACTCAAATGAAGGTGTAGAACCATCTCAAGGATGATCAGAAGAAATGGAAAGCACCTGAGTTAAATATATGAGTATCACAGCAAAGGGTCTGAATACTTAGGACCATGTGATATTTCAGTTTTTCTTTTTCAATAAATCTGCAACAATGTCAACAATTCTGTGTTTTTCTGTCAGTATGGGGTGCTATGTGTACATTCATGAGGAAGAAGAATGAACTTAAATGATTTTAGCAAATGGCTGCAATATAACAAAGAGTGAAAAATTTAAGGGGGTCTGAATACTTTCCGTACCCACTGTACTTCTAAGAATGCACTATATGATCTATATACTTCTATTATATAAACAATATACTTCTAATATATCTCTGCACTCATTATATACTGATATACACACTTCTATCATATACAGTATATACCGGTATAGTACTAATATATATAAATGCTGTCATATATATACTTCTATGCTGAGGCAGCAGATAAAGGTATACACATGTCATAGCAGGAGTTACACCCCCTTTTGCTTTTGGTGGGTGCCACCGCTCCTCAACTGCATCCCATTCAAGTAAATGGGGCCACTCTGCAAGCACCCCGCAACTGCATACTTCTGCGGGGTCCAAGGGGTTAAAGTAGGTGGTGATAAAACTGCCTGCTTTAACCCCTTGGTTGCTGTACTTCACAAGGTTGCAGGGCCGCCTCATTCACTTGAATGGGTCGTGCTTGGCGGGTGTTACAACCATCAACCATGACAGGGCGTAAAACTCCTGCTGTGCCAGCGACATTTGTACACACCCCCCCACCCCCGGTCACTGCAGTTAACCACTTCAATACAGGGCACTTTCACCCCCTTACTGCCCCGGCCAATTTTCCCCTTTTAGCGCTGTTGCATTTTGAATGACAATTGCGCGGTCATGCAGCACTGTACCAACGCCAAATTTATGTCATTTTCCCCCAACAATTAGAGCTTTCTTTTGGTGGTATTTGATCACCTCTGGGTTTTTTCCTTTTTGCTAAAAAAATAAAAAAAGACCGAAAGTTCAAAGGGAGCATGTTGCAACACGGACAGAACAAGGTTCAAGTCCCATGGAGGCAAAGGCTCCCTCCGAGGAGGGGCCAGGTGCCGCACCCCTTGAACAAAGGTGCTAACCAGAGAATTAGACGCCACAGGGCGCTGAAAAAGAACGGCAAGAGCAGAAATCTGACCCTTAATCGTGGCCAACGCCAAACGCTGGTCCACGCCCGTTTGAAGGAAAGCCAACACTCTCGAAACCGAATATGAGCGAGGGGAATACCCCCTGGACTCACACCAGGCAAAGTAGGCCTTCCAAGTACGGTAGTATATCTTCCCCGAAGAGGCCTTTCTAGCATTGATCAAAGTATGAATGACCTCCGGAGAGAGACCCCTATCCTTCAGGATCTCGGTCTCAACAGCCAGGCCGTCAAAGCCAGCGACTGTAAAGCAGGATGGAATATCGGTCCTTGAGACAGAAGATCTTCCCGAAGAGGCAGACGCCATGGATCGTCGACCGCCAGATTCACGAGGTCTGCGTACCAGGACCGGCGAGGCCAGTCCGGTGCCACAAGAATCACCGTGTGCGGTTCCGAGGTCAACCTGCGAAGGAACCTGGACAGCAGTTGAATCGGTGGAAACGCATACATCAGGCGATACCGATGCCACGGAGCTACCAACGCGTCTGACGCGTCTGCCCGAGGATCGCGCGTCCTTGCCACGAACCTTTCCACCTTGGTGTTCAGACGAGACGCAAACAGGTCTACCTCCGGAAGACCCCACTTCGCACACAACATCTGGAAGACATCCGGGTGGAGGGACCATTCCCCCTGGTCCAGGGACTGGCGACTCAGATAATCCGCCTGCCAGTTCTCCACCCCCGGAATGTGAACCGCTGATATCGCCGGGACGTGTGTCTCGGCCCAAGACAGAATGTCGGCCACCTCCCGAGCCGCTCGGGCACTCCTGGTGCCCCCTTGGTGGTTGATGTAGGCCACCGCCGTGGCATTGTCCGTCTGCACCCGAACCGGACGGCCCTGCAGCCTGTCCGTCCAACGTCGAAGGCAGAGATTTATCGCTCGCAATTCCAGAATGTTGATCGGAAGGGAAGATTCCTCCTCCGACCAAGTTCCCTGGGCAGACAGAACGCCCAGAACACCACCCCAGCCCGACAGGCTGGCATCCGTGGTGACCACCGTCCATGAAAGAGGACGAAAAGACTTGCCCCCCGACACCGCCGGGGACTGGAGCCACCACAGAAGATCCCTTCTGGTGCGATGGCTCAAAAAAATCTGGAGATTGCGGACGCCCGTCCCACCTGGACAGGATCTCCGCTTGGAGACCCCGTGTGTGAAACTGGGCGAAGGGAATCGCCTTGAAGGCCGAGACCATCAATCCCAGACATCGCATGCACGTCCGGAGGGACGAGCACGGAACGTCCCTGAGGGACCTGACTTCTTCCTGAAGAGTCCTGAGCTTGTCTTCCAGCAGGAAGACCTTCGCCTGGACTGAGTCCAGAATCATCCCCAGGTAGGGAAGACGAACCGACGGGCACAGCGTCGATTTCGGAAAGTTTATCGTCCACCCAAACTCCTGCAGAGTCTGCATTGTGACGGACAGGTCTGACACCAGACCCTGGTTGGTCGCCGACCAAACCAGGATGTCGTCCAGATACCCCAGGACAGAGATGCCCTGGGCTCTCAACAAAGCCAGAACCGGTGCAAGCACCTTGGTGAACACCCGTGGAGCCGAAGCGAGCCCAAAAGGCAGCGCCACGAATTGGTAATGATCCTCGGCAATGGCGAATCGAAGGTACCTCTGGTGACCCTCGAAAATGGGGATGTGAAGATACGCATCCTTCAAGTCGATGAAGGCCATGAATTCCCCCGGAACCAGGGCAGCCACCACCGACCGCAGGGATTCCATGCGGAACTTGCGAACCCGCACAAAGCGGTTCAGAGCCTTCAAGTCCAGAATCGGAAGCACCTTGCCCTCCTTCCTGGGCACGGTGAACAGATTGGAATAGAACCCCCGAAATCTGTCCCGATGAGGCACCGGAACCACCACTCCCTGAGCCCGCAGGTCCTGCACCGCTAGGTGCAGAGCCCGCAAACGCTCCGGAGACAGTTGAAGATTTGAGGGAAAAAATCTGCTCTCCGGCCGAGAGAAACTAGATCTTGTAGCCAGATCGAACGATTTCCTGAACCCACCTGTCCCGAACACGGGCCAGCCAGGGTTGAAGAAAACCGAGCAAGCATCCCCCACCCCAGAACCGGGTGAGGGCGCCCCTTTAGGCCGCACTGTTGTGGGCAGCGGATCCGGACTGGCCGGACTTCTGCTTACCTGTCCACAGCTTCTTCTGGGAGCCTTGGACTTTGAACGGCTTGCCCTTATAGTGCGACCGAAAGGCACGAAAGGAACCCTAAGAGGGTCGAAAAGAAGCGGTCTTCTTACCAGGAGCCGCCTTAGCCTTGTGGAATTGGGGCAAGAGCGTGCTCTTACCACCCGTGATCCCTTTAATCAGTGTATCCAAGGAATCGCCAAAAAGGCGAGATCCGTTATAGGGTAGATTAGCTAAGGTCTTGCGCGAAGACTGGTCCACAGACCAACACTTCAGCCAAATCAGGCGGCGTGACAACACCGCCACACTGTGCACACGTGCAGCCAACGGTACTATATCCAAGTCCGCATCACACAAATACATGACACCCTGATGGATTTGATCCACCATAGCCAACGTCTCTGGAGGGGCCGAGTCAGCCACCAGGAAGCGTCTAAGCACCTGCGTCCATTTCGCGACAGCCTGAGCTGCCATAAGTGAAGCAAAAATAGCTTTGAGCATAGAACCGGTAACCGAATAAGTATGACGGGTAAGAGACTCCAGTCTCCTGTCCGTGGCATCCCGGAACACCGGCGTATCCTCAGCAGGAACCGCAGTAGACTTATTCAAAACCGCTACCGCGTGATCCACCTGTCACGGAACCATGAACCAGACGTACAACAACGGATAAGTGAAAATAAGAAGGCTTTATTGAAAATCAAGCTGTAAAGCAAAAGTCCAAACGGATGGCAAAACCGAAGCAGAGTCTATGCGAAGCCAGAGGTCAGGAGCCAGGAGGGTAGTCAGACGAAGCCAGGATCAGGAACCAGCAGGGTAGTCAGACGAAGCCAGGATCAGGAACCAGCAGGGTAATCAGACGAAGCCAGGATCAGGAACCAGAAGCAGCAGCAGTCTTAGAAGCATGTGAACACAGGAGGACCAAGCAGGGAACTGAAGCCACAGACCTCCTATATATATGAGCTAAGCATCCAGCTCCTCCCAGTGGGAAGGAGGAGCCGCAGGGTGGAAGGCTACAAGAAACCCAGAAACCAAGATGGCCGCCAGCACATGTCAAACGAAGGAGAACAGCAAGAAGGTAAGACCATGACACCACCGGAGGTGGCACACACCAATGTTCATCAGTAGCGGGCGTGAAAGGATAACGCAGCTTGAACCTACTTGGCACAGCAAAAGTCCTGGTACAAGTGTCAGCTTTATCAGCCTTCACAGGTGTTTCCAGGTCTAGGCATCTTTCCTGTCCAATAATTCTTCAAGGGAGCAACTAGGTTCAGACCTCAGAGTAAGCGGAGGTTTCCCAAATTGAATCTCCCTCTTGTTCTCAACTCCCTCTCAGGAATTGGAGTGGAGTGTTCTAGAACTGTCTCAGTTAAAGGCCTCTCTGTCATGTTTGCCTTTCTCCTGGTTATCACGTCAGCATAAAAAAAAACAACTCAGATGGATTCACTGGTCATGGAGAACTTTTCTTAACGTTCTTCCAGTTTGAGCGGTGCTTTTACCTATGTTTGACTACATTCCCATGGGTACATCAGTTTTTCATGGGAACCAAGAAAATGTTCTGCCACCCTTTGAGGTACTAATTTGCGTCCTTTAGACATGGGAGAGGTCGCCCTGTGGCTTAGTTGGTTAAGTGCATGTCTAATAAAGAGGAATATTGAGTTTGACTCTCAGCAGTGCCTTCCTTTTGGTTCTAGGAATCTCCCAGATATTGTGAAGTTACATATAAAAGCTACAGCTTCCTTCAGGCTTCAGAAGGCCTGTTCATCCTTTTTCCCGGAAAAGACAAAGGGAAACGTGCCTCATCTAGGGCGATTGTGGCATGGATTGTCTGGGCCATCCGATAGGCTCATAGAGCCGAGGGCTTGGCTTCTTTAGGGATGATGACCGCTCACTCGACCAGGAGTGTGCCCACATCCTGGGCAGCTTTGCAGCATGTGGTTCTCAAAGTAATCAGTAGGGCAACCTTGTGGTCCTTGATCAATACATTTATGGCTCATTATTGTGTAGAACCGGGATCTTTATCTTCTGTTAATTTTTGGTTTACAAATCCTGTCGTTGGACAGTGTCAATTAAACCCTTATCTTTTGGTTCTGCAATTGCCCACTTGGGTGTGTATGGCTAGTTATTTCCCATACGTATGCTGCCATGGAGTCGGTCAGGAAAATGGAAAATTTCCTATCAAATACTTACCGTAATTTTCCTTTCCTGATGGACTCCATGGCAGCAGGAGTTCCCACCCAAAGTCATGAGTAGGCAAGTTACGTAACGTGGCCTCTGGCTCACAGCAAAGATTTATGGGAGTGGGGTCCTATAGGGGAGGAGTGGAGGCGGGGTTAACCCATACATATGCTGCCATGGAGTCCATCAAGAAAGGAAAATTGTGGTAAGTATTTGATAAGAAATTTGCCATTTTCTCCATAGAAGGTGCAACTCCCCCATGTGTAATTCTCATACATTTAGAATCCCTGCTAGGGAAGCCGCAAGTAGGCCAAGTTTGAAGCAAGTGATGTTTGAATTGAGCACTTTGCTTAAGAAGCTATGTCTTACAGTAGAAAGGATAAAGTGTATGTATGGCTAAAACTTTTTTTTGCAGTATGTGTACTAAATCGGAAATCCTTCCCTTTCCTCTTTCAGAGACCCAACAGGAAGTTAGGGGAAATCTCCTGGTTGTCTCCCAATTCCCCTGAGTTGTACTTATATAAGACAACTCAATTTTGGCTATCCTCTCACTTTCTTTCTCAGTGGCAATGATCACTAGTAAAAATCGAGGAGTATAAAAAGATTTAAAAAAAAAATAGAGGGGTAAACCTCACCACGGAATCTGACCCTTCCCCACTTAACTACCGCCCTATAGCAGATTTACTATATATATATATATATATATATATACTGTATATATGTATGTGTGTGTGATTCTACGCTTCCGTCTAGGGGGTGCACAGCGTTTCTGTTGTGATTAGTCACAGCAGAAGTCAATCAGCGGGTGCCGGTTTATGGATGTCTGCCGGCACCGGCTGATTGTTGGGAAGAGAGGCTGGATAGGAGCTCTGCCTATGTAAACAAGGCAGAGCTCCATTCTGACAGCAGGTGTGTAAATGGTTTTCCAATCCATCACATCCCCTAGTAAAAGCACCACACAAAGTACACAAAAACACTGGTTAGGCACACATTCAACCCTTTGATCACTCTAGATATTTAACCCCTTCCCAGTCAGTATCATTAGTACAGTGACAGTGCATTATTTCAACTCTGATTACTGTATTAGTGTCAATGATTCCCAGTTAAAAATCAAAAGTGTCAGTTAGTGTCTGATTGGCCGTCGCAATATCGCAGTCCCGCTAGAAGTCGTTGATCGCTGCCATTCCTAGTATATAAAAAAATTTCCAGTATATATACCAAAGTTTGTAGACACTATATCTTTTGCGCAAACCAAACAATGTACGCTTATTGGGATTTTTTTTTTTTTTTACTAAAAATATGTAGCAGAATATATACAGTGTTGGCTTAAAATTCTGAAGAAATTTTTTTTTTTTTTTATTAGATATGTGTTATAACAGAAAGTAAAAAATATTGTTTTTTTTTCAGTCGGTAGTTATTTGTTTACAGTATAGTGGAAAGAAACCCAAAAAACACGAAAGCTGTATTTGTGGGAAAAAAGTGCCATAAATTGTATTTGGGTACAGCGTTGCAATTGTCAGTTAAAATAATGCAGTGCTGTATTACTAAAAATGGCCTGTCGTGAAGGGGGGTAAATCTTTTGGCGGTCAAGTGGTTATACAAAATAAAAGGGTTTGCCCATAGATACACAATAAAACAATTCTTACTGAAAATAAATATTTTACATGAATTCAAACTCATACCAAATCATTCAAGCTAAGTTAAGCAGCCAATAGCAGACTCTGGAGAGGTACATGTCTTCAGTTATCTTCCTGAGCTCCTCAGGGGACTCTAAGCTGAGGACATGCAATAAATAAATACCGTAAAATTAGGAGTAAGTAATAGAACACCCACTCAACCCAGCGCTAAGAAAATGAATAAAAGATAAAAAGCTGCCGCTATAAAAATCAAATATAATACAAAAGGTGTATGAGAATCAAAAGAGGCTCACACACACTAGCAGCGCTTGATTAAAACTAAAATACCCTCTACAAAACGTGTGCAGAAATGAAGCACCCTATGATGTCTCATATGAGTGCAAACCAATGTCCATTCAAAGTGAGTAATATGCACAGATGCTGTATATATGTTGAGAGTTCATAAAGTGCACTGGATCCTGAGGTAGAAGTCTATAAACCACCAGTGGTAATTACTGCCGTATCTGGACCACCGTCTCCACACCTCCAAACGTGTCCCCCTAGGTAGTCAAAACTCACCAGAACCTGGGAAAAAGACCGCCTTGAAAAGGATTTTGTTCCATATCATGGTATGTGGATCAAAGGCAACTGTTCTCCGGATTCACCAATAGCAGATAATCTCCGTAGAAGTCCGGTGTGACGAAACATGTAAGGGCGTGAGCACGCATCCATCAGCTGTCACGTGGAAGTCGGTGTTCCGGTTCTCGGGTTCCCCTGGTCATCAGAGGTAGCGGTGAGTCACCGGCACAATACAGACTCCTTACGTATTCTACATGCTACTACCAAGTTGCATCTTTGTGAGTTTAATGTACTGGGGATTGGGAACATTTTAATAAAATGTATTTTTTACGGAATTACACGATTGGTCCTCCCCTTTCTTTCCTCACATGTTCCGAGGATTGTTGCTGTGCATTTTGCGTTGAGGTTCTGATTCAATTATCTGCTATTGGTGAATCCGGAGAACAGTTGCCTTTGATCCACATACCATGATATGGAACAAAATCCTTTTCAAGGCGGTCTTTTTCCCAGGTTCTGGTGAGTTTTGACTACCTAGGGGGACACGTTTGGAGGTGTGGTGACGGTGGTCCAGATACGGCAGTAATTACCACTGGTGGTTTATAGACTTCTACCTCAGGATCCAGTGCACTTTATGAACTCTCAACATATATACAGCATCTGTGCATATTACTCACTTTGAATGGACATTGGGTTGCACTTATATGAGACATCATAGGGTGCTTCATTTCTGCACACGTTTTGTAGAGGGTATTTTAGTTTTAATCAAGCACTGCTAGTGTGTGTGAGCCTCTTTTGATTCTCATTATACACCTTTTGTATAATAAATAAATACCCCCACAACATAGACAGCCCTACACTAAGAGGCAGGGGGTTGTGATGTAGCTCTGACTCCCAAACTGGAGCACCCCAGGTCCAGGAGTTCTCCAGGGAAGATAGCTAAAGGCATTTTAGGTTGAAAGTGTTGGTATGAACAATATTTTAGTTTAAGCCCGTGGGGCCTGTGTTTTACTGTGGAGCACAGAACGTTAGCTTTCAGGGATAATAGAATTACAAGTATCAGAGAGTTTGCAAAGCAGCATTTTATAACTAGTTGTGTTTCTCTCCTTTCTTTCCTCAGGATTATTCATTTCATTTGCTTCTGCTGGCAAAAATCCTTTAGGGGTTTGCACACCGCCAGCTATTCCACCATCCCCTCCAGTATCATCAGTGAACTTTATGAAGGAAGTTGGCGCACCTGGATGCTGTCTTTCTATCAAACTGCTATTATAATAGTAAAGTAAGTATGCTGTATAGAAAAAGTCTACTGAGTGCCTGCTGCAGCAATGGAAGTTTTTTTGTTTATAACAGCAAGAAAAATAGATGCTGATGAACTTTTTTCTAAAACCACCACAAATAGTGACCTGACACAACACTTTAGACAGCTTAGAAACACCCTAGACAAGCAGGTCAGAACATGGTGGGACATCTTCACCCTCAAAAAATACATGAAAGAGGGGATGACACCAAGGAGACTCAGGTGGGAAGTGTCCCCCAATGACGGCATGTTGGGTAAAGATTTAGAAGATGAGTGGTATGGGTTTTTTAACCATTCTGAAAGGAAATTGCTACAACTTATAGTCTCTAGAAAAGAGAAAAAGCTCAAAACATTGGAGGAGAAGGTGAAAGGTCTCAAAGAGACTATGACCCCTTTTGAAGACACAGGGGAATATAAAGATAAAATGAAACTTCTCCAGAAATTTATAGGGAAAGTAGATAGGGACACCCAAAATAAAAAAATTAAAAAATTCAATAGGGACACCAATGACTATCTCACTAAAAAAGTATATAAGTGGCAAGCTGATCCAGCTATACCCCCTGAAACCGCCAGGACATCTGAAAGATTGTATTAATATGCCGTATGATGTTTCAGATATATATTTCAGTTCATGCTCATTCTACGATAGACTGTGGCCCCCTTGCATTCACATATTAACGAGCTAAGACTGAAAACCATTCATCCACCTTGGTCAGCAGACAGCTATGTTTTGCATTTAGACGACATGTAAACACCTGTTCATTCATTCATTGGGACACTTGACAAAGTTAAGTCTGCGCATGGAAATTACGGACACCACCTGTACACATTTGACACTTGCTTACATTAACACATGACAAGTAAATGCAGCCGGGCCGACTCTGTCACAGGACATATATTATTATACGGGAACACCTCACATTGACACAAATGCATGGCAAAAGCAAAGGCCCTTTCATGTATTGTTCTGTCTGATATGTAATTCGACTGATGAACTGTAAAACCGGTTTGGAGCAGTCTTTTCCTGCTCAACAAATATGCTTTAAATATGAGCTTGACATTCAATAAAATTAGTTGTGACTGCACTAAGTTTGAGTGCTGTGTGTCGTCATAACTCCCAGCTGGTTGGAGGGTGAATCCATCTATTGGGAGGGTAGCAACTGAAGGGCTGTAATATCATCGTGATTGCCTCCTGACGAGAATGGAGCTAACAACATCTTTGGTAGAGATGAGTTCACCTCCCCAACAAACACCTGCACCTAGGGAGGCAGACTGCCCCAAGAGCTACTAGAGATAGTAGTTCTAGTAGTGATGATGATGTTTTCAATACCCCACATCTTGGGAGATATCCAAATGACACTCCCTATCCGGAAACATCTCACTACAGAGAATGACAGCTAAGTACCCCGCAATATAGAGTACCTGTTCACAATAGATTTGATGCCCTCAGACATGAGCCTCCACCCCCCCAATATGGAGACAATGGTGGTTACTATTATGGCAATCAGGAAGGTTTTCCCCCCCAACATCAATATGGTAGCCCCAGGGGGAGAGGGAGAGGCAAACAACATGGTCCACCCAACCAAGGATACTAACAACAGTATAACCCACCACCTTGGAATTACAATCAGCCCCGGGGGGGTTTCCCCAGAGGGGCCAAGGGGGGCCCCCAACGAGAGGGAGAGGGCAGACCCAACCTCGGGGGAGAGGTGGGCAGACCCGGAATCCACCGCGAGAGGAAGAGTGGACCCCATGGCAATACACGCCAGTACCGAACAGGGACACAGAGAAAAGAAACAGAGAACAAGAGGATGCAGAGGAGGTCGCAGGAAAAAGAGAAAGGGAGCATTAGGCCTAGGGATCTTTAACCTGAGTGATGCCACATTTACTGAGGAGGAACTCAAGGTTTTAGAACTAGGCCTCAAGTTCGCCCCAAAAAAACAACTAAATAAATTTGACGTTTTTATAGATCTGCAGAAGTTTTTACGGAAAATTAATATTAAGAAACATTTTTTTAACAAAGGAGATTTTAAACAAGTGAACAATGGAAGATATAAATATACGGAATTAAGGAACAAGTCAATTTTTAACCCCAAAACTAAGAATCTCAAATTTAGTGAGGTTTTCAAAACCCTAGTAGAACAAGAGATTGAACTACTTAATACAAAAGCCGGGAAGAAGCAAGCGGATATAGACCTTGGAATCAAAAAATTAGAGAGTAAAAAGAATGTGGTAATCAGACCCGCTGACAAAGGGGGAGGTGTGGTCATTCTTAACAAACAAGACTATCTTGATGAACTCAATAGGTTGGTGGGAGACCAGGAAACTTATGAGAAACTCAAAGGAAACCCAACCAACAAAAAATAAGCTAAATTGAAGAGAATGATCAAGAGGGCGTTACATGATGAGCTTATTACTAAAAAAGAAGCAAAATACTTAGTCCCGAGTGCACCTCGAATACCTGTCATCTATCAGATTCCCAAGGTTCATAAGAACAAAGAAAAACCCCCAGGGCGACCAATCGTCAGTGGAATCGAGTCCGTATTCAGTAGACTAGGGGAATATCTGGATTGTTTTTTACAACCCCTGGCAAAAACTTTTCCGGCATACCTGCAAGACAGCAAGGAGGTTATACAAGTACTGGAACAGATTGACACTAACCCACAACAGATTGTGGCAAGTGTGGATGTTGATTCTCTATATACCAACATACATCAATCACATGCATTGGAGGCAGTAAGATGGGCCCTGGACAGATCCGAGATGTCTGAGGAACAAACTGATTTTCTTCTACAAGCCCTTGAATTGGCCATGGGCGAGAATTATTTTTGGCATAGTGGCAGCTATTATAGACAAAAAAAAAGGCGTAGCCATGGGCGCCAAATATGCCCCATCAGTAGCAAACATCTTTCTTAGCAAATGGGAGGAAGAGGTCATCTACAGCAAGGATAGACCGCAGTTACGTCTATATAAACGCTATATAGATGATATCCTAATTGTGTGGGAGGGGAGTCCTGAATCCTTCCAGGAGTTTATGGATGAGATCAGAACCAATGAGTATTCCATCTCCTTTTCCGACACTTGGAATAAAAAAATTATTAACTTCCTCGACCTAACCATCTATAAGAATAATGAAAAGCTATGCACCAGGACCTACTTCAAAGAAGTGGACCGAAATGGGTATATCCCAAAACACAGCTGCCACCACCCCAGATGGCTGAATGCGGTACCCAAAAGCCAACTGATTAGAATTCGACGGAATTGTAATGATGAAAATGATTATAACAAACAAGCTGATACAATTATCAGAAGATTTGAAGAAAAAGGATACAGCTCGCAATCTCTATTAAAGACCAAAGAAGAAGTACGCCAACTTGACAGGAAGGAGATGATTAAAACCAGGACCAAAAATAAGAACAACATATATGGAACTGCCTTTATGACCGGTTTTTCCTGGCAACATAGATATTTAGAAAAAATAATCAACAAGCATTGGCATGTATTGCAAAAAGACACTATTTTTGAAAAAATACTGCCTAAAAAAACGCACTTTATCTATACCAAACCTACCACTCTAAGACATAGGCTTGCCAAGAATGTGATTAATCCTCCCAAACCTCCAGGGACATTCCTGGACTTGATAGGGTTCTATTCTTGTGGTAGGTGTGTTATGTGCAAAACCTCTAAAAATAGGGTTAGAAAAACAACACAATTCAGATCCACCAGTAATGGTAGAACCTTTGAGATTGATAAATTTATAACATGTAACCTACCTATTGGAGTGTTCTTGCAAACTTCAGTATGTGGGCCGCACCACTCGCCCACTAGGGGTTCGGCTGAGAGAACATGTAACCAACATTTAAAATGGTTTTAAAAAACATAGCCTCTCCAACCACTTTCGACTGGTCCACAATAGTGACCCCACCGGAATCAAATTTTGCGGTATTGATAAGGTGGTATCTAACTGGAGAGGGGGCAATTTAACCCAGGGTATATCACGAAATGAGGGGAGATGGATATACTCTCTAAAGACCCTCCAGCCTTATGGGTTAAACAAAGATTTTGATCTGAATTGCTTTTTATCTAATTGGTAGGGTTTTAATCTTTTATATTGCTATTCTAGTCTGGGGATTTTTTACTATTATATGTTTGTATCCCCCTTACTGTTAATTTTACATATATAATTAATTTCACATATATTTTTACATTTAACTTGCTCCACCCCTTTTTTTGGGATTTGCCATTCCGACATCCTTACACATTTTTGTTCACTTAGGGATCCAGCTATAGCTCCTAGTGTCCTCTGGATCCCGTTGCATTTTTAACCTTCCAAGGATTGACATTATTCCAAACCAAACTGTATTTTATTTACTAATTATATATATATATTTTTTCCGTTATTTTATAGCAGACTTATAATCACCGCTAATATTTGCTGTAGTCATTCTATGTACCCATGCAATTTTATATGAAAATGGGGGATGGGCATTCCACCTCAGAGAGCCCACCTTAATTATATATATATATATATATATATGTATATATATATATATATATATATATTTATTATTGCTCTTTTTCAAATATTCTATTTTTATGTTTATTTATACATTTTTGTAACTCCGCCCTGTTGGGGGTGGAGGATGGTGTTTCCGTTTGCTCCATATATATTATATATTTTTAACATTCATTTTGGCATCTGTGACATAGTGTTTACATGTGCTACGAGCCCCTTGCAAACGTCACTTCCGGTAGCGGTGGAACGCATGCCGGAGCCAAGCCCCGCTGCGCACCGTCATCTTAGGAGATCTACCGCTTTGTACAGTGCCTATTTTAATCATCTGAAATGTGAGTTTTATTCTTTTGCCTGAGACCAATAAATTCCATTTTAAAGCAATATTACACTATTTGGGATTATTCCTTTCCTTTCCATATGGGGACCGTCTGGTGAGATTGTACAGTGAACCCGCAGTGACAGCCAGTTCCATCCACAGTACTTCACCCGGATTATATGCCGGACCATGCCTGTGAGACCCTTATGCTGTATGGTTTAAGGGTCCACATTGTCCGGTAAGTGCCCATTGCCTGGGGGAGAGGATCATCACCATCGCACCATTGTTGCATGCATTCATTTTCAGCACTTGAGCACCTTTTTGGGTTGTTTTAACAATCAAAAGACTTTCACTTGCCACTTGCTGGCCATTGCACCTTTGGTTTTTGATATTGGACTTTTATATGTTCTATTTATATTAATTGCACTATTTATTAGGTGGTGATTTGCACTTTTAATATATATGTTAAGAGATTTCCATATATATTTACTTATTTATTTACCTACCTTTATATATTCAAGCTTATATGTGGTACTTATTTATATATGCACTTAGCATCATTATTTAGCACTTTGAGCACTTTATAAGTATTTTTACACCCAAATCTGCGCTGTCTTTTCTACATTTGCACTTTCAAAAATCCTTTCCGCCTTTGCACACGCCAGCTATTCCACCAATCCCCTCCAGTATCATCAGTGAACTTTATGAAGGAAGTTGGCGCACCTGGATGCTGTCTTTCTATCAAACTGCTATTATAATAGTAAAGTAAGTATGCTGTATAGAAAAAGAAGAGCCAGGCAATGGTGCTAACATTATTTACATGTAGTCATGGTTCATGGTTGCTTATAACAAAAGTCATGGTGATTCCTCCATTCATGCTGTTTAATTTAGAATAATTCTTCCTTGTATACTGAGTTGTACTTTATTAAGTGTAACCTATATGTTCTAACTTTTACAGTAGCCTGGCAGACATCATAAGCTCCGAATCGGCCAGTAAAATGGGTCCAGGATGGCGCTGGGGTCTATGGGTAAGTTAAAGTTAAACTTTGAAACTCCACAGACATCGATTAATGAACACATCAATTTTTTTCAAAGTCACTAAACACAATTTCTCATTATTAGTCTACGACTTTCCATGAAACCTATTTTTTGCCAAATTGTCAGGCTTAAAGAGGAACTGCAGTCAAGGTAGCTTAATCCAAAAAAAAAAAAAAACCCATCAGTATGTGAATCAATTATTATACATCATAATTTATAAATAGTAGTGAACGTCGGCTTACTCTTTCTGTGTCCAGATGCTTTTTTTATATCGCTCTCTCTGGTGTTGTGAGCGGCCATTTCTAGTGAGGGCAAATAAAGCCCAAGCCGCAATCTTCCTGGAATAATGCCCACTGCTCCTCCTCGCTGGCCTAATAACTTCACGCATGCGCGGTTACAGGCTTCTGGTCGCCCAAGCGCAGTAGATAAGCTGTGTCCGTTCCAAGATGGGCAGGTTACTATAACTGCAGCGGCAAACTTCTGCTGTGGCTGCTATAGTAACCTGTACACAAAAGCCTGGAAGTGCATGCGCATGAAGGGCTCGACCGTGCCTGCACAATAGAGACAGAGCCTCCAGGCCTTTTTTTTCTATGGCAGGTATGGGACATTTTATTATCAGACAAAAAAAAAATATTTTTTCCCCCAAAATATAAATATCTTAGATGACTACTAATTATAAAATATATTATAAATAATAGAAAGGCAATTCTCCTTTTCCTGACTGAAATTCTCTCCTCTCAGTGGGAAAGCACATCGACCCTAAGCAGCCAATAGCAGACACTGGAGAGGTACATGTCTTCAGTTATCTTCCTGAGCTCCTCAGGGGACTCTAAGCTGAGGACATGCAATAAATAAATACCCCCACAACATAGACAGCCCTACACTAAGAGGCAGGGGGTTGTGATGTAGCTCTGACTCCCAACCTGGAGCACCCCAGGTCCATGAGTTCTCCAGGGAAGATAACTAAAAGGCATTTTAGGTTGAAAGTGTTGGTATGAACAATATTTTAGTTTAAGCCCGTGGGGCCTGTGTTTTACTGTGGAGCACAGAACGTTAGCTTTCAGGGATAATAGAATTACAAGTATCAGAGAGTTTGCAAAGCAGCATTTTATAACTAGTTGTGTTTCTCTCCTTTCTTTCCTCAGGATTATTCATTTCATTTGCTTCTGCTGGCAAAAATCCTTTAGGGGTTTGCACACGCCAGCTATTCCACCATCCCCTCCAGTATCATCAGTGAACTTTATGAAGGAAGTTGTGTTGCCATATGGAGTTTAGGCGTAATCTACCTTACCGTGTTGTGAGGATGAGTGGTTTATTAATAAAACTCCATCAGTAATTGTAAATATATATATTAATGAAAGTTAATGTACCCATTTTTGATTGCAAACTCATACTTGGGAATTTATTGTAGATAGATTGGCGTGAGCCAGACGGACGGGCTTGAGTAATCAATGAATCCAGGGTAACACATTCCTTTGAAAGGCCAGCTGGCTATTTACATATAAATACCTACGGATAGTATCAACCCGTGTTTACATCCTGGAAGTGAGACTTTCTGGAACCAGGACACATCTTGCATATCTTAAGTAGCCATTTCAGAGATACTCCACAGTGAGGAGTAAACGCACCCCCCCCCCCCCACACACAGAAAAGGAGTGGTTAGAAAGAGGCGTAACTATGGGAAGGGGAAATGGTCCTATCCTGAAGGAGATACGCCCACAGGAAGTGACAAAGCAAGATAGCTGAACCAATGAGAATGGCCCTATACAAGGCTATGGGATATGGGTCTATATTAGGTTCGGTGAGACAGGGTGACTTCCTGTTTGGCATGGGAGAGCTAGAGCCATCACTAGAGGTAATTATGGATTAAGGAGTAAGGGTACATTGTATATTTTATTTGTGTCGGTCATAGTGTGTGTATATGAGTCTATACTCTATGCATTGTATTTGTTTAGTTGAACCCTGGAATATTTTACATTTTGTAGTATGTACAATAGTTATTATTGATGTAAATTATGTAGAATTGGCAAACCTTATACAAATAAATAATTGTTGTGTTAAAGTTTTCACACAGTCATAGAACTCTCATTATTAACCCAAATATTGTCTGAGATAGATTAACTCTCATAGATTTTTGGTAACAGTTGGCGCACCTGGATGCTGTCTTTCTATCAAACTGCTATTATAATAGTAAAGTAAGTATGCTGTATAGAAAAAGTCTACTGAGTGCCTGCTGCAGCAATGGAAGTTTTTTTGTTTATAACAGCAAGAAAAATAGATGCTGATGAACTTTTTTCTAAAACCACCACAAATAGTGACCTGACACAACACTTTAGACAGCTTAGAAACACCCTAGACAAGCAGGTCAGAACATGGTGGGACATCTTCACCCTCAAAAAATACATGAAAGAGGGGATGACACCAAGGAGACTCAGGTGGGAAGTGTCCCCCAATGACGGCATGTTGGGTTAAGATTTAGAAGATGAGTGGTATGGGTTTTTTAACCATTCTGAAAGGAAATTGCTACAACTTATAGTCTCTAGAAAAGAGAAAAAGCTCAAAACATTGGAGGAGAAGGTGAAAGGTCTCAAAGAGACTATGACCCCTTTTGAAGACACAGGGGAATATAAAGATAAAATGAAACTTCTCCAGAATTTTATAGGGAAAGTAGATAGGGACACCCAAAATAAAAAAATTAAAAAATTCAATAGGGACACCAATGACTATCTCACTAAAAAAGTATATAAGTGGCAAGCTGATCCAGCTATACCCCCTGAAACCGCCAGGACATCTTTGGTAGAGATGAGTTCACCTCCCCAACAAACACCTGCACCTAGGGGGGGCAGACTGCCCCAAGAGCTACTAGAGATAGTAGTTCTAGTAGTGATGATGTTGTTTTCAATACCCCACATCTTGGGAGATATCCAAATGACACTCCCTATCCGGAAACATCTCACTACAGAGAACGACAGCTAAGTACCCCGCAATATAGAGTACCTGTTCACAATAGATTTGATGCCCTCAGACATGAGCCGACACCCCCCCCCCCCCCCATAATGGAGACATTGGTGGTTACTATTATGGCAATCAGGAAGGTTTTCCCCCCCCAACATCAATATGGTAACCCCAGGGGGAGAGGGAGAAGAAGAGGCAAACAACATGGTCCACCCAAACAAGGATACTACCAACAGTATAACCCACCACCTTGGAATTACAATCAGCCCCGGGGGGGATTTCCCCAGAGGGGCCAAGGGGGGCCCCCAACGAGAGGGAGAGGGCAGACCCAACCTCGGGGGAGAGGTGGGCAGACCCGGAATCCACCGCGAGAGGAAGAGTGGACCACATGGCAATACACGCCAGTACCGAACAGGGACACAGAGAAAAGAAACAGAGAACAAGAGGATGCAGAGGAGGTCGCAGGAAAAAGAAAAAGGGAGCATTAGGCCTAGGGATCTTTAACCTGAGTGATGCCACATTTACTGAGGAGGAACTCAAGGTTTTAGAACTAGGCCTCAAGTTCGCCCCAAACAAACAACTAAATAAATTTGAAGTTTTTATAGATCTGCAGAAGTTTTTACGGAAAATTAATATTAAGAAACATTTTTTTAACAAAGGAGATTTTAAACAAGTGAACAATGGAAGATATAAATATACGGAATTAAGGAACAAGTCCATTTTTAACCCCAAAACTAAGAATCCCGAATTTAGTGAGGTTTTCAAAACCCTAGTAGAACAAGAGATTGAACTACTTAATACAAAAGCCGGGAAGAAGCAAGCGGATATAGACCTTGGAATCAAAAAATTAGAGAGTAAAAAAGAATGTGGTAATCAGACCCGCTGACAAAGGGGGAGGTCTGGTCATTCTTAACAAACAAGACTATCTTGATGAACTCAATAGGTTGGTGGGAGACCAGGAAACTTATGAGAAACTCAAAGGAAACCCAACCAACAAAAATAAAGCTAAATTGAAGAGAATGATCAAGAGGGCGTTACACGATGAGCTTATTACTAAAAAAGAAGCAAAATACTTAGTCCCAAGTGCACCTCGAATACCTGTCATCTATCAGATTCCCAAGGTTCATAAGAACAAAGAAAAACCCCCAGGGCGACCAATCGTCAGTGGAATCGAGTCCGTATTCAGTAGGCTAGGGGAATATCTGGATTGTTTTTTACAACCCCTGGCAAAAACTTTTCCGGCATACCTGCAAGACAGCAAGGAGGTTATACAAGTACTGGAACAGATTGACACTAACCCACAACAGATTGTGGCAAGTGTGGATGTTGATTCTCTATATACCAACATACATCAATCACATGCATTGGAGGCAGTAAGATGGGCCCTGGACAGATCCGAGATGTCTGAAGAACAAACTGATTTTCTTCTACAAGCCCTTGAATTGGCCATGAGCGAGAATTATTTTTGGCATAGTGGCAGCTATTACAGACAAAAAAAAAGGCGTAGCCATGGGCGCCAAATACGCCCCATCAGTAGCAAACATCTTTCTTAGCAAATGGGAGGAAGAGGTCATCTACAGCAAGGATAGACCGCAGTTACGTCTATATAAACGCTATATAGATGATATCCTAATTGTGTGGGAGGGGAGTCCTGAATCCTTCCAGGAGTTTATGGATGAGATCAGAACCAATGAGTATTCCATCTCCTTTTCCGACACTTGGAATAAAGAAATTATTAACTTCCTCGACCTAACCATCTATAAGAATAATGAAAAGCTATGCACCAGGACCTACTTCAAAGAAGTGGACCGAAATGGGTATATCCCAAAACACAGCTGCCACCACCCCAGATGGCTGAATGCGGTACCCAAAAGCCAACTGATTAGAATTAGACGGAATTGTAATGATGAAAATGATTATAACAAACAAGCTGATACAATTATCAGAAGATTTGAAGAAAAAGGATACAGCTCGCAATCTCTATTAAAGACCAAAGAAGAAGTACGCCAACTTGACAGGAAGGAGATGATTAAAACCAGGACCAAAAATAAGAACAACATATATGGAACTGCCTTTATGACCGTTTTTTCCTGGCAACATAGATATTTAGAAAAAATAATCAACAAGCATTGGCATGTATTGCAAAAAGACACTATTTTTGAAAAAATACTGCCTAAAAAACCGCACTTTATCTATACCAAACCTACCACTCTAAGACATAGGCTTGCCAAGAATGTGATTAATCCTCCCAAACCTCCAGGGACATTCCTGGACTTGATAGGGTTCTATTCTTGTGGTAGGTGTGTTATGTGCAAAACCTCTAAAAATAGGGTTAGAAAAACAACACAATTCAGATCCACCAGTAATGGTAGAACCTTTGAGATTGATAAATTTATAACATGTAACCTACCTATTGGAGTGTTCTTGCAAACTTCAGTATGTGGGCCGCACCACTCGCCCACTAGGGGTTCGGCTGAGAGAACATGTAACCAACATTAAAAATGGTTTTAAAAAACATAGAATCTCCAACCACTTTCGACTGGTCCACAATAGTGACCCCACCGGAATCAAATTTTGCGGTATTGATAAGATGGTATCTAACTGGAGAGGGGGCAATTTTACCCAGGGTATTTCACGAAATGAGGGGAGATGGATATACTCTCTAAAGACCCTCCAGCCTTATGGGTTAAACAAAGATTTTGATCTGAATTGCTTTTTATCTAATTGGTAGGGTTTTAATCTTTTATATTGCTATTCTAGTCTGGGGATTTTTTACTATTATATGTTCGTATCCCCCTTACTGTTAATTTTACATATATAATTAATTTCATATATATTTTTACATTTAACTTGCTCCACCCCTTTTTTGGGGATTTGCCATTCCGACATCCTTACACATTTTTGTTCACTTAGGGATCCAGCTATAGCTCCTAGTGTCCTCTGGATCCCGTTGCATTTTTAACCTTCCAAGGATTGACATTATTCCAAACCAAACTGTATTTTATTTACTAATTATATATATATATTTTTTCCGTTATTTTATAGCAGACTTATAATCACCGCTAATATTTGCTGTAGTCATTCTATGTACCCATGCAATTTTATATGAAAATTGGGGATGGGCATTCCACCTCAGAGAGCCCACCTTAATTATATATATATATATATATTTATTATTGCTCTTTTTCAAATATTCTATTTTTTCTATTTTTATGTTTATTTATACATTTTTGTAACTCCGCCCTGTTGGGGGTGGAGGATGGTGTTTCCGTTTGCTCCATATATATTATATATTTTTAACATTCATTTTGGCATCTGTGACATAGTGTTTACATGTGCTTTTGGGTGGAATACCCAATTCCAAACATAGATATTAGGTTCTATGAAATGGTATTCTAATCAATTTGTTTCTAATGCGGTAGTCTATTTGTTTTTAAGCCGTATGTATAACAGCACTCGTGACGATTTCCTGTTTTGGGTGTACGTGAGGTCAGGTACACCCAACAGGAAACAGGAAGTGTCCAATCAGATTCAACAAGGAGGGGTATAAAATAGATGACCCATCCTGTAGCCGGAAATACGTCTTTGATAACGCCCAGTTGGGAGGCGAAACGCGTTGACGCAATTTCCGGCTACGAGCCCCTTGCAAACGTCACTTCCGGTAGCGGTGGAACGCATGCCGGAGCCAAGCCCCGCTGCGCACCGTCATCTTAGGAGATCTACCGCTTTGTACAGTGCCTATTTTAATCATCTGAAATGTGAGTTTTATTCTTTTGCCTGAGACCAATAAATTCCATTTTAAAGCAATATTACACTATTTGGGATTATTCCTTTCCTTTCCATATGGGGACCGTCTGGTGAGATTGTACAGTGAACCCGCAGTGACAGCCAGTTCCATCCACAGTACTTCACCCGGATTATATGCCGGACCATGCCTGTGAGACCCTTATGCTGTATGGTTTAAGGGTCCACATTGTCCGGTAAGTGCCCATTGCCTGGGGGAGAGGATCATCACCATCGCACCATTGTTGCATGCATTCATTTTCAGCACTTGAGCACCTTTTTGGGTTGTTTTAACAATCAAAAGACTTTCACTTGCCACTTGCTGGCCATTGCACCTTTGGTTTTTGATATTGGACTTTTATATATTCTATTTATATTAATTGCACTATTTATTAGGTGGTGATTTGCACTTTTAATATATATGTTAAGAGATTTCCATATATATTTACTTATTTATTTACCTACCTTTATATATTCAAGCTTATATGTGGTACTTATTTATATATGCACTTCGCATCATTATTTAGCACTTTGAGCACTTTATAACGGAATTTTTGTAAAATCTTACCTGTAAAATTCCTTTCTCTGAGTCCTCCGACAGTCGCCGCCTCTTCATATTCGTCACATATGGGGTATTAGACTTTGCTCCGAAGGAGTAGCTAGGCAACAGAATATGTTAACAATAAAGCTTTAACATATCCCACCCTCAAGGGGTGGTCCCCTCAGTCAATACCCTCCTACTTCCTGCAACCATATCTCAGTTTTAGTGGAATAGCAGTAGAGTATACATTCAAACCCCAAAAGAGGGGCGGGGGCGGCGACTGTCGGAGGACTCAGAGAAAGGAATTTTACAGGTAAGATTTTACAAAAATTCCGTTTTCTCTTACGTCCTCCGACAGTCGCCGCCTCTTCATATTCGTCACATATGGGGACGTCCCAAAGCAGTGCAAACATGAGGGGTGGGAAACGCATCCGCGCCGAAAGGCAACGCAGTCTCCACATCAAAGAAAGGAACCTTACCAAAGGAAGGAAACCAGCTGGGCAACAGCAAAAATAAGTGCTCAACAGGAGCAACAACCCAGGAAAAGACAAAAAACCAGGGGATACAAAAACTTATCCCAACAGCCAGGAGTCCCCAACAAGGGACCCTAGGGAACAGCCGCACTAAGAACCTTGCGGCCAAAGGAAGCATCCGCCGATGCCTGAACATCTACTTTGTAGAATTTTGTGAAAGTGTGTACGGTCGACCAAGTCGCCGCCTTACACACCTGGGCTACAGAAGCCCCATGACGACAGGCCCAAGACGTACTCAGAGATCTAGTAGAGTGCGCCTTCACAGGCACAGGGGGAACCTTCCCCTGCAAGGCATAGGCCTGTTCAATGGTCTGCCTGATCCATTTGGCAATGGTAGAGGCGGAAGCCGCCATGCCCTTCCGAGGACCCTCTGGAAGAACAAACAAGGAGTCCGTCTTTCGAAAAGACTCAGTCGATTTAAGGTAAACCCTAATCGCCCGAACAACATCCAGAGAATGCAATCTCACCTCCTTTGGATGTTTAGACTTCGTGCACAACGAAGGCAAAACAATATCCTCGTTAAGATGGAATTCCGAAACTCGTTTCGGCAGAAAAGAAGGATTAGGTCGCAAGACCACCTTATCCAAATGAACAACCAGGTACGGAGACTTGCAGGACAAAGCCGCCAGTTCCGACACTCTGCGAGCCGAAGCGATCGCCACCAAAAAGGCGACCTTTTTGGACAACATAGACAACGAGATCTCCCTGATCTGTTCAAAAGGAGCACGTTGTAACACAGACAGGACTAGATTCAAGTCCCAAGGGGGCAAAGGATCCCTCCTAGGAGGAACCAGATGCCGCACACCCTGAATAAAAGTGCCAACCAAGGAGTTGGAAGCCACGGGACGTTGAAACAGAACGGCCAGCGCAGACACCTGACCCTTTATCGTAGCCAGCGCCAAACGCTGATCGACACCCGTCTGAAGGAAAGACAGCACACGGGAAACCGTGTACGTGCGGGGTGAAAACCCCCTGGACTCACACCAGGCAAAATAGGCCTTCCAAGTACGGTAATAAACCTTTCCCGAGGAAGACTTCCTCGCGTTGATCAAGGTATGAACAACCTCTGGAGAGAGACCCTTCTCCTTCAGGACCTCGGTCTCAACAGCCAGGCCGTCAAAGCCAGCGACTGTAAAGCAGGATGGTAAATCGGTCCTTGAGACAGTAGATCGTCCCGAAGAGGCAGACGCCAGGGGGCGTCGACCGCCAGATTCACGAGGTCTGCGTACCAGGACCGGCGAGGCCAGTCCGGTGCCACAAGAATCACCGTGCTGCGTTCCGAGTGTAACCTGCGAAGGAACCGGGACAGCAACTGAATCGGTGGAAACGCGTACATCAGCCTGTACTGATGCCACGGGGCCACTAACGCGTCCGACGCGTCTGCCCGAGGGTCGCGCGTCCTTGCCACGAACCTCTTCACCTTGTAGTTGAGGCGAGACGCGAACAGGTCCACATCTGGAAGACCCCACTTCGCGCACAACATCTGGAAGACAGCCGGGTGGAGAGACCATTCCCCCTGATCCAGGGTCTGGCGACTCAGATAGTCCGCCTGCCAGTTCTCCACTCCCGGAATGTGAACCGCCGTTATCGCCGGGACATGAGTCTCGGCCCAAGACAGAATGTCGGCCACTTCTCGAGCCGCTCGGGCACTCCTGGTGCCCCCTTGGTGGTTGATGTAGGCCACCGCCGTGGCATTGTCCGTCTGCACCCGAACCGGGCAGCCCTGCAGCCGGTCCGTCCAGCGATGAAGACAGAGCCTTATCGCACGCAATTCCAGAATGTTGATCGGGAGGGAAGACTCCCCCTCCGACCAGGTCCCCTGGGCGGACAGAACGCCCAGAACACCACCCCAGCCCGACAGGCTGGCATCCGTGGTGATTATCGTCCACGAGATCGGACGAAACGACTTGCCCCCGGACACCAACGGGGACTGGAGCCACCACAGAAGGTTTTCCCTGGTGCGATGACTCAACGAGATCTGAAGATCCAGAGATTGAGGTCGCCCGTCCCACTTGGACAAGATCTCCGCCTGGAGACCCCGCGTGTGAAACTGCGCGAAAGGAATCGCCTCGAAAGCCGAGACCATCAATCCCAGACATCTCATACACGTCCGCAGAGACGAGTTCGGAACGTCCCTGAGGGACCTGACTTCCTCCTGAAGAGTCCTGAGTTTGTCTTCCGGCAGGAAGACCTTCGCCTGCACCGAGTCCAGAATCATTCCCAGATAGGGAAGACGAACCGACGGACTCAGTGTCGACTTTGGAACATTTATCGTCCAACCGAACTCCTGCAGAGTTTGCATCGTGACAGACAGGTCCTTCTCCAGACCCTGACTGGTCGCAGACCGAATCAGAATGTCGTCCAGATACCCCAGGACAGAAATGCCCTGGGCTCTCAATAATGCCAGAACCGGTGCAAGCACCTTGGTGAAGACCCGCGGAGCCGAGGCGAGCCCAAAGGGCAACGCCACGAACTGGTAGTGATCCTCCGCAATGGCAAATCGAAGGTATCTCTGATGACCCTCGAATATGGGGATGTGAAGATACGCATCCTTCAAATCGATGGAGGCCATGAATTCCCCCGGAACCAGGGCAGCCACCACCGAGCGCAGGGATTCCATGCGGAACTTGCGAACCCGCACAGAGCGGTTCAGAGCTTTCAAGTCCAGAATTGGACGAACCTTGCCCTCCTTTCTGGGCACGGTGAACAGATTGGAATAAAACCCCCGAAATCTGTCCCGATGAGGCACCGGAACCACCACTCCCTGAGCCCTCAGGTCCCGCACCGCCAGGTGCAGATCCCGCAGTCGCTCTGGAGACAGTTGTAGATTTGAGGGAAAAAATCTGCTCTCTGGCCGAGAGAGAAACTCGATCTTGTAACCAGATCGAACGATTTCCAGAACCCATCTGTCCCGCACACGGGCCAACCAGGGCTGAAGAAAACCGAGCAAGTGTCCCCCCACCCCAAAACTGGGTGAGGGCGCCCCTTCAGGCCGAACTGTTATGGGCCGCAGGTCCGGATTGGCCGGACTTCTGTTTCCCAGACCAGGGTTTCTTCTGAGAGCCCTGGCCCTTGAACGGTTTGCCCTTGTAGTGCGGCCGAAAGGCACGAAAGGACCCCTGAGGGGGCCGAAAATGAGCATGCTTCTTCCCAGAAGCCCCCTTAGCCTTGGGGAAATGGGGCAAGAGAGTGCTCTTACCCCCGGTAATCCCCTTAATCAACACATCCAGGGACTCCCCAAAAAGGCGAGACCCATCATAAGGCAGATTGGCTAAGGTTTTACGTGAAGATTGGTCCACCGACCAACATTTTAACCAAACCAGGCGGCGAGACAACACCGCCACGCTGTGCACATGCGCGGCCAACGGAATCAGGTCCAGGTCCGCATCACACAGATACATGACACCCTGGTGGATCTGATCCACCATATCCAGGGTCGCCGCCGAGGCCGAATCGGCCACTAGGACGCGCCTAAGCATCTGCGTCCAACTTGCGATCGCCTGGGCCGCCATGAGAGAAGCAAACAGAGCCTTAAGCATAGAACCCGTAACAGAATAAGTATGACGGGCAAGAGACTCCAGTCTCCTATCCGTGGCATCACGGAAAAAAGGGGATCCCTCTGCAGTGATCGCAGTGGCTTTGTTCAAAACCGCAATAGCATGATCCACTGGCGGAGGCACACACCACCGTTCACCAGTGGCAGGCGAGAAAGGATAACGCAGCTTAAATTTACTTGGTACCGCAAAAGGCTTGCGCAAATCGCGCCATTGGTCCTTAACAGCGCGCTGAAAATCAGCATTGCAGGGAAAAACCTGCGGCGTCCTGCGTTTTCTCTGCGTCCCATAAGCCGCCAAGGCAGCTGGGGGACACACCTCGTCCTGCAAACGTAGCGTCTGCTTAATGGAAGCAATCAACTCATCCATGATTGCAAGCTCTTCAGGCGAGCCAGGGGGAGAATTATCAACCCCCTCAACTTCAGCCTCTACCTCAGACCCCACTAGATCAAGAGAGGAGCGGGACCCCGATAGGGGGGTCCCCGCCAGAACAGCCCCATCACCTTCACCCTCAGAATCAGAGGACAGAGCAACTCTGGGCCGTTTAGTAGATTGAGCAGCCACCAGCATTTGCACCTGTGCAGCAAGGCCAGCCACAATAGTGGCTAAATCCCCCCCTGGGGGGGAAACAGCGGTCCCCTGGCTTTCCACCAATACTGTGGGAAACATGCCCTCCTGAGAATCCATTGCCCCTGTATGCCAGACAACCAAGGGTTAACTGCCCCCTTACAGCAAGCGCGGCAAGCGCAGCCCACCGCACCACACTCAGGCACAATGAGACCCCCACAGGGAATATACAGACTGAATACAGGCAATGGAACACAGGAATAGAAGGATAAAACCTGAGGAGACTCCGCTGCTGCTGCTGCCTCTCACATGGCGTGGGGAACCCGCACAGGCGAACAAGCCGCTGCACATGAGGCAGGGAGAGTCGCAATTCAAGACGCACACAATGGCGGTTCAGAAACCGCACAGCGTCCGGTGAGGTAGCCACCTCACCAATCATCCCTGCACCGAACAGGGATGGGTCGTTCACCGTGCCAGGAGCGTTACCTGGCTGAACGCTCGATGGCAGACTGGGAAGCCACTGACCCACGACCTGCGACCAGGGGGATCAGCCCGAGACCCAGTCCGCATGATCCTCTTCGTCCGAAGAACTAACTAATGCTGACAAAAATAACAGCTAAGTAAAGGTAGAGAGAAAACTCAAACAAAATATCAAAAAGAAGAAAGAGTCTGGGACAAAAAGTCCCAGCACAGAGAGAGCCAGCCACTCCTGACAAGCTAGACATTAAAACTGAGATATGGTTGCAGGAAGTAGGAGGGTATTGACTGAGGGGACCACCCCTTGAGGGTGGGATATGTTAAAGCTTTATTGTTAACATATTCTGTTGCCTAGCTACTCCTTCGGAGCAAAGTCTAATACCCCATATGTGACGAATATGAAGAGGCGGCGACTGTCGGAGGACGTAAGAGAAAAGTATTTTTACACCCAAATCTGCGCTGTCTTTTCTACATTTGCACTTTCAAAAATCCTTTCCGCCTTTGCACACACCAGCTATTCCACCAATCCCCTCCAGTATCATCAGTGAACTTTATGAAGGAAGTTGGCGCACCTGGATGCTGTCTTTCTATCAAACTGCTATTATAATAGTAAAGTAAGTATGCTGTATAGAAAAAGAAGAGCCAGGCAATGGTGCTAACATTATTTACATGTAGTCATGGTTCATGGTTGCTTATAACAAAAGTCATGGTGATTCCTCCATTCATGCTGTTTAATTTAGAATAATTCTTCCTTGTATACTGAGTTGTACTTTATTAAGTGTAACCTATATGTTCTAACTTTTACAGTAGCCTGGCAGACATCATAAGCTCCGAATCGGCCAGTAAAATGGGTCCAGGATGGCGCTGGGGTCTATGGGTAAGTTAAAGTTAAACTTTGAAACTCCACAGACATCGATTAATGAACACATCAATTTTTTTCAAAGTCACTAAACACAATTTCTCATTATTAGTCTACGACTTTCCATGAAACCTATTTTTTGCCAAATTGTCAGGCTTAAAGAGGAACTGCAGTCAAGGTAGCTTAATCCAAAAAAAAAAAACCCATCAGTATGTGAATCAATTATTATACATCATAATTTATAAATAGTAGTGAACGTCGGCTTACTCTTTCTGTGTCCAGATGCTTTTTTTATATCGCTCTCTCTGGTGTTGTGAGCGGCCATTTCTAGTGAGGGCAAATAAAGCCCAAGCCGCAATCTTCCTGGAATAATGCCCACTGCTCCTCCTCGCTGGCCTAATAACTTCACGCATGCGCGGTTACAGGCTTCTGGTCGCCCATGCGCAGTAGATAAGCTGTGTCCGTTCCAAGATGGGCAGGTTACTATAACTGCAGCGGCAAACTTCTGCTGTGGCTGCTATAGTAACCTGTACACGAAAGCCTGGAAGTGCATGCGCATGAAGGGCTCGACCGTGCCTGCACAATAGAGACAGAGCCTCCAGGCCTTTTTTTTCTATGGCAGGTATGGGACATTTTATTATCAGACAAAAAAAAAAATTTTTTCCCCCAAAATATAAACAATATCTTAGATGACTACTAATTATAAAATATATTATAAATAATAGAAAGGCAATTCTCCTTTTCCTGGCTGAAATTCTCTCCTCTCAGTGGGAAAGCACATCGACCCTAAGCAGCCAATAGCAGACACTGGAGAGGTACATGTCTTCAGTTATCTTCCTGAGCTCCTCAGGGGACTCTAAGCTGAGGACATGCAATAAATAAAAACCCCCACAACATAGACAGCCCTACACTAAGAGGCAGGGGGTTGTGATGTAGCTCTGACTCCCAAACTGGAGCACCCCAGGTCCAGGAGTTCTCCAGGGAAGATAACTAAAAGGTATTTTAGGTTGAAAGTGTTGGTATGAACAATATTTTAGTTTAAGCCCGTGGGGCCTGTGTTTTACTGTGGAGCACAGAACGTTAGCTTTCAGGGATAATAGAATTACAAGTATCAGAGAGTTTGCAAAGCAGCATTTTATAACTAGTTGTGTTTCTCTCCTTTCTTTCCTCAGGATTATTCATTTCATTTGCTTCTGCTGGCAAAAATCCTTTAGGGGTTTGCACACGCCAGCTATTCCACCATCCCCTCCAGTATCATCAGTGAACTTTATGAAGGAAGTTGGCGCACCTGGATGCTATCTTTCTATCAAACTGCTATTATAATAGTAAAGTAAGTATGCTGTATAGAAAAAGTCTACTGAGTGCCTGCTGCAGCAATGGAAGTTTTTTCGTTTATAACAGCAAGAAAAATAGATGCTGATGAACTTTTTTCTAAAACCACCACAAATAGTGACCTGACACAACACTTTAGACAGCTTAGAAACACCCTAGACAAGCAGGTCAGAACATGGTGGGACATCTTCACCCTCAAAAAATACATGAAAGAGGGGATGACACCAAGGAGACTCAGGTGGGAAGTGTCCCCCAATGACGGCATGTTGGGTAAAGATTTAGAAGATGAGTGGTATGGGTTTTTTAACCATTCTGAAAGGAAATTGCTACAACTTATAGTCTCTAGAAAAGAGAAAAAGCTCAAAACATTGGAGGAGAAGGTGAAAGGTCTCAAAGAGACTATGACCCATTTTGAAGACACAGGGGAATATAAAGATAAAATGAAATTTCTCCAGAAATTTATAGGGAAAGTAGATAGGGACACCCAAAATAAAAAAATTAAAAAATTCAATAGGGACACCAATGACTATCTCACTAAAAAAGTATATAAGTGGCAAGCTGATCCAGCTATACCCCCTGAAACCGCCAGGACATCTTTGGTAGAGATGAGTTCACCTCCCCAACAAACACCTGCACCTAGGGGGGCAGACTGCCCCAAGAGCTACTAGAGATAGTAGTTCTAGTAGTGATGATGATGTTTTCAATACCCCACATCTTGGGAGATATCCAAATGACACTCCCTATCCGGAAACATCTCACTACAGAGAACGACAGCTAAGTACCCCGCAATATAGAGTACCTGTTCACAATAGATTTGATGCCCTCAGACATGAGCCTCCACCCCCCCAATATGGAGACAATGGTGGTTACTATTATGGCAATCAGGAAGGTTTTCCCCCCCAACATCAATATGGTAGCCCCAGGGGGAGAGGGAGAGGCAAACAACATGGTCCACCCAACCAAGGATACTACCAACAGTATAACCCACCACCTTGGAATTACAATCAGCCCCGGGGGGGTTTTCCCCAGAGGGGCCAAGGGGGGCCCCCAACGAGAGGGAGAGGGCAGACCCAACCTCGGGGGAGAGGTGGGCAGACACGGAATCCACCGCGAGAGGAAGAGTGGACCCCATGGCAATACACGCCAGTACCGAACAGGGACACAGAGAAAAGAAAGAGAGAACAAGAGGATGCAGAGGAGGTCGCAGGAAAAAGAAAAAGGGAGCATTAGGCCTAGGGATCTTTAACCTGAGTGATGCCACATTTACTGAGGAGGAACTCAAGGTTTTAGAACTAGGCCTCAAGTTCGCCCCAAACAAACCACTAAATAAATTTGACGTTTTTATAGATCTGCAGAAGTTTTTACGGAAAATTAATATTAAGAAACATTTTTTTAACAAAGGAGATTTTAAACAAGTGAACAATGGAAGATATAAATATACGGAATTAAGGAACAAGTCCATTTTTAACCCCAAAACTAAGAATCTCGAATTTAGTGAGGTTTTCAAAACCCTAGTAGAACAAGAGATTGAACTACTTAATACAAAAGCCGGGAAGAAGCAAGCGGATATAGACCTTGGAATCAAAAAATTAGAGAGTAAAAAGAATGTGGTAATCAGACCCGCTGACAAAGGGGGAGGTCTGGTCATTCTTAACAAACAAGACTATCTTGATGAACTCAATAGGTTGGTGGGAGACCAGGAAACTTATGAGAAACTCAAAGGAAACCCAACCAACAAAAATAAAGCTAAATTGAAGAGAATGATCAAGAGGGCGTTACATGATGAGCTTATTACTAAAAAAGAAGCAAAATACTTAGTCCCCAGTGCACCTCGAATACCTGTCATCTATCAGATTCCCAAGGTTCATAAGAACAAAGAAAAACCCCCAGGGCGACCAATCGTCAGTGGAATCGAGTCCGTATTCAGTAGACTAGGAGAATATCTGGATTGTTTTTTACAACCCCTGGCAAAAACTTTTCCGGCATACCTGCAAGACAGCAAGGAGGTTATACAAGTACTGGAACAGATTGACACTAACCCACAACAGATTGTGGCAAGTGTGGATGTTGATTCTCTATATACCAACATACATCAATCACATGCATTGGAGGCAGTAAGATGGGCCCTGGACAGATCTGAGATGTCTGAGGAACAAACTGATTTTCTTCTACAAGCCCTTGAATTGGCCATGAGCGAGAATTATTTTTGGCATAGTGGCAGCTATTACAGACAAAAAAAAAGGCGTAGCCATGGGCGCCAAATACGCCCCATCAGTAGCAAACATCTACAGCAAGGATAGACCGCAGTTACGTCTATATAAACGCTATATAGATGATATCCTAATTAAGTGGGAGGGGAGTCCTGAATCCTTCCAGGAGTTTATGGATGAGATCAGAACCAATGAGTATTCCATCTCCTTTTCCGACACTTGGAATAAAGAAATTATTAACTTCCTCAACCTAACCATCTATAAGAATAATGAAAAGCTATGCACCAGGACCTACTTCAAAGAAGTGGACCGAAATGGGTATATCCCAAAACACAGCTGCCACCACCCCAGATGGCTGAATGCGGTACCCAAAAGCCAACTGATTAGAATTCGATGGAATTGTAATGATGAAAATGATTATAACAAACAAGCTGATACAATTATCAGAAGATTTGAAGAAAAAGGATACAGCTCGCAATCTCTATTAAAGACCAAAGAAGAAGTACGCCAACTTGACAGGAAGGAGAAGATTAAAACCAGGACCAAAAATAAGAACAACATATATGGAACTGCCTTTATGACCGGTTTTTCCTGGCAACATAGATATTTAGAAAAAATAATCCACAAGCATTGGCATGTATTGCAAAAAGACACTATTTTTGAAAAAATACTGCCTAAAAAACCACACTTTATCTATACCAAACCTACCACTCTAAGACATAGGCTTGCCAAGAATGTGATTAATCCTCCCAAACCTCCAGGGACATTCCTAGACTTGATAGGGTTCTATTCTTGTGGTAGGTGTGTTATGTGCAAAACCTCTAAAAATAGGGTTAGAAAAACAACACAATTCAGATCCACCAGTAATGGTAGAACCTTTGAGATTGATAAATTTATAACATGTAACCTACCTATTGGAGTGTTCTTGCAAACTTCAGTATGTGGGCCGCACCACTCGCCCACTAGGGGTTCGGCTGAGAGAACATGTAACCAACATTAAAAATGGTTTTAAAAAACATAGCCTCTCCAACCACTTTCGACTGGTCCACAATAGTGACCCCACCGGAATCAAATTTTGCGGTATTGATAAGGTGGTATCTAACTGGAGAGGGGGCAATTTAACCCAGGGTATTTCACGAAATGAGGGGAGATGGATATACTCTCTAAAGACCCTCCAGCCTTATGGGTTAAACAAAGATTTTGATCTGAATTGCTTTTTATCTAATTGGTAGGGTTTTAATCTTTTATATTGCTATTCTAGTCTGGGGATTTTTTACTATTATATGTTCGTATCCCCCTTACTGTTAATTTTACATATATAATTAATTTCACATATATTTTTACATTTAACTTGCTCCACCCCTTTTTTTGGGATTTGCCATTCCGACATCCTTACACATTTTTGTTCACTTAGGGATCCAGCTATAGCTCCTAGTGTCCTCTGGATCCCGTTGCATTTTTAACCTTCCAAGGATTGACATTGTTCCAAACCAAACTGTATTTTATTTACTAATTATATATATATATTTTTTCCGTTATTTTATAGCAGACTTATAATCACCGCTAATATTTGCTGTAGTCATTCTATGTACCCATGCAATTTTATATGAAAATTGGGGATGGGCATTCCACCTCAGAGAGCCCACCTTAATTATATATATATATATATATATATATATATATATATATATATATATATTTATTATTGCTCTTTTTCAAATATTCTATTTTTTCTATTTTTATGTTTATTTATACATTTTTTATTATCAGACAAAAAAAAAATATTTTTTCCCCCAAAATATAAACAATATCTTAGATGACTACTAATTATAAAATATATTATAAATAATAGAAAGGCAATTCTCCTTTTCCTGGCTGAAATTCTCTCCTCTCAGTGGGAAAGCACATCGACCCTAAGCAGCCAATAGCAGACACTGGAGAGGTACATGTCTTCAGTTATCTTCCTGAGCTCATCAGGGGACTCTAAGCTGAGGACATGCAATAAATAAATACCCCCACAACATAGACAGCCCTACACTAAGAGGCAGGGGGTTGTGATGTAGCTCTGACTCCCAACCTGGAGCACCCCAGGTCCAGGAGTTCTCCAGGGAAGATAACTAAAAGGCATTTTAGGTTGAAAGTGTTGGTATGAACAATATTTTAGTTTAAGCCCGTGGGGCCTGTGTTTTACTGTGGAGCACAGAACGTTAGCTTTCAGGGATAATAGAATTACAAGTATCAGAGAGTTTGCAAAGCAGCATTTTATAACTAGTTGTGTTTCTCTCCTTTCTTTCCTCAGGATTATTCATTTCATTTGCTTCTGCTGGCAAAAATCCTTTAGGGGTTTGCACACGCCAGCTATTCCACCATCCCCTCCAGTATCATCAGTGAACTTTATGAAGGAAGTTGGCGCACCTGGATGCTGTCTTTCTATCAAACTGCTATTATAATAGTAAAGTAAGTATGCTGTATAGAAAAAGTCTACTGAGTGCCTGCTGCAGCAATGGAAGTTTTTTCGTTTAGAACAGCAAGAAAAATAGATGCTGATGAACTTTTTTCTAAAACCACCACAAATAGTGACCTGACACAACACTTTAGACAGCTTAGAAACACCCTAGACAAGCAGGTCAGAACATGGTGGGACATCGTCACCCTCAAAAAACTACATGAAAGAGGGGATGACACCAAGGAGACTCAGGTGGGAAGTGTCCCCCAATGACGGCATGTTGGGTAAAGATTTAGAAGATGAGTGGTATGGGTTTTTTAACCATTCTGAAAAGAAATTGCTACAACTTATAGTCTCTAGAAAAGAGAAAAAGCTCAAAACATTGGAGGAGAAGGTGAAAGGTCTCAAAGAGACTATGACCCCTTTTGAAGACACAGGGGAATATAAAGATAAAATGAAACTTCTCCAGAAATTTATAGGGAAAGTAGATAGGGACACCCAAAATAAAAAAAATTAAAAAATTCAATAGGGACACCAATGACTATCTCACTAAAAAAGTATATAAGTGGCAAGCTGATCCAGCTATACCCCCTGAAACCGCCAGGACATCTTTGGTAGAGATGAGTTCACCTCCCCAACAAACACCTGCACCTAGGGGGGCAGACTGCCCCAAGAGCTACTAGAGATAGTAGTTCTAGTAGTGATGATGATGTTTTCAATACCCCACATCTTGGTAGATATCCAAATGACACTCCCTATCCGGAAACATCTCACTACAGAGAACGACAGCTAAGTACCCCGCAATATAGAGTACCTGTTCACAATAGATTTGATGCCCTCAGACATGAGCCTCCACCCCCCCCCCCCATATGGAGACAATGGTGGTTACTATTATGGCAATCAGGAAGGTTTTCCCCCCCAACATCAATATGGTAACCCCAGGGGGAGAGGGAGAGGAAGAGGCAAACAACATGGTCCACCCAACCAAGGATACTACCAACAGTATAACCCACCACCTTGAAATTACAATCAGCCCCGGGGGGGGGGGTTTCCCCAGAGGGGCCAAGGGGGGCCCCCAACGAGAGGGAGAGGGCAGACCCAACCTCGGGGGAGAGGTGGGCAGACCCGGAATCCACCGCGAGATGAAGAGTGGACCCCATGGCAATACACGCCAGTACCGAACAGGGACACAGAGAAAAGAAACAGAGAACAAGAGGATGCAGAGGAGGTCGCAGGAAAAAGAAAAAGGGAGCATTAGGCCTAGGGATCTTTAACCTGAGTAATTCCACATTTACTGAGGAGGAACTCAAGGTTTTAGAACTAGGCCTCAAGTTCGCCCCAAACAAACAACTAAATAAATTTGACGTTTTTATAGATCTGCAGAAGTTTTTACGGAAAATTAATATTAAGAAACATTTTTTTAACAAAGGAGATTTTAAACAAGTGAACAATGGAAGATATAAATATACGGAATTAAGGAACAAGTCCATTTTTAACCCCAAAACTAAGAATCTCGAATTTAGTGAGGTTTCCAAATTCTAGTAGAACAAGAGATTGAACTACTTAATACAAAAGCCGGGAAGAAGCAAGCGGATATAGACCTTGGAATCAAAAAATTAGAGAGTAAAAAGAATGTGGTAATCAGACCCGCTGACAAAGGGGGAGGTCTGGTCATTCTTAACAAACAAGACTATCTTGATGAACTCAATAGGTTGGTGGGAGACCAGGAAACTTATGAGAAACTCAAAGGAAACCCAACCAACAAAAATAAAGCTAAATTGAAGAGAATGATCAAGAGGGCGTTACATGATGAGCTTATTACTAAAAAAGAAGCAAAATACTTAGTCCCGAGTGCACCTCGAATACCTGTCATCTATCAGATTCCCAAGGTTCATAAGAACAAAGAAAAACCCCCAGAGCGACCAATCGTCAGTGGAATCGAGTCCGTATTCAGTAGACTAGGGGAATATCTGGATTGTTTTTTACAACCCCTGGCAAAAACTTTTCCGGCATACCTGCAAGACAGCAAGGAGGTTATACAAGTACTGGAACAGATTGACACTAACCCACAACAGATTGTGGCAAGTGTGGATGTTGATTCTCTATATACCAACATACATCAATCACATGCATTGGAGGCAGTAAGATGGGCCCTGGACAGATCCGAGATGTCTGAGGAACAAACTGATTTTCTTCTACAAGCCCTTGAATTGGCCATGAGCGAGAATTATTTTTGGCATAGTGGCAGCTATTACAGACAAAAAAAAGCCGTAGCCATGGGCGCCAAATACGCCCCATCAGTAGCAAACATCTTTCTTAGCAAATGGGAGGAAGAGGTCATCTACAGCAAGGATAGACCGCAGTTACGTCTATATAAACGCTATATAGATGATATCCTAATTGTGTGGGAGGGGAGTCCTGAATCCTTCCAGGAGTTTATGGATGAGATCAGAACCAATGAGTATTCCATCTCCTTTTCCGACACTTGGAATAAAGAAATTATTAACTTCCTCGACCTAACCATCTATAAGAATAATGAAAAGCTATGCACCAGGACCTACTTCAAAGAAGTGGACCGAAATGGGTATATCCCAAAACACAGCTGCCACCACCCCAGATGGCTGAATGCGGTACCCAAAAGCCAACTGATTAGAATTCGACGGAATTGTAATGATGAAAATGATTATAACAAACAAGCTGATACAATTATCAGAAGATTTGAAGAAAAAGGATACAGCTCGCAATCTCTATTAAAGACCAAAGAAGAAGTACGCCAACTTGACAGGAAGGAGATGATTAAAACCAGGACCAAAAATAAGAACAACATATATGGAACTGCCTTTATGACCGGTTTTTCCTGGCAACATAGATATTTAGAAAAAATAATCAACAAGCATTGGCATGTATTGCAAAAAGACACTATTTTTGAAAAAATACTGCCTAAAAAAACGCACTTTATCTATACCAAACCTACCACTCTAAGACATAGGCTTGCCAAGAATGTGATTAATCCTCCCAAACCTCCAGGGACATTCCTGGACTTGATAGGGTTCTATTCTTGTGGTAGGTGTGTTATGTGCAAAACCTCTAAAAATAGGGTTAGAAAAACAACACAATTCAGATCCACCAGTAATGGTAGAACCTTTGAGATTGATAAATTTATAACATGTCACCTACCTATTGGAGTGTTCTTGCAAACTTCAGTATGTGGGCCGCACCACTCGCCCACTAGGGGTTCGGCTGAGAGAACATGTAACCAACATTAAAAATGGTTTTAAAAAACATAGCCTCTCCAACCACTTTCGACTGGTCCACAATAGTGACCCCACCGGAATCAAATTTTGCGGTATTGATAAGGTGGTATCTAACTGGAGAGGGGGCAATTTAACCCAGGGTATTTCACGAAATGAGGGGAGATGGATATACTCTCTAAAGACCCTCCAGCCTTATGGGTTAAACAAAGATTTTGATCTGAATTGCTTTTTATCTAATTGGTAGGGTTTTAATCTTTTATATTGCTATTCTAGTCTGGGGATTTTTTACTATTATATGTTCGTATCCCCCTTACTGTTAATTTTACATATATAATTAATTTCACATATATTTTTACATTTAACTTGCTCCACCCCTTTTTTGGGATTTGCCATTCCGACATCCTTACACATTTTTGTTCACTTAGGGATCCAGCTATAGCTCCTAGTGTCCTCCGGATCCCGTTGCATTTTTAACCTTCCAAGGATTGACATTAATTTTTAAAAAATTTTTAATATTCCAAACCAAACTGTATTTTATTTACTAATTATATATATATATATATATATATTTTGCGTTATTTTATAGCAGACTTATAATCACCGCTAATATTTGCTGTAGTCATTCTATGTACCCATGCAATTTTATATGAAAATTGGGGATGGGCATTCCACCTCAGAGAGCCCACCTTAATTATATATATATATATATATTTATTATTGCTCTTTTTCAAATATTCTATTTTTTCTATTTTTATGTTTATTTATACATTTCTGTAACTCCGCCCTGTTGGGGGTGGAGGATGGTGTTTCCGTTTGCTCCATATATATTATATATTTTTAACATTCATTTTGGCATCTGTGACATAGTGTTTACATGTGCTTTTGGGTGGAATACCCAATTCCAAACATAGATATTAGGTTCTATGAAATGGTATTCTAATCAATTTGTTTCTAATGCGGTAGTCTATTTGTTTTTAAGCCGTATGTATAACAGCACTCGTGGCGATTTCCTGTTTTGGGTGTACGTGAGGTCAGGTACACCCAACAGGAAGTGTCCAATCAGATTCAACAAGGAGGGGTATAAAATAGATGACCCATCCTGTAGCCGGAAATACGTCTTTGATAACGCCCAGTTGGGAGGCGAAACGCGTCAACGCAATTTCCGGCTACGAGCCCCTTGCAAACGTCACTTCCGGTAGCGGTGGAACGCATGCCGGAGCCAAGCCCCGCAGCGCACCGTCATCTTAGGAGATCTACCGCTTTGTACAGTGCCTATTTTAATCATCTGAAATGTGAGTTTTATTCTTTTGCCTGAGACCAATAAATTCCATTTTAAAGCAATATTACACTATTTGGGATTATTCCTTTCCTTTCCATATGGGGACCGTCTGGTGAGATTGTACAGTGAACCCGCAGTGACAGCCAGTTTCATCCACAGTACTTCACCCGGATTATATGCCGGACCATGCCTGTGAGACCCTTATGCTGTATGGTTTAAGGGTCCACATTGTCCGGTAAGTGCCCATAGCCTGGGGGAGAGGATCATCACCATCGCACCATTGTTGCATGCATTCATTTTCAGCACTTGAGCACCTTTTTGGGTTATTTTAACAATCAAAAGACTTTCACTTGCCACTTGCTGGCCATTGCACCTTTGGTTTTTGATATTGGACTTTTATATGTTCTATTTATATTAATTGCACTATTTATTAGGTGGTGATTTGCACTTTTAATATATATGTTAAGAGATTTCCATATATATTTACTTATTTATTTACCTACCTTTATATATTCAAGCTAATATGTGGTACTTATTTATATATGCACTTAGCATCATTATTTAGCACTTTGAGCACTTTATAAGTATTTTTACACCCAAATCTGCGCTGTCTTTTCTACATTTGCACTTTCAAAAATCCTTTCCGCCTTTGCACACGCCAGCTATTCCACCAATCCCCTCCAGTATCATCAGTGAACTTTATGAAGGAAGTTGGCGCACCTGGATGCTGTCTTTCTATCAAACTGCTATTATAATAGTAAAGTAAGTATGCTGTATAGAAAAAGAAGAGCCAGGCAATGGTGCTAACATTATTTACATGTAGTCATGGTTCATGGTTGCTTATAACAAAAGTCATGGTGATTCCTCCATTCATGCTGTTTAATTTAGAATAATTCTTCCTTGTATACTGAGTTGTACTTTATTAAGTGTAACCTATATGTTCTAACTTTTACAGTAGCCTGGCAGACATCATAAGCTCCGAATCGGCCAGTAAAATGGGTCCAGGATGGCGCTGGGGTCTATGGGTAAGTTAAAGTTAAACTTTGAAACTCCACAGACATCGATTAATGAACACATCAATTTTTTTCAAAGTCACTAAACACAATTTCTCATTATTAGTCTACGACTTTCCATGAAACCTATTTTTTGCCAAATTGTCAGGCTTAAAGAGGAACTGCAGTCAAGGTAGCTTAATCCAAAGAAAAAAAAAACCCATCAGTATGTGAATCAATTATTATACATCATAATTTATAAATAGTAGTGAACGTCGGCTTACTCTTTCTGTGTCCAGATGCTTTTTTTATATCGCTCTCTCTGGTGTTGTGAGCGGCCATTTCTAGTGAGGGCAAATAAAGCCCAAGCCGCAATCTTCCTGGAATAATGCCCACTGCTCCTCCTCGCTGGCCTAATAACTTCACGCATGCGCGGTTACAGGCTTCTGGTCGCCCATGCGCAGTAGATAAGCTGTGTCCGTTCCAAGATGGGCAGGTTACTATAACTGCAGCGGCAAACTTCTGCTGTGGCTGCTATAGTAACCTGTACACGAAAGCCTGGAAGTGCATGCGCATGAAGGGTTCGACCGTGCCTGCACAATAGAGCCAGGCAATTCTCCTTTTCCTGGCTGAAATTCTCTCCTCTCAGTGGGAAAGCACATCGACCCTAAGCAGCCAATAGCAGACACTGGAGAGGTACATGTCTTCAGTTATCTTCCTGAGCTCCTCAGGGGACTCTAAGCTGAGGACATGCAATAAATAAATACCCCCACAACATAGACAGCCCTACACTAAGAGGCAGGGGGTTGTGATGTAGCTCTGACTCCCAAACTGGAGCACCCCAAGTCCAGGAGTTCTCCAGGGAAGATAACTAAAGGCATTTTAGGTTGAAAGTGTTGGTATGAACAATATTTTAGTTTAAGCCCGTGGGGCCTGTGTTTTACTGTGGAGCAAAGAACGTTAGCTTTCAGGGATAATAGAATTACAAGTATCAGAGAGTTTGCAAAGCAGCATTTTATAACTAGTTGTGTTTCTCTCCTTTCTTTCCTCAGGATTATTCATTTCATTTGTTTCTGCTGGCAAAAATACTTTAGGGGTTTGCACACGCCAGCTATTCCACCATCCCCTCCAGTATCATCAGTGAACTTTATGAAGGAAGTTGATCATCACAGCGCGCCGCAGCCCCGGCCTGTACAGACGCACCGCCCGCCCCGCAGCTGACGTCACATCCAGGCCGGGGAGACTGTCTGTACCTATCACAGCGCGCCGCATCCCCGGCCTGTACAGACGCACCGCCCGCCCCCGCAGCTGATGTCACATCCAGGCGCGGCGGTGGGGAGTTCAAATTAAAAAAAAAAGGTTGTGTGCCCAAAGGTGCCCCTGGTCTACTAGGACGCCAGAAAAGCCTCTGTATTGCAACTTGTAAGCTAAGTTGAAAAAAAAGGTCATTTAATAAAAAAAAATGTTTCAAAATAAACGTTCCTGTGGACTAGGAGCTGGCTGGACTGGAGCCAAGGGCAGGTCCAGGGTGTGTGTTGTTAGGCGGGGGCTGGCTGCACAAGGCAGAAAAAACTATTTTTGAAAAAACTCAAAAAAATAGTTACTTTCAGTTTCAAACAAGTCAAAGTCAAAAAAAGGTGGCCGGTTACTGACTGTGGACTCGTTCTCTGGACTGTCACTGACTGTACCTATCGCAGCGCCGCAGCCCCTGTACAGACGCACAGCCCGCAGCTGACGTCACAACATCCAGGCGCGGCGGTGGTTCGTCAGTCAGACACACATATACAGTGCTTCTCCTTCCTCAGTCCTCCCTCAACACAGTGAGCTCTCCTCCCTCCCCGCTCAGCGCGACGCCCCCGCGTCTTTTTACTGTCTATGTCTAGTAGGCTATTAAAAGAACACCACAGTCAAAAAATTAACAACATGGCAGCGTGTAGTACTACTAGCACTAGCAAAGAACTACTTCCAAAGAAAGGCACAGGTAATTCTGTAATTTGGAACTGGTTTGGTTTTGATGCAGCAGACAATACACAGACGAAGCCTTGCTGCAAAATATGTTTCAAGGCTGTTGCTACTGGAAGCAGCAGTACAACAAATCTTTTCCAGCACCTGAGGAATAAACATCGCGAAGAATGGGAGAAGTGCAGCCGGCTCCGTAGCGAAAAAAGCTCCTCTAGCACACCTACTAAGGCTACTATTGCTGCTAAAAAGCAAACTACACTTCCTGAGAGCTTTACAAACTGTGTGCCTTATGATAAGAACGGAGCGCGATGGAAAGCGATTACAGAGGCGATCACGTATTATATTGCCACAGACATGCTGCCAATTTATTCTGTCGAAAAGCGAGGCTTTAATCACATGATGAAAGTATTAGATGCGAGGTACGTTGTCCCCAGTCGCAAGTATTTTGCCGAAGTTGTGCTGCCTCACCTGTACAATACAACTCGGGAAAAGATCCGCAGTGAGATGGAGGAGATGCAGTTTTTCTCAGCCACAACAGACCTGTGGTCCAGCCGGACGATGCAGCCATATCCGAGTCTGACGGTTCACTACATCAACAATAGTTGGACTCTGCGCAGCATCTGCCTTCAGACAGCGTATTTCCCCCGACAACCACACTGGTGACATAATTGCCCATGGCTTAAAAGACGCTCTCAGCTCCTGGGGACTTTCGGAGGAACAACTCGTCTGCATGACAACAGATAGTGGCACCAACATCATAAAAGCCCTTAAAGACAACAACTGGCTCAGCTTGCAGTGTTTTGGCCACAGACTCCACAATGCTATATGTAAGAGTTGGTGTAAGAATAAATAGGTGCACAATACTTGCACATTGTAAAGTACTGTTTGCTCATAATTTAAATAGCCAGAACTGTATACTAAATATCTTTTCAAATTTATTACCGAGAATGGTGTAAAGGATCCAAGGATCGATCGGGCCATAGGGGTCTGCAAAAAAGCTGCATCAGCCTTCTCCTACAGCTGGAAAAAAAGGTGAGACATGACAGAGTTGCAGGCTGAGCTTGGACTTCCCCAGCATCTTTTGATCTCAGAATCCCCAACACGTTGGGGGTCTCGTCAAAAGATGATTGAGCGCTTTCTTGAGCAAGAGAAGGCAATAACTCGTGTCCTGGGTGCGGACAAGAAAAAGCATCATCTTGTTCCCACGTGGCAAGATTTGGAAGTATTAGAAGCCACCAACAAAGCAGTGAAACCTCTCCAGGACTTCACTGATGCACTGTCAGGGGAATCATATGTCAGTGTGTCATGCATCAAACCAGTGCTGCATTTGTTTAAAACAAGTCTCCTCCTGCCAGAGGAGGAAGATTTGGAGCTAACAAAAACAATCAAAGCTGACATCATGCGTTACATCGAAAGTAAATACTCTGATTTGGAGAAAGAGGAACTTTTGGACATAGCCACACTATTAGACCCAAGGTTCCGTACAACCTACATTGATACTAGCAAATTGGAAGTTGTCAAAAAAAGAGCGGTGTCTGAGATCTCTGCTCTCTGCAACTCTACCACAGAGGAAGCTGGTCCCTCAGCTGTTCAAGAGAAGAACACCCCACCACCATTGCCACCAAAAAAGAAAATGACTCTGGGTGCCTTCTTTAAAAACAGTGCACCATCCACCACGCCACACCCACAATCTGAGAAAGCTAAAATTGAGACTGAGCTTGCAACGAATTGACTTATTCCATACATAGAGCCAGACACAGATCCTTTTGAATGGTGGAAGCTGCATCAGCCCAACTTTCCAAGGCTAAGCTTACTGGCTAAAAAATATCTTTCTATTCCAGCCACTAGTGCCCCTTCAGAGAGGGTATTTAGTGTGGGTGGGGGAATAGTTACCTGCAACCGGGCCTGCCTTAAGCCAGAGGTTGTGGACAGGCTCATCTTTCTTGCAAAAAATGTTTAGAATGACTCTGAGCATGAGCATGCACAATGTTTCAGAGATCTAACAAGCACGTGTTTTGTTGTTATAGAAAACTTAGTTTACATTTGTTTTGTTCACTCTTTGAACAGGCTATATGTTTGCCACAGGCATGTTTCATTTTTTATATTCACACCAGTTCACACTGAGAAGAGTTTTTTTTTTAATTGTGTAATGTTATATGTTACAAAATTTGTAATTATCTGTCTTGAACAGAAAATTTAAGCTACTGAGAAGTTGTTGCACTTTAGTTTTGCTTAAACCTGGGTTAAAGCTTGAAATTGTTGAATGACAGAGCCTCGTTTACTTTTTGTTTTGGGATTCTACGCATTTTAACTCTTGAGGAGTTAAAATAGCAATAAAGTTGCACTTTTGACACTATATCTGATGTCTGCAGTCATTTTTTAAGTACACTGGAAAAAAAATCGAAAATCGAATTGAAACTCAAATTTTTCTTTAAAAATCGAAGCTTTTTATTTTAGGCAAAATCGCCCAGCCCTAGCCCTGACTCTCTTTCTTGCAGAGCACTTCAGGATTTAGCCTTATTACCATGATATTGATCATGTTCTTGATGGAGGTTCCAAAAAGGGGTGAAGCAGATGAAACAGAATCAGAACACCGAACCAGAACTGTCAAAACTTGCCTCTTCTCATTCACAGGACTTTGGAAAAAGTGAGTATTTCCCTATTAACATGTCTTATATATTGTGTCACACAGTTGTAATAAACCGCATTATTAAAGTGTCTTAGGAAATGCCCGTACTGCCACATAATCACCAATCAATTTCCGGCAGGTCTAAAAGTGGAGGTGAGAATACGATTGGTCACTATTAGTAAAGCAGGCCATACATGGACTGAAATTCAGCTAGCTCAGCATGGACTGGCTGAGATTCAATCCATGTATGGGCAGGTTGATTCTACCCTAGTCGATTCATAAATCGACTTTGGTACAACCATCCTGTTGGATGTTTTGCATGCAATTACTGCTACCCAGCTATAGCCGCTAGCAGTAATCATTGTGTTGGAAGGCCCCCACCCCCCTGGCGGTAGAACACAATAACTCTGCATGAGGCATATCCCCATCAACACTGACTGTGTTAATTGTGGAATCAAGCAATTTTCTTTCCTTCTACCCGTTGTGGAAGAAAAGAAAAGAAAATCATCTATGGGCTGCTTTACAAATACAGTTTTCTTTTTCGTACATCACAGGACACAGAGCCATATTCATTACCATATGGATTATACACCACCTTCAGGTGAATAGACACTGGCAACCAATCAGATAGGAATAGTATATAAAAAAGGTGCTGCGCTATTATTATGAGAAGGGGGAATAATTAATAAAAGCATAAGTGATTATTGAAATAGTGATGTTAAGTCATCATCTGTACATAAAACGTCTTTAGTAAATGTGATCAATCAGTGGAAGGTGAGCATAAAAAGAAAGAACCAAAAGTGAAAATATCAACGAATATGTGAAGAAACTAGAGTAATAATGCAGTATGCAAAAATGACAACATAAATTGGCATATAAATATAGCATCCTCCAAGGTAGGTGCTAGGTGAAATATAGTAGGGCCTTGTCTGCTTATCAGCAGGGCCATGTTTTCAGCTAGGCTGGCATGTGTTCCCACGTGTGCCTGTTGTGTTGGGGAGTCTCCCCATTGTGTCCCAATGAGGGCTCTCATTGGGCAGTGGAGGAAACCTGACCAATAGCACACCAGGGCTTGTGTCCATCCTTGAAGTGCAGATTCTGCCGCACAGCACTCTGGGAGAGGATATAAGTCTGTGGGGAGCACATGACATATCGTCTTTGGCGGGAAGCAGAGTCCCAGGAGGGAGGTGACGGCTGGCTCTCCTCCTGTCAGGAAGAATCGGGTGTCACAGGCGGCTTGACTGAGTGGATACAGGGCTGAGCTGCAGAGAAGGATCCAGGTGTGCTGAGGACCAGTGGAGCGTTGGGGTCGAGTTTCAGGAAAGCATTCTGAGTCGTGAATACTGCAAACTGCCCCTGGGGGTCTGCCTAGCAGAGGGGACCACTCCGGAGAAGGTCAGAAGGATCCAGGAGCCAGCTAGCTGGTACAAGGACATAGAAAAGGGGGTGCCAGAGATTACCCTGAAGAATAAAGGGGGTGCCAGCGGTCGGGCCCTGAAGTGTAAAGTGTTGCAGCATCATTGTTAGTGGCTACCTCAGTCAGAGAAGACTACAGGGAGCAGTGCACAGGACTTTTGAGCTGTCATGAAGCATCAGAAGTCAAGTTTCAGTTCACAGACAGCAAGTCAGATTTACAAACGCCAGTAAGCGTTGGTCGGCATTCAGCCGGCGCCAAGACAGCGCTAGACGGCATTTTTTTCTCATGTGTCCCAATTCTGTAACTAGTTGAGCCAGAGGAGTATCCCACTCATTCCCTTCTCCCATCCAAGTTCCTACAATAAAACTAAAAACCAAAGATGCCGGACTGTTCATTGTCTCAGATCTTGGGCAACAAGCTTAAATGTACTGTCGGTGTTAATGGTAACCATGGCAGACCCATATCCAGCACTGATGCTGGAAATACTGCTACATAAAATTATTGAATATTAAAATGTTCTTCAGATAAGTGAATATTCGTCAGATAAACAAGGCAAAGTGAAAATACCAAAAATTATGTGAGGAAACTAGAGTAATAGTGCAGTATGCAAAAACGACAGCATAAATTGGCATATAAAGGTAAAACAATGTTCTTCAAATGAGTGACCGACAGTGAATAGAGAATCTAATACAAATAAGAAAGTCCTTGACTAGTAACAGGCCAAAAAAGGCAAACATTGAGAGCACAGGAAAGCCAATAAATAGCTGGTAAATAAATGTCTCTGGTTGTGCTACATTCTTACCTTACTGCTGTAAGGTAACAGCATGAGTATCACGTAGACTAGTCTTGTCCGTGGGTCAGATGGGGTTGTTCTTTTCTTGTTTCCCTCGGAGGTCTACTCAGTGCTCTCAGGGCTCCTTCTGAGTCCTGTAAAGGGTAGCTGATCCTGGAGCGTGGCTCAAGGGGGTAGGAAAGAGAGAGGAAGGCTCCAATAGTGTAGTAGTTTAACCACTTAAGCCCCAGAAGATTTTACCCCCTTCTTGACCAGGGGGTATTTTGCGATTCGGCACTGCGTGACTTTAACGGACAATTGCGCAGTCGTGCGACGCTGTACCTAAACAAATTTGACGTCCTTTTTTCCCCACAAATAGAGCTTTCTGTTGGTGGTATTTGATCACCTGTGCGATTTTTTTGATCATGCGCTATAATGAAAAAAGTGCGACAATTTTGCAAAAATAACAATATTTTTCACATTTTTTATATGAAATTCCCCCCCAAAAAAATGTAAAAATCAAAATTTTTTTACATTTTTGGCCAATTTGTTTTCTGCTACCTATGTTTGGAAAAAAATTTACAATAAGTGTATTTCGATTGATTTGCACAAAAGTTATTGCGTTTACTAAGGGAAAGATTTTTGTCATTTTTGTTGTTTTTTTTTTTTAACGAGTAATGGCGGCGATCTGCGATTTTTTTTGTGGAACTGCGACATTGCGGCGGACAGATCGGACCCCTAACTTACATTTTTCACACTTTTGGGGGTACCAATGACATTACTACAGTAATCAGTGCTATACATACAGTATGCACTGTTACTGTAAAAATGACACTGGCAGGGAAGGGGTTAACTTTATTGGAGAGGGAAGGGTTAAGTGTGTCCCTAGGGGCGTGCTTCTAACTGTGCAGGGATGTAGCTGTGTGTGTAACAGCACAGATCAACGGTCCTACATAGCAGGACCGTTAGATCAGTGCTTTTACACAGGGGAGAATGACAGGCGGCTTTGTTTACATTAGCCGCCTGCCTTTCTCCCTTTACAGCGGACGATCGCGAGTGACCGGCGGATATCGGGTTTGACGGTCACACGCACGGAGGTGTCCGTGAACGAGCCGAGGTGGGAGCGCGCCTCCGGTGGCGCGCGCTCGCCCACTATTGGCTCCCAGGCTAGTGACGTACCGGTACGTCACTTTGCCTGGCCGGGGCTGACCGCCGCAGTATATGTAATTGCGGCGGTCGGCAATCGGTTACAATTAATTAATGGTGAAATAAGAGCACTCACATTAAAAAACAGGCAATCCTGTATTTGGCAGAACGAGCGGCTGGCTTTTCCTCCAGCAGCACTTCTGGTACCCATCAGCTGATTGCCCGACACATGTCGTCACCGTCACGTGACTTCATCAGGGGATGATGGTCAGGGATCCCCTGATGAAGTCATTTGATGGTGACGACACGTGTACGGGTCTCTGCTAAAAAAAATATATAATGTTTGGAGGTTCTAAGTAATTTTCTAGCAAAAAAAATGATTTTAACTTGTAAACAACAAGTGTCAGAAATAGGCCCTGTCCAGAAGTGATTAAAATATAACAGATACCGGTGCCATGAGACAATGGGTGTATTAGCTGTTAAAGCACACCTTGTTTGTTTAAACATATTTTGCTTTTATGTTCAAAGCAGTGTGTTTTTTTAGCAGTGTCATACTAAACTTTGTTTGTAAACATATGTTTGCTCTCCATGTGCAACAGTAGGTGCATCAGCAATGTTAAAGCACCTTGTGGTTTAATCATCTCTCTTTGCCAAGTGCCATGTGCTAAACAGCAGGAGTATCAGCTATGTTCAAGCATAACAATGAGCGGCCATTGCACACAGGGGTGGTTTTTGTTTTTTGGTGAAAGGATCCCAGCACTACCAATTGTTCACACAATTGCACTAAACTGGTTTTAGTCACTGTCAAAATTTGAAGATTTGCCTGAGAATTTTAACATGTTTATACGGACTTAATTTATTGCATGATTGATCTCACTAAATGTCTATGCTCTTTTATTTTACATACACATATTTTTGTTTTTGTAAATGTATTTCTTTACGTACATCACGGGACACAGAGCCATGAATCCTAAAATATGGGTTACATAGCCACCTATAGGTGAAGGACACTGGCAACCAATCAGAAAGGATGCCCCCTATATAACCCCTCCCACACAGGAAGTACCTCCATTTTTTTCCCCAGTGTCTAAAGGTGATGGTCACTGTGAAGTTTCTCTCCACATTTCTCTTCAAGGAAGAAAGAAGATATGCTACATATCCCGATCAAAGATCACTGAATCTAAGGGGTTAACGATCAGATCCATCTAAAACACTCAATAGACTAAAAAAGATGGTACCTGAGCTTTGGGAAGCAGATACGAGGTTTTTCCTGTAATGCTGTCCTTTATAGGCGCTGGGATCCGGACCCTTGGAATACCAAGCCCCAAAGGGGCTTTGTGCAGGGTGCTCTACAGGTCCAAGGCCGTGGCCCCTCTGAAACAAGGGGACCCAGTCCTTGAAGGTCGCCAAGACAAAGCTCGCCATGATGGGTGAAGATTGGATTCCTGTTTCAAAACAGAATCCTGCGGCAAGACTGGTAAGTCAAATTTAAAATTTCTCTTACGTCCTCCGACAGTCGCCGCCTCCTCTAAGTCATCACTATTGGGTATTGACTTCTGCTCCGCAGGAGTAGCTAGGCATAAGACTTAGTCAAAAGTACAAAGGCATTTGCATATACACACCCATGGGGGCTGTCCAACTGGTCAATACCCCCCTGCAGTGACCACTCCCAACTCAGTTTCTTTCTGCCTAGCGTCAGTAGTTAGGCTTCCCTGTGCTGGGGCTACAGTCTCAGCCTTTCTAATCTTTTTTTATTTGATTTTCTTTGAAAATGTCAGTTTTTTCTTTACTTTACTAGCTGTTTATTTTGTCAGCTTTAGTTTTTTAGTCAGTTCTTCGGATGAAGATGGATTCATGCGGAGCTGGGAATCGGACTGACCACCCTGGTTCTCCAGGGCAGAGGGTCAGAGGGACCCCCAGCCCGCCATCGAGCGTTCAGCCGTGGTTCGTCCTGGCATTATGAACGACCCATCCCTGCTCGCAGCAGGGATTCAGCCTTGAGGTGGCTACCTCACTGGACACATCTGCTGTGCTGCAGTTTAATGTCTTTGGCTAACGGCATTCCCTGTCAGATGAGGACAGCGGCTTTCCGTTCTGAGAGGCTCCCCACGCCATCTGGTACAGGTAAGTACTTCTGTGTGGGGCCTCTGTCTGGGGTGGCAGTCCTGTGTTGCTGTGTCCCCCCCATGTCTGTGCCGATGTGGGACTCCCTGTTGTGATCCCTGCGGGGGTCTTTTGTACATGCGCTGCGCTATGGTGCTGTGTGTTTGTGGGAGCCCCTTTTCCCTGTGTCACTTAGGTGTTTTCACTGGGGGTGCAGACGATGTGTGTGGCGGTGCACACCTTTTCCAAATTCTATAAGGTGGATGTTCTGGCATCAGCTGATGCCTCCTTTGGCCGCAAAGTTCTCAGTGTGGCAGTGCCATGAAGGACCCTTGTGTTTTTTTGTGGGTCCCTGGCTGTTGGGGTGTTATCCCCTGGGTTATTTGCTTTCCTGGGCTGTTGCTCCTGTTGAGCCTTGTTTTCTGTTGCCCAGAAGGTTCTCTTACTGTGCGTGTAAGGTTCCTTTCTCTGATGTGGGTACTGCGTTGCCTTTTCTACGGTTGCGTCTCCCCCCCCATGTCTACACTGCTTTGGGACATCCCAATAGTGATGACTTAGAGGAGGCGGCGACTGTCGGAGGACGCAAGAGAAAACTGAATTTTTGTAAAATCTTACCTTTCCTTTCTCTGAGTCCTCCGACAGTCGCCGCCCCCGCCCCTCTTTTGGGGTTGTTTTCTTATTACCTACTGCTATGCTACCAAACTGAGTTGGGAGTGATCACTGCAGGGGGGTATTGACCAGTCGGACAGCCCCCATGGGTGTGTATATGCAAATGCCTTTCTTCTTTTGACTAAGTCTTATGCCTAGCTACTCCTGTGGAGCGGAAGTCAATACCCAATAGTGATGACTTATAGGAGGCGGCGACTGTCGGAGGACTCAGAGAAAGGAATTTTACAGGTAAGATTTTACAAAAATTCCGTTATTTACACATACCGCAAACCTTGAAGGTAAAAATTGCTGGCATAATTGCAAATTGTAAATATTTTATGCACTGTTCCCTTTAAAAAGATACCAGGTGTGTCTCTGCATAAGACTATGGATGTTCAGCCTAAGCAAAATAAATCCTTTTAGGTATTATTTCTGTACTTGTTTTTTTGACACACTGTTTTCATCCGGTTCTGATAAACTTGTTAGGTATCAGCTGTGACAAATCAATGTGTGCATGAGACTGTGGATGTTAAGCTAAGCAAAATACATCTTGCTGCCTAATCTGCTCTCACCCCATGTGGTTGCTACTTTCGCCTTGGCGCATAAGCGCCCACATGTTTGTCTCCTTCCTTGATAGTGTCTGTGGCGTAGGCTCATTCGCGCACGCGCGAGAATCTTCGCTTTTAAAACAGGCGTACGCCGCATGGCGGGGATGTTTGACCGCAATTGGCGTGCATGTGGACGCACGTACCACGCTGCGCATGCACTATATAGCAGAAATGGGCGCGATTTAGAAAGGAACTCTTTCCAATGCGCTAGCCTCTGTCAAGAGGCTGAAGGGGACACAGAGCAGCAGCAGCTGGTGAGTCACTGTGGGTGTATGTTAATGGCACAAACAGGTCCTGTATCTTGGGATAATCAGTGCTGTGTGCGATAAGCTGTATAAGCTTGGCACAAGCCTTGAGTACACTTAAGTTAGTACCTCAAGTTTGTCTTGCTATAAAGCAATGTCTGCCCAAAAAAGGGCTGGGGGGGCACAGTTGGAAAAAGCACTGTGATGCCACCGTCAGGCTGTGAAGGTCCTAGCTGTGCTTCCACTGTGTCTACTCCTTTTGAAGAGCCACAGGCGACTAGCCAATCTAAGCCATTAAGGTTGTCGGGCATAGTGGCTACTCTGAGTACTTTTGCTGCAACCTACTTCACTAAGGACGATTTGGCATCGGCATTAGCCAGCCTTGAGGGTAGAATTGCTGGCATGATAGCAGCATCACAAGGAGTGAGGAAATGTGATAGATCTCCCTCACCTGAGCCACCCCTTGAATCACTTCAGGATTGGACAGAGGATGTGGAAGAAGTAGCTGATGGTGACACTATGGAAGGTCAAGCTGAGGTTTCCACTTCTTGGGAGTCAGGGTCAGAGGAGTCTCTATCAGCCTCTCAAGCCCAGAGATTGTTAATTCAGTCTCTTACTGAAGTGGTCCCATCTGGATACAAATTTCCTTCCTTTAGAGACGGCTGAAGTCTATTATTCCTCTCTAGCCTCACTGCGCCCTCCTCATAGTCCTCAAGCGTTTCCCATACATCCGTTCTTGGAGCAAGAAATGTGTAATGATTGGGATCATCCTGATAGGATTTTTGTTCCTCCTAAAAGGTTTTCACTATTGTATCCTATAGAGAAAAAGTTTACTAAGCAATGGAATATACCCACTGTGGATGCTGCCATTTCTTCAGTTAAAGAGTTTAACTTGCTCAGTGGACAATGCCCAGGTTTTTAAAGATCCAGCGGATAAGAAATTGGAATCTTTATTGAAATCCTATGTGGTTGCAGGACCTGTGATACAACCAGCAGTAGCGGCCAAAAAGAGTGTGTCAGTCTTTAAAAGACCATATGAAGTGAGTGTCCAAGACAGTTCCATCTCAAGGAGAGTCTGTGGAAGATCGGTCCTCGCACTTTGTTTCGCAGTGGATGCTCTTTCGGACTCCATAAGGCAAATGTCACGAGTTGCTCTGATGACAGTGCATATGCGCAGAATCCAAAGAGCTGGTCTGTGGAATTACCATGTAAAAAGTTACTGGCTAGCTTCCCTTTTCAGGGAAAATGCCTTTTTTGATGGTGATCTGGATAAGTATATCCAGAAGATCTTGGGAGGAAAGAGTTTGTTGCTACCTGTGAAAAGGAAGAGCAAGCATCTTTCTTTTAAGGTTCCCCAGCACTCGTACTACCTGTGCTTCTAATTCCAGATGGTGGGGATGGCCTCAACCATCTGGGTCTGGAACCAAGCCTTCGGGGCAGGGTCTGAAAAAGCCCTGGGCCCAGGGATCAGCCAAATCTTCCTCTAACCCTACCCTGTGAAGGGGCGTCTCCACTCACTTGAGATCCAAGACAACTGGGTTATCTCCACCATTTCGCAGGGGTACAAACTGGAATTTCAGGTGTTTCCGTATCCTCGGTTTATAAGGTCAAGTATACCGACAGATCCCCTAAAAAGAAGGTCTGTCTTTCTTTCTGGCATTGGACCAGCTGAGGACTCAAAGAGTGATAATGGAGGTTCAAGAGGACGAAAGGTTTAGTGGTTTTTACTCAAACCTGTTCATAATTCCCAAGCCAAGCAGGGATGTGAGACCTATTCTGGATCTCAAAACTCTAAACCAGTTTCTGAACGTTCGTACTTTTCATATGGAGTCAATTCGTTCAGTCATAGCCTCTCTGCAGAGAGAGAAATTTCTAGCATGCATAGACATCAAGGATGCATATCTTCGCATGCCTATATTCCAGGCTCATCAAAGGTTTCTACGCTTTGCAATAGGAAACTGTCATTTTCAGGTTGTGGTCCTGCCCTTCGGGTTTGCCACAGCTCCAGGAGTGTTCACAAAGATTCTAGCTCCAGTATTGGCTCTTCTAAGGTCCTGAGGGATATCTGTAATAGGATATCTGGAAGATCTATTACTAATAGACCGATCGTTTTCGGCTTTAAGCCGAAATGTCCTCCAGACAGTACAGTTCCTAGAACGTCTGGGTTGGATACTGAACTTGGAAAAGTCAGCAATACAGCCGGTCCAGTGTCTGGAATATCTGGGTCTTCTTGTGGACACGGTACAGGGAAAGATATTCTTGCCAACAAGAAAGGTCACAGACCTGAAGGATCTGGTTCAGTCCGTTGTAAGTCTGAGATATCCTTCTATATGTCTTCCCTATGCTCAGTTCCATGCCAGACCCTTACAGAACAACATTCTGTCTTCATGGACGAAAGGGTTCAGTTTCTGGACTGGTCCACATCTCTGGTACCAAGAGTACGTCAGAGTCTGAATTGGTGGTTGTTGACCAGAAATCTGGAGAAGGGGAAATCCTTTCTTCCAGTGTCCTGGAAAATTGTGACTTCAGATGCCAGTCTATCTGGCCGGGGAGCGGTTCTGGAGGAAGCCTCTTTCCAGGGGAAATGGTCTTGGGTAGAGAGAGGTCTCCCCATTAACATTCTGGAAATCCGAGCAGTCAGTTGGGCTTTGAAATACCGGATGCCCAGACTTCAGAGTCACCCTGTCAGGGCACAATCCGACAATGCCACGGCCGTGGCTTTTATCAACCATCAAGGAGGCACAAAGAGTCAGTCAGCCCAGAAAAAGGTGGATATTATCCTATCCTGGGCAGAGAAGTTTGTGCCATGCCTGAATTTTTTTTTCCAGGAATATAGAACTGGCAGGCAGATTTTTTTGAGCCCTCAACAGATGTTTCCGGGGGAATGGTCCTTACATTCTGAGATTTTTCCTGAGGGGGGGGTTGGCAGTGACGAAGCCTTGGGCTCTTCCACTGCATCCAGACCTACTCTCTCAAGGTCCGATATTCCACCCTGCTGTTCAGTCTCTAAATTTGATGGCTTGGCTATTGAAGCCTTATTCTTGAAGGAGCGGGGAGAATCTGGCCCTGCAGTTCATATGCTAATAAATGCTAGGAAACCAGTCTCTAGAAACATTTATTCCAGAGTCTGGAAATCCTACATTGCCTGGTATGAAGCCAGGAAATGACATTCCCACAAATATATCATCAGGAGAATTCTAGCTTTCCTTCAAGCAGAGGTAGTGTCATGATCAGCGGTCGGGCTTGGAGACCAATAGCTTTAGCAGTGGAAGCTTACACAGGAACCCGCAGGATAGGAACACAGAAAGGTCACCCAGGCAGATGATGCAGGCACCTGCGGTGTAGAATCTAAGAACTAACCGTTGTTCACCAGAGCTCCTGATGGTGGAGATGGATTTTGCACCAGGTTTGCGGTCCTCAGAGTCGCCCCACCAGGAGGTGAGCAAGCCAGGGTCCAAAAGCAGATAAAGCAGGTAGGGATCAAAGAGAAGTGCAGTCAAGGAATAGCCAAGGTCGGTAACGAGTAGTTGCAGGTTGGGATTAAGCAGAAGCGAAGTCGAGGAACAAGCCAAATGTCGATAACGGATGATAGCGAAGATACGGACGGCAGCAGGAGAGACAAGTGAGATATTGGCTGGTGAAGGCACAATATTCTGGCAACCAGGAAGTGCAGAGACATGACTTAAATCAGGAAGTTTGTGGTAGGAGCAAAGGGTTCAAGGTTCAAGGCAATTAAGATTCACGGCAGGATCATTCAAGGATTTGTCCAGGGAGCTGTCCAGTGAGCTGTCCAGCATTCCAGGTGGCTCAGCAAGTAGAGTCATTGCCGGACACAGTAGAGGTCCCAGGATGAAGTCCGGGTCCTGACAGGTAGATATGAAATTAGCCCTGAGCACTATTAAAGGGCAAATTTCAGCCTTATCGGTTTTCTTCCAAGAACCGATCGCTTTCCATTTTATAAAAACAGCCTTTTGAGCCTCTGGGGCAGGTTCCCCTGGTTCTTTTGATTACGATAACTTCAGCTAGAAGGGTATCGAAACTAGCAGCTCTTTCTTGTAAAGAGCCATTCTTGATTTTTCATCAAGATAGGGTAATTCTACGTCCACACCCAGGTTTTTTGCCCAAGGTGGTGTCCCCCTTTCATTTGTATCAGGACAATAGGGCGCCACTTCCCTCCCACCGAGGGAACGTGACGGACGCCCTAGGACGAGCCACCCTGGATACTTCCTTTCTCTACTACCAACAGTGAGTTACCCATCCACTAATGCAACATTTATGCATTACTGGATGTTTTTTCAAGTGTTAAAAATGCCTCATTTAAGGCTCACTTGTGCATATTATCCATCAGGGAGAAAACCGAAACAGAAAACCGGGGCTCCCCCTGCTGGCACACTCTAACTACTCTCACAATTGTAAGTGAATTTACCTGCTATATAGTAGCTCACGTAAAAATCATTTTCTACTCCTGACAATATGATTCACAAAAATTTCAGGTGATCCATGAAGGGCTTTTTGACCACAATAAACCAAAGCATCTATACCTCTCATGTAAGTCGTGGCAATTTATCCCCTTCTTTACTCTCAAATCAAACTTATTTTGAATACCATATATTCTTTACACCACAGACAGCAAGTCCACAACAAATCCTGTGTGATTAGCTTTGGGTGAACAAACAGAAAGGTCCGGGATCCAACTTTTAGTCACAAGTATGTGTACACTTATTTTCTCTTAAAATAAATATTATCTTGAAGAATTGAATCTCTAATATATATCCACCATATATCTTTCAGAGATGGTGGCCCTCTCGCTCCCTTGATAAAGGCAATACAGGCCGAAACGCGTCGGAAGCTTCAGATATACAGTCTCTCTCCAAATAGCTCACTTGGCTGAGCACTTACAGACAGAGATCTATATCAAAGTCACCCTTCACATTGTCACTTACTACTTATTTCCTTTTCACCTTTCACATGGGTCTATAACCCATTGGCACAAATATGATGATTATTACTGTATGAAATCTTATTTATTTTCCTTCGATAAATTACTATATAATTTTACTACAAGTTTACTACCTGACTAGCCCATAAAATCCCACCCCCTTGGCTTGAGGCACCAAACCCTGCTTTAAGATTATACAATTTGGGATGTTGGCTACACCTACCACTTAGGTATCAAGGATCAATCCTCTATTTATCAGTTTTTTGGATGGATAACACATCCGTGCCCTCTCAGATCCTTGACCAAAAAACCCCCCCCTTCTTCTATACTTTTTGCTGAACAGCAAGGCAAAAAGACACTTACTCGTTGATTCCTATCAACCCCAGCCTTCCCCAGCTCTGGGCTTACCGCTCAAAGCTGAGTAGCTGCAGGGTTTAACATTCCCATTTTCCAGCAACCGTTTAACACTCAAGCTGGAAGCACCTCCAGGAGCAAAGGAGGACACGATGGGGGACCTTGTGGGTACCGAGTGGGACTCCCCTATGCTGAACATTCAATCCAACTTTAAGGAAAAAGAACAATTAGATTCAGATATTACTGCACTTTTTACTACCTTAAAAAGGCAACTAGAAAGAAAAGCATCTCTACACTGGCACGTACGCACTTTCGACAGATATATTAAGGAGAACATCAATCCGGTCGGCTTAAGGGTCCAAATTTTTCCCACACTTGAAAACATCACAATCCAGTTAAAACAAGAATGGGAAGAAATACTCAATCAATGCTCCAAAAATCGAATGCTACTTCTGCAAGCGGAATATCTCAAACAAAGCAAAAACCTAGAAAGTGAGATCAAAAAAATCTATGATCAACTTGCCCCCTTAAAAACAGCCGCACTGTACAGTATACAAGAAAAACAGTTAAAGGATCATCTTGAAGAGTACAGTAAAGAAATCCTCGTTAAAAAAGAAAAAAAGTACTGGCGCGATAAAAACGCCTTTACACAAGGCCGCGCATACAAATGGGCAAAGCAAACCAGACCCAATCACAACAGGAACCGTACAGCAAGAAATCCTTACTATCAACAATCTTCCGACTCTTCCTCATACAATTCCGGCACGGAAACCCACAGAAGCAGAGACAGAAGTCACCCTCAGAAAAATAAAACCCAAAATGCTGCCAGAAACCCGGAAGAACGCGAGTGGACCAAGTCGCACGACCAAGGAGAAGCATACACCTCTGATACCGAAATAATAGATACTACTACATCAACCAAAACTCTCAAACCTCACGAAATATTTACCAGATCCAAGGTCAAAGGGGTTTTTTTAGGGAAACCCCCCAAAACCAAAACCCAAATGAACCATTACATAACGGAAAACAGATCGGAGAACAAGAAGGATTAAATGTTATTAATCTCTCTCCACACACACTTACAGCAGCACAAAAGGAAGTACTCTCTTTGGGTCTCTCATTTTGCCCAAACCAAGGCATGGACCAATTTGAAGCCATTAAAGACCTTAATTTGTTTGCCCGCAACCTTCTCTTGAAAGTATCGTACAGCAAAAAACCTGTGATAGAACCCACACCCACACCACTCACAGCCGCCGAATACCGAGCGATCAGAGACCTTAATATACTCTTGGACGAAGGAGGGCTAGATGATACAGAAAACCTGGACTCATCCTGAGACAGCGAGGAGGAAGAAGCCACCAACATAGATTCAGCCACAAATACTAAATTTAAGAAAAAATCGCACATCTTTCCCCCACTCAACACCAATCCCGCAATCGCACTATTTGTACGACAAACGACTAAAGATATTGAACAACTACATAAAACAACTTATTCAAACAATTTAACACCACAACAAAGACAGGCTTTAAAAGAACTACAAGAAAATGACTCCATCACTATAAAACCCTCTGACAAAGGGGGTAATGTAGTAATAATGAGTAACGAAAAATACATGGAAATGTGTTTCAACATATTACAAAACAAAAAATATTACCAACAAATCTCCCCTGTGATGGTACACAGCTTTAATGAAGAATTTTACACCCTGGTCGACAAAGCATACAATAACAAAATTATCACAAAAACCCTTTGGGAATTCATTCGAACCAAACACCCACGGGTACCAACATTTTATGCTCTTCCCAAAGTGCACAAAGACCCACTAAATCCGCCTGGACGACCCATCATCTCCGGCAACGGCTGCATTACTGAAAAAGTCAGCCAAGTAATTGATGCCCATCTTAAGCCTCACGTCACGAAATTGGCCTCGTACATTAAAGATACTGGACACCTCCTCCAAATCTTGGATAACATCACCATACCAACAGACGCCATCCTTGTTACCATTGATGTTGAAACACTTTATAACAACATCCCTCACAGCAAAGGCCTACAAACAGTTGAAAAAATACTCAGACAACAAAGCAGACACGATACTAACTTTAATACCTTCATCATTCAAATGCTTAAATTCATACTTCATCATAACATTTTCTCTTTCTGCGGTACGTATTACGTCCAATCATGCGGAGTCGCTATGGGCACCAGCTGTGCACCCACCTATGCAAACATCTACCTGGGAGAATGGGAAGAAGACTTTCTAACATCAGAAGACACCCAACAATATACCAACTATATAATGTTATGGCAAAGGTACATTGACGACGTACTTCTCATATGGAACGGACCGGAAAAACTATTACAAGAATGTCTCAACAAAATGAATCAAAACACATTCAATATGTACTTCACTATGACATACAGCTCAACACAAATACCATTCTTAGATACGTACATCTACAAGGATCCATCTGGTAATCTAATGACAACACTTTTCCGAAAGGAAACAGCCGGCAACACGGTACTACATGCTAAAAGCTTTCACCCAGAACCACTAAAGAGATCGATACCATATAGTCCGTTTTTAAGACTTAAAAGGATTTGTACCAACCATACAAAGTTCCAAATGGAAGCCAACGCCCTCAGAAACAGACTACTACAAAGAGGATACTCCAAAACATGCCTTAAAAAGGCCTTCAATCGTGTCAACCAACAAGACAGACAAGAGATTATATACAAAAAAAGGCAAGACACAAAAAAAGAACCTCCTCCAACCCGAATTATCATGCGATTCTCCAATGAACATAACAAAATTAGAAACATTTTACAGAAAAATTGGTCTATCCTCACAGAAGACCCCACACTCAAAGATCTGGTACCCGACCACCCACTCATCACCTATAGAAAGAGCCGTTCTATACACCAAACACTAATACATAGTGAAATGAAAACAAGAAAAGACCCATGCAAAACCAGAGGCACTTTTCCGTGTGGGTCCTGTGCCCAGTGCAAAGTAATACCTAAAACTACTCATCTTATTCTCCCTAATGGCGAAAATTTTACCCCCCGTCATTTTGCTAACTGCAAAACCATGGGTGTAGTATATATTATGAACTGCCAGTGTGGTGCGTTTTACATTGGAAAAACACGTCAAGAATTTGGACTAAGAGTCAACAAACACGTACAAAGTATGAGTATTGGCAATTTTCATCTTCCATTAGGCCGTCACGTAGCCTACCACCACAAACACAAAATGCCAAAAGTATCTTTTTCAGTACTAGATCGCATCCACATTCCAGCCAGAGGAGGGGACTGGAATAAGTCCCTCCTAGAGATTGAGATGCGTTGGATAAGGAAATTAAACGCCACTAGACCACCTGGACTCAACGAAAATGAAAGTTACCGCCCCTTCCTAGAGGGCTTTGCCTCTGGCAAAACTGACTAAGTAAAATAACATACAAAAACGGTCTTCTCTCTCTTTTTTACATACAAAAAACCCCTCTGCCTCCCTCCCCCCCCCCCCCGTTTAGCATTTCAGAAGGGACCATCCCATCCCTACCCACAACGTCTCCCCGTTTAGGTCCCCCCGCCCCTCCTGTCGTAATTAACATTGCTGCAATATATTACTTTATTATATTTGTTATGCTCCTACTACAATTATGTACATGTTATTTTTTGCATTCTTGCATAACATCTTGAAAAGATTCACTATTTATTTATATGTTTCACATACTGTGACAATCAAGTTCTTATCCCGTAACCCAACCTTTGTTCTTTCCCAAACCCACCCGGCACAGGTAACCCCAGAGAAATCTATCTCTGGGGGAAGTATGGAGAAAATTCCAGCGGCTTGCACCCACTGGAAATGCGCCCGGTTAGGGAGCAACTTTCCCCATCCAAAATCTGTGTCGGCGGCTACGGAACATCTTTCTTCTTTCCCCACGTCACCGGCTGGATGCGCGCGCACCATCCTGGCACGCACCACACCGTTGCGCCGACCCGCAACCGGGCAGACGCATTGACGTCATCGATGCGCAATGCGCATGCGCCAGGGGATATAAATAGCCGGGGATTTCCAATAGGGCGCCACTTCCCTCCCACCGAGGGAACGTGACGGACGCCCTAGGACGAGCCACCCTGGATACTTCCTTTCTCTACTACCAACAGTGAGTTACCCATCCACTAATGCAACATTTATGCATTACTGGATGTTTTTTCAAGTGTTAAAAATGCCTCATTTAAGGCTCACTTGTGCATATTATCCATCAGGGAGAAAACCGAAACAGAAAACCGGGGCTCCCCCTGCTGGCACACTCTAACTACTCTCACAATTGTAAGTGAATTTACCTGCTATATAGTAGCTCACGTAAAAATAATTTTCTACTCCTGACAATATGATTCACAAAAATTTCAGGTGATCCATGAAGGGCTTTTTGACCACAATAAACCAAAGCATCTATACCTCTCATGTAAGTCGTGGCAATTTATCCCCTTCTTTACTCGCAAATCAAACTTTTTTTGAATACCATATATTCTTTACACCACAGACAGCAAGTCCACAACAAATCCTGTGTGATTAGCTTTGGGTGAACAAACAGAAAGGTCCGGGATCCAACTTTTAGTCACAAGTATGTGTACACTTATTTTCTCTTAAAATAAATATCTTGAAGAATTGAATCTCTAATATATATCCACCATATATCTTTCAGAGATGGTGGCCCTCTCGCTTCCTTGATAAAGGCAATACAGGCCGAAACGCGTCGGAAGCTTCAGATATACAGTCTCTCTCCAAATAGCTCACTTGGCTGAGCACTTACAGACAGAGATCTATATCAAAGTCACCCTTCACATTGTCACTTACTACTTATTTCCTTTTCACCTTTCACATGGGTCTATAACCCATTGGCACAAATATGATGATTATTACTGTATGAAATCTTATTTATTTTCCTTCAATAAATTACTATATAATTTTACTACAAGTTTACTACCTGACTAGCCCATAAAATCCCACCCCCTTGGCTTGAGGCACCAAACCCTGCTTTAAGGACATTATACTACCTTCCTTTTTCCCAGATCCTTACGCAGAGGAGGAAAAGCTCCTGCATTCTTTTAATGTAATGCGTACACTTAAGTTTTAATCAGAGAAATCAGCTTGGATTCGTAGAATCGAGAGCTTGTTTTTGCGGCCAGAAGGGCCCAGGAAGGGGTTGGCAGCATCTAAGTCTACGTTTTCTCATTGGATTTGCCAGGTTATTAACCAGGCGTATGGTTTAGAAGGGAATGTTTCACCTTTTCCTTTAAAGGCACATTCTACTAGAGGAGTAGATGCCTCTTGAGCAAATCAAGCCTCTATGGCTCAGATTTGCAAGGCCGCGACCTAGTCGGTGCATACGTTCCACTCGTTTCTATCGAGTGGATGTTGGGACCAGGAGGAATCTGCATCTGGCCGCAGTGTTCTGCAGGCAGTGGTGTAATCTTTTTTGTGGTCGGATGCCAGTATTTTTTGGTGTCCTCCTTCCCCTCAGATACATTGCTTTGGGACATCTCATATGTTATGATTGATTGCTCAGTGTCCCGTGATGTACTAAAAGAAAAAATTATTTTTTAATACAGACATACCTGTAAAATCAATTTCTTGAAGTACATCATGGGACACAGAGGTCCCTCCCCTCTTCTATGGGGTCTTTATTGCTTGCTACAAAACTGAGGTACTTCCTGTGTGGGAGGGGTTATATAGGGGGCATCCTTTCCGATTGGCTGCCAGTGTCCTTCACCTTTAGGTGGCTATATAACCCATATGTTATGATTTATGGCTCTGTCTCCCATGATGTACTTGAAGAAATATATTTTACAGGCAAGTCTGTATTACAAATTAAAAAATCTATTTTTTTCTATTTGTTATTAATATTTTGATTTATTCACGTTATGAGTAGCGCACCATTATCTCTTGTCAAAATATTTTTAGAAAGTTTAATAAGTACTTGTTTTAGTGGGAGCTGCAACTCACTTAGTTCAAAGGCACTACACGTTATCCACAGCAGCGCACCTGTTATCCAATTTTTTCAAAATATGTTAAAGCATACCTTATTTTTTAAACACTCTGTTTTCACCCTGTGCTGATCACCTGGAAGGTATCAGCTGTGACAAAGCACCTGTCTGTCTAAGCTGCTCTCATTGCATGTTTACAAAAGGGAAGAGAACTCACTGCTCTAGGTGATTCCAGAAGCCTGATGACACACTGGTGCACGCCTCAGCTCGCCTCCGTGGATAATTAATCATAGAAAAAAAATGGCTGCACTCCAGATGTGATCAAAATTCAGTTTTATTGGCTGAACATCCCAATGTGACAAATGTGGCAAGGTAGATGCGTTTCACACACTAGTATGTGCGCTTAATCATTACAAGATCCCATGTTGTTGGCATGTTGTTTTCGCCTTGGTGCACAGGGATGTTTGTAGCGAGGGATTGTGTGCACGCACAAATCTCTGCCATTTATACACAAGTGTACACTTGGAGCAAGAGGAGCATTTCTGGAGGCGATTGGCATGCACGTGAACGCCACGTAGCACACCGTGCATGCACAGTAGAACCACGAGGGACCCGATTCTTAAACAGGAGTTTCAGCATGCAGGCCTCTGTCAGAGGCTGGAGGGATTGCAAAGCAGCAGCAGCTGGGTTGCGTGAGTCAGTGTGGTGTATGTTTACTGGCCCAGACAGGTTCTGTATCTTTGGGATAATCAGTGCTGTGCGTGACAAGCTGTATAGCTTGGCAGAAGCCTTGAGTACACTAAAGTTAGTACCTCAAGTTTGTCTTGCCTAAGAGTAATGTCTGCCTAAAAAAAGGGCAGGGGGGCACAGCTGGAAGGGGCACTGTGATGCCATGGTCAGGCCTTGAATGTCCTAGTCGTGCTTCCACTGTGTCTTCTCCTCCTGAAGAGCCAGAGGCAATTAGTTATTCTGAGCCATTACAGGTGTCAGGCAAAGTAGCTAGCCGTAGTGCTTCTGTCGCAACCTACATCACTAAGGACGATTTGACATCCACTTTAGCCATCCTTGAGGGTAAGATTGCTGGCATGATTGCAGCATCGCAAGGAGGGAGGAAACGTGATAGATCCCCCTCACCTGAGCCACCACCTGAATCAGTTCAGATCCAGGTGGAGGTACCAGAGACCTGCCTCTGTGAGCTATCCTGCCTGACCTGCAGTAAGCCTGACCCAATTTCTGACTCACAAACTAACCATGAATGATAGTCTAAATGTGCTTATACTACACTAGTAGCACACTAGAGGGTTCTACTCACGTCTGAGCTGGGGGGTTGTACAGAGATATACTAATCGGCCTCCATACAACCGCCCTGTCAAATCAGCACTATCTGATGGCTGGGAAGTCTCTCTGCTGTCAAAATACAATATCTCAGCAGGGAGAATTCCCTCACCACCTCAAATATGGCTGGGGAAATTGAGGACCTTTTTTTGTTCAAGCCGTTGGTTGAATATAAAAAAACGATTTATGTATGGGCAGCCTAAAACAAGAATCCCACATCTTATATAAAAATGAGGTGATATAAAACCTTTTATCTTACTTGAAAAGGATCTGATAAAAGGGAGCTCTTTATAACAACTCATCTTTAGTATTTATTTTAAAGTTGTCCACAAAAATACAATTCTATTCCCAATATAAAATACTGGGTTCCATGTGGGATTTTAAAGTCAGTCTGCTCCAAAAAGAAATACCTCTTCTTTAAAGGATCCCTAGAACAATGTAAAAAATAACATCCATGTCTTCTCTACCTCCGTTTTTCAGTCCCAGTCTAATTACCGCCATCTGCGGATTAACAGCACAGCAATTTATTCAAGAAACCCTGAACATCTGGATTCCCCAATACTTTGAGAAAGCTCGGGAGCAGTTTTATCCAAATCAGAAGTGTCAGCCTTCGTTGTGCCAGATTGACAAGTAAAGTACACTTTATTACATATCTAACATATGCATATGCAGGGTTGCTGATAGAAATCATGAGATCCTGTACAGCCTAACTGACAGGGTCCCCCCAGGTATCAGATTATATTTTTACCAAAATGCAATGCTGTGATGCTATGCTTTGCAGCCATTGCAGATATTATACCCCCACTGAACAAGACCCATCCAAGTGAATAACAGCATGAAGGAAACATCTGCACCCCACACTGAGTGATTGGTGAACCCCCCCCCCCCCTCACCATCCTGAAATAACCCACCTGTGTGCCCTCAGCAGCTGTCAGTGGGAGAGGAGGGAAAACAGCAGCACTGCAAGGGAAAAGGGCACACAGGGGTCCAAGACAGCAGGGGGAAGGGGGCAAAGATACTAGAACCAATCCTCCTACAGTGCAGCCAGAGGAAGAAAAGAAATGTATAAGTTGGCAGCACTGCACAATGGTACAAGTGTCAGTAATGAGGCAGTACTGCTGGCCCTCCTGCTCGAAAGGTGCCCGGGCCCCCCTTTTGAACTGATGAATCCTTGGCCCAGTACAGGCGGGCTGGCTGTACTGCCTTATCAGCGGTCCTGCACATATGTAAAAGGCTTGACAATCAAAAAGCTAATAAGTGTTCGGCCGCAGGCCGGTATTTGTGGGAGGAGCTAGCGGGATTTATAGCACCGCCCCTCCCCTATACCGGCCTGCTGCTGCTCGGCTCGTCACTCGGCTGGTCAGGGGTTCTTGTTGGTCACCTGACGTCGGCCGAATACCGCTGCCTCGTGGACCGGACTTCCGGTCGGGACCTGAGACTGGAGACACCGCTGCTGACGCCGAGCTCCTCTATCCCTGCGGCGCATCCCAGCACTTCTTCCGCCTGTGCCGAGCTCGTCCTTCACGGCCATCCGCCCCATCTCCTCTGCCTCCAGCCGCCGTCTGCACTTCCAGCTGCCAGCTCTACTCTGCTGCTTCTCCCCGCTGTTCAGCAGGGGGTCAGGTACCTGCAGGGTATGGAGGGGGAGAGGGGGAAGACTTTCCTGCACACACTGCCTGCCTCCCTGTAAGGCCACGGCTAACTCCATCACACAGGCTCTCTTGCACACACTGCCTGCCTCCCTGTAAGGCCACGGCTAACTCCATCACACAGGCTCTCTTGCACACACTGCCTGCCTCCCTGTAAGGCCACGGCTAACTCCATTACACAGGCTCTTGCACACACTGCCTGCCTCTCTGCTAGGCCACGGCTACCTTTTGATATTTGTGTTCCCCTGCACTCACTGCCTGCCTGCCTGTAAGCCTCGGCTACCTCATCTCACGTTCTCCTGCATTACTGTGCCTGCTTCTGTTACACGGGCACCTTGCATTGGGGGGGGGGGGGGGTTCGCTCTGCCTTAAACGGAGTGGGGGGGGGGGGGTTGGTGCTCAGGGGTTGGGGGGGGTCTCATTAGCATTGCAGGGTTTGTGTTTGTTCCATGTTATGCATCTTCTAGTTGGGGGTTATGGGTGACCCCCCTTTGACCGTTTTGCCTTTTTTCTTCAGGTTCTCTTCATGTCCTTCAATGCCGGCATCAGGTACTACTTCAGGTTCAGGTTCCTTGTGTACCACATGGCTCCGCTTATTTAGTCTTCACAGACGCCACTGGCGTCACCCATAGACACTGCTAGGCCAGTTCTTCTCTTTGGCCTCCACACACTTAGTCACTTGTCTGGCTTGCGCCCGGTGGTTAGGCCCCTTCCGGTTACACTTCAGGCTCGTTCCACACCTTCTGTGATTCACCTGCGGAAGCCATTTGGTTCCTGTGCTCCGTTACGGCTTCATCACCTCTGTGCACATACCACACTTCATGTCGTTTTGTCCTCCTCGTAGGCACTGTTTTGCTGTTGCACTCCAACTGTGTTGTTCTTGTCATGTTTTGTCCCCCCCCCCCTCCCCCGTAGGGCGAGATAAACTGGCTGTTAGGGTTCAGGTGCTGGCCCTATAGTCCCCCCCTTCATAGCCGGTCCCGCGAGGCCAACCTCCCAATCTCGTCGGAGATTATCCCGCCCCTCGGGCCAAACCAAAGCTAGCGCCTCGCTCCACCCTTCTCATGGGTTTATAGTTAGGGCCTCACCTGTCACGGCCACTCGTTTTTGATTCTGTACTGTCACCGAGAGGCCAACTTTCCCGCCACCACGTCAGTGGCTCACGCCCCTCGCTCAAAATCATAGGTAGAGCCTCTCACCGGCCGCTTGGCATCTAGCAGGGCCTCACCTACCACGGGGTAGTTAAGTTTTTCGCCTTTGGGCACTAGCTAGCCAGCCAGTGATTCTCCTAACACGTTACAGTCGTTAATCGGACTTGGGCGTTTTATTTTTTGTTTCCTTCAACAGCGGGCCTCAAGGAGCCATCCGGGAAGAAGGATCTTCATCCCCCTCTACGCCAGCCAGACCCAGCACACCCGTCAGATCTGGTACCCCCAGGGGTCGTCGGGTTCCATCTCCGCTGGGTTCCTATGGGTCTTGGACCATTCCGAAGATCTCGGCGGTACTACGCCAAAAGGGTATGCCGTTCCCAGCCACGGCAAGGAAAGCGGAACTTTTCAAATTAATGACGGAACATCCAGAAGATCCTGGACTGGGCACCAGCTCTCAGGGCTGTACGTCAGCTATGCAAGGGACCCTGGACTCCATCCTGTCTTCCCTGCAGTCCATCGGAGATAGGCTGACTAAGCTGGAGGACGCCAGTCCAGCTCAAGGGGGTCCTCCTCCTTCCTTGCCGGTGCTGACCCCAGTTCCCGTTAGTGACCAGGGTAGGCCCCCAGTTCCCCTCTTGCCCTCTTCTACGGTTTCTCCTATAATCACGCCGGCCCACATGGTCCCCCCAGCTCTCCGCAAGGATATCTTGGAAGGGAAGGATGTAAACCTGGTGGCTCTCCTCATCGCCTCCCAGGACATGGTCGAGAATAAGGTCTACAATTACGGGGATTTGTCCATAGTTATGAAGACCAGGGACCCTAGGCTCAATAAGAAGCTCACTATCCCAGAGTTTGTCCTGGCCTTCGGTATCTACAGGGACGTATTGTGTTCCGTATACCCACATCGTCGGGAGGAGTTAGATCTTTACCTGCATAAGGTCGTGGATGTAGGGCACAAATACGGGGGTTTCCCCTTCTTTGACTTCCACAAGTCAGTCTCGGCCAAGGCGGCGGCGGCCTTGGCTCAATTCAACGTACGGGTTGGTTGGAGTCTTTTGGACACCGAGCTGTTCTGCAGGCACTTTGCAGGCTTGGCACCCCCCTCCTGTGCCACATACTCCTCCACTTAACACTCTGCCAGCCTTTGTCCCGTGGAGGCGGAATCCTCCCCGGCCGGGGTCCTGGGGGGGGGGAGCTGGCAGGTCAGAGCAGCGTGGCCTTAGGGATAAGCTGGGTCGTCCCATCGTTTTCTTAGGTAAGGCCCAGGTTTGTAACAATTTTAACGGGGGGGCATGCAGCTTCAGTGCCTGCAGGCTGCTCCATGTTTGTTCCATCTGTTTCAGGGCCCATACTAAATCCATGTGTCCGTCCAGGATCAACCCGAAACAATGACTAACCGGGGTCAAGGTTGAGGTGTTGGAATTTTATCTGCAGGCTCATCCGTCTCCTCACCTGGTGGAGTATCTGGTTCAGGGGTTCTCAGGAGGGTTCCACACAGGGCTGGTGTCTCTTCCCACTGGGACATTGGAATGTCCCAACTTGCTGTCGGCCAGGGAGGATCCGCAGTCGGTGGACCTACTGCTCGAGAAGGAAGTGCAGGAGGGGTTCATGTTAGGTCCCTTCCCGGCCCCCCCCCCTTGTCCTCCTGGCGTACCAACCCCATCGGTATCTCTACGAGTAAATACACCAATAAAAAACGTTTGATAATCGTTATGTCGGCTCCTCATTCTTCCACCAACCCTAGCCTTAATTCCCTTATTCCTTCAGCCGAGTTCTCTCTCCACTATACAACCGTGGACAATGCCATCCAGGCCATCTTAGGGGCTGGTAGGGCTGCTTGGCTCAGCAAGACGGATATCGCCAACGCCTTCAAGCTTCTGCCCATTCACCCCTCCTTATGGCACGTCCACGGTGTTAAGTGGAGGGAGAAATATTATTTTGCTATCAGGCTGACATTTGGGTCCAAAAGCAGCCCAAGGAAATTCGATACCTTTGCAGAGACGCTCTGCTGGCTCCTTCTGAATATATCCAGGTGCCCCACGGTTTTGCACTACTTAGACGATTTCCTGTTGGTCGAGCGAAGCAACTGCACGCCGGTCAGTTTGAGGAGTACAATGGCCTTATTTTCCACCTTAGGGGTCCCTCTGTTGACAGGCAAGACGGTCGGTCCTGTCACCAGGTTGGATTTCTTGGGGATTACCTTGGATTCCGTCTCTATGCAGTCCAGCCTCCCTGAGGACAAACTTAGACGCATTCGTGAGGTGGTAGGCAGGTTCGTGGAACTAGGGTCTTTTTCGAGAAAAGAGTTGCAGTCCTTGATCGGGTCATTGAACTTTGCCATGCGCATCATCCCCCAGGGCAGGTCCTTCATCTCCCGGTTGCTGCGGTTGTTGCCAGGTCTTCCGGAGGGCGTCATCTCCCACTTGGATCCCCCTGCCAGGGCGGACCTGGGTATGTGGGTTGAGTTCCTGGAAAGCTGAAACGGCATCTCCATGTTCATCCCGCCCATCTCTTCCCAGTCCCCCATGTTTTGGACGGATGCGGCCGCCAATACCGGGTTTGCGGCCATCTTTGGGGACTCATGGTTCAGGGATAGTTGGCCGGCTGAGTCACTTGCCTTACCTGCTTTCCAGGAGACCTCAGCTTTGTTTGAGTTATATCCTATTGTGGCGGCAGCTGTCACCTGGGGTAGGTGCTGGTCAGGGATGGCAGTCAAATGTTTTAGTGACAATATGGCTGCCTGTGACATTATCAACAAGGGCCGGTCATCATCCCTGACTATCATGAGGCTGGTTCGCAGGATGACCTTGGTAGCTGCCACTTACCAGTTTTTCTGTACTGTGAGCATATTCCGGGTCACTCCAACTCAGCCGCTGACGCTCTTTCCCGGTCCAAATTGCAGGTATTCTTCGCCCTCCACCCGACGGCCGACAGATGCACCACGCGGACCCCGGAGTTTGAGGAACTGGTCCTGGACTAGCCCGGATCGTGGCGCATGGACGGGAGTTGGCCCGTATGGCTCTGTCATCCAACACCAGGAAGGCCTATGACCGAGCCATGTCCATCTTCCAAAGGTTTTTAGTGGAATTCGGGTTGGACGACCACTCAGTGCAGACTATGGTCGCCTTTGCTGCCTTTTGCCACCTCCAGCTTAAATTATCCGTCAGTACTATCAAACTGTATCTGGCGGGTGTTCAACACCACGTCCTGACGCACCAGCCAAACTCCTTGCCTTTTCTCAGGGCATATCCTCTAAAGAACCTCCTGAAGGGTAGATGGCCTATAGATGGGGAGAAATTCCGGGCTCTCTCCAACTTGCTGGACACGGCCCCTTTTGAGCCATTCACAAATGCAGTCGTAAAAGCCGCCATGTATCTGGCCTTCTACGGCTTTCTCAGGCCCGGGGAGTTTACGGTAGCTTCCACAGCAGAGGGGCGCTTATGTCTCCTTAAACGAGATCTGGTCAAGTGGGGGGATAATTACGTTTTGACATTCCAGTGCACCAAGACCAGGCAGGCGGGCCACCCCGTTACCATCCCGTTTTACCCATCGGGGAATCATTGGTGTCCAGTCAAAGTGTTGGATGAATTTGTGGCTCAGACCCAGAGCTCTTCCAGCCATGCTCCGCTTTTTACCTTGCTGGACGTTCCCCTCACCACGTCCAAGTTCATATTCTACATCCGAACTCTTTGCATCAGACTGGGTTGGGACCCTGCAGCGCACTCTGGTCACTCCTTCCGGATAGGTGCGGCTTCGGCTGCCTCCGGGAATAACAGGCCATATCATTAAAAGGCTTGGTCGGTGGGAGTCTGACGCCTTCCAGGTTTATATTCCTCACCCAGAGAAGGAGTTGAGACTAGCGTTTCGTAGGCTTGTGACTTGAAGTTGTATTGAATAAAGTGTGTTGTTTGCTTCCTCTTTTGCCCTCTTTATTTACAGGCTACCCCCCTTACGTCGGTTCAGGCACACCACACCGACTTTCCAAACAAGGGTGACGACATTAAGTATTGACCACAAGTGTTCGGCCGCAGGCCGGTATTTGTGGGAGGAGCTAGCGGGCTTTATAGCACCGCCCCTCCCCTATACCTGTCTGCTGCTGCTCGGCTCGTCACCCCACCCACCTTCACCCTTTTTCTCAACCTCTTTCCTTTTGGGGTGCCCTCTTTATTTACAGGCTACCCCCCTTACGTCGGTTCAGGCAAACCACACCGACTTTCCATACCAGGGTGACGACATTAAGTATTGACCACAAGGATATTTAATCACATCTAAGATCCATAAATATATAACTAGGTTACACTATGTTACCAAATGTATTGGGACACCTTCCTTTACATGCACACAAACTTTAATGGCATCCCAGTCTTAGTCCGTAGGGTTTAATATTGAGTTGGCCCACCCTTTGCAGCTATAACAGCTTCAACCCCTCTGGGAATGCTGTCCACAAGGTTTAGGAGTGTGTCTATGGGAATCTGGTTTTGTCTTGCCTGCGTTGCCCTTCAAAGTGCTCCTTGCTGTGAAGGCCAGTTATAGGTGGGGGCAGGGGCAATTTTGTTTGTTACTGGTGTCTATGGGAATGTTTGACCATTCTTCCAGAAGCGCATTTGTGCCACGTGCATTTGTGATTGGCGCTACTGCCACGACATTTCTCTGAGGCCCATCAGAGATCTACCACGGGTTTAACTGTATGGGTAATTGAACAAATATCCAGAACCCTTACAGCTGCCGAGCGTTTCAAGCGATTATGTGCCAGGGAAACCTACTGGATATATTCCCTGGACTCTCTTTCGCCCTGCGGCCTTAATGAGGGTATAGAAATCTCTACTATATTGTAATATCATACCAGCACTTGCTTATGTGTGTATGTGTCCATGTGCATGGAGAGAAATATGTGTGTATGTACGTGGATACAGGTACACATGGGCATATGTATTGCACCTGTCTCCTTCATGTGTTTGGATCTTGCAACATGGTGTGCGCACACATACTGGTACCGTGCGCGCATTCCAGCGCGTATGGTGGCGAATATGTGTATGATGATTCTTTATTTTTAATATGTGATATTTTAAATTTTTAACATATGTAATTTAATAGAAGTATGTGTGTGTTCTTAAGATCCCCATGGATCTGTATGTGTATGTTTATGTGGGTATGTATGCGTATATATATATATATATCCATATATCTTTTAAGTATACATATTTATAGATATGGAATTCTTTTATTTTAATCTGATATGATGTTTAGTGATAATTGTTATATCAATAATTTTATAACATGAATTTTGTGTATATACATTTATATAAAAATGTATCATCTCTCCTTCCCCCCCTTTCCCCTCCCTTCCCCTGTCACACATTATTTTTATTTTCATTTTTATTTTTATATTTATTTTTATTTTATTTTCATTTTGTAATTTTATTTATTATTAATTAATTTTTTATGTTATTATTTATTGCTCCGATTGATATAATGGATAGATAATATATTTCTTTTAAATTTCCTAATACATAGCCATAGCTTGCTACTATATGTATCTTCTATATCTACATTTGATTATTTCATTATTATTCATTATGGCTATGGACTATCATTGATTAGTAAGTATAATTAGTTATGTTTAAATGGTTCCTTATTATCACCATTATGTTTTGAAGCAAACGTATTGATGTAATGCAATTTATTATTCTCATGCTGTTTGCCATGTCATCTGGATGTTCCCTTCCCCCGTACATCGGCCTTTAAAATGGACTTCCTTGTTGTGTCAGTCCTTTTCCCTTGCTTTGAAGAAGGAGGGCGACTGCTGCCTCCCCCCGGCAGTACGCACGCTCGGAAACGCGTCGCATCTCTATGACGTCATCAACATCTGACGCTGTACCGAGCCTCGTTTTCACTGACGCACAGCTAACCTCTTCCTTTCCAGTGTCAGCATACCTAGGCTCTGCTGCACTATCGATCTACATCTAAGAGATCTTCACGCCAGCGGAACAGCTCTACAGATCGGGGATAACGTCCATCACCCCACTCATCTCGAACATCGGAATGGGTTCTTATTGTGTGAATATGCTTACAGATGTGAGTGCATTCCTTTTGATCTAATAAAATTTATTTACAGTCTACATTTAGAGGCGCCTCTATTTTTGTCTTTTTGTTGCACAACAGCAAGCCATTAAACAGCGGCTCATTGAAGAGCGAGCCATTACACAGCGGGCCATTAAACAGCATTGGCCCATTAAAAAACAGCGGGCCCTTGAACAACAGCGGGCCCTTGAACAACAGCGGGCCCTTGAACGACAGCGGGCCCTTGAACGACAGCGGGCCCTTGAACAACAGCGGGCCCTTGAACGACAGCGGGCCCTTGAACAACAGCGGGCCCTTGAACAACAGCGGGCCCTTGAACAACAGCGAGCCCTTGACCAACAGGAAGTAATTGAACAACAGCGAGCTGTTGCACAACAGCAAGCCATTAAACATCGGCTCATTTAAGAGCGGACCATTGAACAGCGGGCCATTTGAACCCTCTCCCCGCTCCATCCAAATCTAAAGAAAACCATTTTGAGCGGAGTTCCAATTTAAAATTTGTACTTAATCTTACCATATTTTTTCTTATTTTAGATTAAAATGGAAAGAAGATCAGTAAATGATCAAAGTGAAATGGAGCAGAAGAAGGAGAGAGAACACGTCAGAAAGATAGACTATGACCAGCTAAGAGACACTATCCTGGCAGCTAGAGAACTAGAATATGCCAGGCATGATTACAAAACACCAGCAGAGCTACAAAGAGAGAAGGAGCAGAGGGCCATTGAAGAACAGCAGGCCATTAGAAAGCAAGCCATTGAACAGCGGCGCATTTATGTGCAAGCCATTGAACAGTGGCACAATAAATGTAAAGCCGTTGAAAAGCGAGTTATGGAACAGCGAGCCATTGCTCAGCGGGCCTTTAAACAACAGGCCATTGAAGAGCGAGCCATTACACAGCGGGCCATTAAACAGCATTGGCCCATTAAAAAACAGCGAGCCATTGAAGAACAGCGGGCCATTAAACAGCGGGCCCTCGAACAGCATACCATTGAACAACAGCGAGCCATTGAACAACAGGAAGTAATTGAACAACAGCAAGCCATTAAAAAGCAGCTCATTTTAGAGCGGACCATTGGAAAGGGGGCGTGGCGACCGGAGCTGCTGATGGCCGCTTAGCTCAGGAGCTCCGACAGCCATAAGGGACCGATCAGCACACAGGACCTCCACAGCCAATTCCTTCGGCTCATCAGGAAGGCAACACCCCGGGGAACCGCCAGAGATGACCCGGCGCCGCAGGGAAAACACACAACTCCCAAAAATGGAGTTAACAGCCAGGCAGCATGAGCCCTGCATTCTGCAAGATGGCGGCGGCGGCCGCCTCCTACAGGCACAACCTCCAGCCCAGCACCCAGCGGCAAGATCCATACAGCAGACGATCAGCAAGGTAGGAAACCCTGACAGTGGGGGATCCTCAGGATCATCCTCACCCGGATCACCTGCATCCAGAAGCCCTGTCAGAACCAAAGCCAGATTTGTATCCCCAGCCAGTGATATAAAACCTTTTATCTTTCTTGAAAAGGATCTGATAAAAGGGAGCTCTTTATAACAACTCATCTTCAGTATTTATTTTAAAGTTGTCCACAAAAATACAATTCTATTCCCAATATAAAATACTGGGTTCCATGTGGGATTTTAAAGTCAGTCTGCTCCAAAAAGAAATACCTCTTCTTTAAAGGATCCCTAGAACAATGTAAAAAATAACATCCATGTCTTCTCTACCTCTGTTTTTCAGTCCCAGTCTAATTACGGCCATCTGCGGATTAACAGCACAGCAATTCATTCAAGAGACAATGAACATTTGGATTCCCAAATACTATGAGAAAGCTCGGGAGTTTTATCCAAATCATAAGTGTCAGCCTCCGTTGTGCCAGATTGACAAGTAAAGTACACTTTATTACATATCTAACATATGCATATGCAGGGTTGCTGATAGAAATCATGAGATCCTGTACAGCCTAACTGACAGGGTCCCCCCAGGTATCCGATTATATTTTTACCAAAATGCAATGCTGTGATGCTATGCTTTGCAGCCATTGCAGATATTATACCCCCACTGAACAAGACCCATTCAAGTGAATAACAGCATGAAGGAAACATCTGCACCCCACGCTGAGTGATTGGTGAACCCCCCCCTCACCATCCTGAAATAACCCACCTGTGTGCCCTCAGCAGCTGTCAGTGGGAGAGGAGGGAAAACAGCAGCACTGCAAGGGAAAAGGGCACACAGGGGTCCAAGACAGCAGGGGGAAGGGGGCACAGATACTAGAACCAATCCTCCTACAGTGCAGCCAGAGGAAGAAAAGAAATGTATAAGTTGGCAGCACTGCACAATGGTACAAGTGTCAGTAATAAGGCAGTACTGCTGGCCCTCCTGCTCGACAGGTGCCCGGGCCCCCCTTTTGAACTGATGAAGCCTTGGCCCAGTACAGGAGGGCTGGCTGTACTGCCTTAGCAGCGGTCCTGCACATATGTAACATATCAACCTCACACTAACCTCTTCATCACTTTCCTCTCTGCAGATATCTCTACATGTTCCTTTCAATTGCGGCAGCAATACTCAGTGTGCCTGTTGGTGTCGAAACTAGCCTAAGGTACCGAAGGAAATATCCATGCGCAGACCTAATAATATGTGCAGTAGGCCTCCTAAGTGCCAGTCCATGCCTCTTCTTTTGCAACATCTTTGCAGAGAAAAGCCTTGTGGCCAGCTATGTAAGTAAACGGGGATGGCGAGGAGATCCTTTATCCTTTATTTAAGGTCCAGTTAATGCTGTATAGTATGTTGTGTTATCGGTTTGATTGGAAAATTTTGACTCAAAAGGCTTGACAATCAAAAAGTTAATAAGGATAGTTAATCACATCTGTCTAAGATCCATAAATATATAACTAGGTTACACTATGTTACCAAATGTATTGGGACACCTTCCTTTACATGCACACAAACTTTAATGGCATCCCAGTCTTAGTCCGTAGAGTTTAATATTGAGTTGGCCCACCCTTTGCAGCTATAACAGCTTCAACCCCTCTGGGAATGCTGTCCACAAGGTTTAGGAGTGTGTCTATGGGAATCTGGTTTTGTCTTGCCTGCGTTGCCCTTCAAAGTGCTCCTTGCTGTGAAGGCCAGTTATAGGTGGGGGCAGGGGCAATTTTGTTTGTTACTGGTGTCTATGGGAATGTTTGACCATTCTTCCAGAAGCGCATTTGTGCCACGTGCATTTGTGATTGGCGCTACTGCCACGACATTTCTCTGAGGCCCATCAGGGATCTACCACGGGTTTAACTGTATGGGTAATTGAACAAATATCCAGAACCCTTACAGCTGCCGAGCGTTTCAAGCGATTATGTGCCAGGGAAACCTACTGGATATATTCCCTGGACTCTCTTTCGCCCTGCGGCCTTAATGAGGGTATAGAAATCTCTACTATATTGTAATATCATACCAGCACTTGCTTATGTGTGTATGTGTCCATGTGCATGGAGAGAAATATGTGTGTATGTACGTGGATACAGGTACACATGGGCATATGTATTGCACCTGTCTCCTTCATGTGTTTGGATCTTGCAACATGGTGTGCGCACACATACTGGTACCGTGCGCGCATTCCAGCGCGTATGGTGGCGAATATGTGTATGATGATTCTTTATTTTTAATATGTGATATTTTAAATTTTTAACATATGTAATTTAATAGAAGTATGTGTGTGTTCTTAAGATCCCCATGGATCTGTATGTGTATGTTTATGTGGGTATGTATGCGTATATATATATATATCCATATATCTTTTAAGTATACATATTTATAGATATGGAATTCTTTTATTTTAATCTGATATGATGTTTAGTGATAATTGTTATATCAATAATTTTATAACATGAATTTTGTGTATATACATTTATATAAAAATGTATCATCTCTCCTTCCCCCCCTTTCCCCTCCCTTCCCCTGTCACACATTATTTTTATTTTCATTTTTATTTTTATATTTATATTTATTTTATTTTCATTTTGTAATTTTATTTATTATTAATTAATTTTTTATGTTATTATTTATTGCTCCGATTGATATAATGGATAGATAATATATTTCTTTTAAATTTCCTAATACATAGCCATAGCTTGCTACTATATGTATCTTCTATATCTACATTTGATTATTTCATTATTATTCATTATGGCTATGGACTATCATTGATTAGTAAGTATAATTAGTTATGTTTAAATGGTTCCTTATTATCACCATTATGTTTTGAAGCAAACGTATTGATGTAATGCAATTTATTATTCTCATGCTGTTTGCCATGTCATCTGGATGTTCCCTTCCCCCGTACATCGGCCTTTAAAATGGACTTCCTTGTTGTGTCAGTCCTTTTCCCTTGCTTTGAAGAAGGAGGGCGACTGCTGCCTCCCCCCGGCAGTACGCACGCTCGGAAACGCGTCGCATCTCTATGACGTCATCAACATCCGACGCTGTACCGAGCCTCGTTTTCACTGACGCACAGCTAACCTCTTCCTTTCCAGTGTCAGCATACCTAGGCTCTGCTGCACTATCGATCTACATCTAAGAGATCTTCACGCCAGCGGAACAGCTCTACAGATCGGGGATAACGTCCATCACCCCACTCATCTCGAACATCGGAATGGGTTCTTATTGTGTGAATATGCTTACAGATGTGAGTGCATTCCTTTTGATCTAATAAAATTTATTTACAGTCTACATTTAGAGGCGCCTCTATTTTTGTCTTTTTGTTGCACAACAGCAAGCCATTAAACAGCGGCTCATTGAAGAGCGAGCCATTACACAGCGGGCCATTAAACAGCATTGGCCCATTAAAAAACAGCGGGCCCTTGAACAACAGCGGGCCCTTGAACAACAGCGGGCCCTTGAACAACAGCGGGCCCTTGAACGACAGCGGGCCCTTGAACGACAGCGGGCCCTTGAACGACAGCGGGCCCTTGAACAACAGCGGGCCCTTGAACAACAGCGGGCCCTTGAACAACAGCGAGCCCTTGACCAACAGGAAGTAATTGAACAACAGCGAGCTGTTGCACAACAGCAAGCCATTAAACATCGGCTCATTTAAGAGCGGACCATTGAACAGCGGGCCATTTGAACCCTCTCCCCGCTCCATCCAAATCTAAAGAAAACCATTTTGAGCGGAGTTCCAATTTAAAATTTGTACTTAATCTTACCATATTTTTTCTTATTTTAGATTAAAATGGAAAGAAGATCAGTAAATGATCAAAGTGAAATGGAGCAGAAGAAGGAGAGAGAACACGTCAGAAAGATAGACTATGACCAGCTAAGAGACACTATCCTGGCAGCTAGAGAACTAGAATATGCCAGGCATGATTACAAAACACCAGCAGAGCTACAAAGAGAGAAGGAGCAGAGGGCCATTGAAGAACAGCAGGCCATTAGAAAGCAAGCCATTGAACAGCGGCGCATTTATGTGAAAGCCATTGAACAGTGGCACAATAAATGTAAAGCCGTTGAAAAGCGAGTTATGGAACAGCGAGCCGTTGCTCAGCGGGCCTTTAAACAGCAGGCCATTGAAGAGCGAGCCATTACACAGCGGGCCATTAAACAGCATTGGCCCATTAAACAGCATTGGCCCATTAAAAAACAGCGAGCCATTGAAGAACAGCGGGCCATTAAACAGCGGGCCCTCGAACAGCATACCATTGAACAACAGCGAGCCATTGAACAACAGGAAGTAATTGAACAACAGCAAGCCATTAAAAAGCAGCTCATTTTAGAGCGGACCATTGGAAAGGGGGCGTGGCGACCGGAGCTGCTGATGGCCGCTTAGCTCAGGAGCTCCGACAGCCATAAGGGACCGATCAGCACACAGGACCTCCACAGCCAATTCCTTCGGCTCATCAGGAAGGCAACACCCCGGGGAACCGCCAGAGATGACCCGGCGCCGCAGGGAAAACACACAACTCCCAAAAATGGAGTTAACAGCCAGGCAGCATGAGCCCTGCATTCTGCAAGATGGCGGCGGCGGCCGCCTCCTACAGGCACAACCTCCAGCCCAGCACCCAGCGGCAAGATCCATACAGCAGACGATCAGCAAGGTAGGAAACCCTGACAGTGGGGGATCCTCAGGATCATCCTCACCCGGATCACCTGCATCCAGAAGCCCTGTCAGAACCAAAGCCAGATTTGTATCCCCAGCCAGTGATATAAAACCTTTTATCTTACTTGAAAAGGATCTGATAAAAGGGAGCTCTTTATAACAACTCATCTTCAGAATTTATTTTAAAGTTGTCCACAAAAATACAATTCTATTCCCAATATAAAATACTGGGTTCCATGTGGGATTTTAAAGTCAGTCTGCTCCAAAAAGAAATACCTCTTCTTTAAAGGATCCCTAGAACAATGTAAAAAATAACATCCATGTCTTCTCTACCTCTGTTTTTCAGTCCCAGTCTAATTACGGCCATCTGCGGATTAACAGCACAGCAATTCATTCAAGAGACAATGAACATTTGGATTCCCAAATACTATGAGAAAGCTTGGGAGTTTTATCCAAATCATAAGTGTCAGCCTCCGTTGTGCCAGATTGACAAGTAAAGTACACTTTATTACATATCTAACATATGCATATGCAGGGTTGCTGATAGAAATCATGAGATCCTGTACAGCCTAACTGACAGGGTCCCCCCAGGTATCCGATTATATTTTTACCAAAATGCAATGCTGTGATGCTATGCTTTGCAGCCATTGCAGATATTATACCCCCACTGAACAAGACCCATTCAAGTGAATAACAGCATGAAGGAAACATCTGCACCCCACGCTGAGTGATTGGTGAACCCCCCCCCCCCCCCCCTCACCATCCTGAAATAACCCACCTGTGTGCCCTCAGCAGCTGTCAGTGGGAGAGGAGGGAAAACAGCAGCACTGCAAGGGAAAAGGGCACACAGGGGTCCAAGACAGCAGGGGGAAGGGGGCACAGATACTAGAACCAATCCTCCTACAGTGCAGCCAGAGGAAGAAAAGAAATGTATAAGTTGGCAGCACTGCACAATGGTACAAGTGTCAGTAATAAGGCAGTACTGCTGGCCCTCCTGCTCGACAGGTGCCCGGGCCCCCCTTTTGAACTGATGAAGCCTTGGCCCAGTACAGGAGGGCTGGCTGTACTGCCTTAGCAGCGGTCCTGCACATATGTAACATATCAACCTCACACTAACCTCTTCATCACTTTCCTCTCTGCAGATATCTCTACATGTTCCTTTCAATTGCGGCAGCAATACTCAGTGTGCCTGTTGGTGTCGAAACTAGCCTAAGGTACCGAAGGAAATATCCATGCGCAGACCTAATAATATGTGCGGTAGGCCTCCTAAGTGCCAGTCCATGCCTCTTCTTTTGCAACATCTTTGCAGAGAAAAGCCTTGTGGCCAGCTATGTAAGTAAACGGGGATGGCGAGGAGATCCTTTATCCTTTATTTAAGGTCCAGTTAATGCTGTATAGTATGTTGTGTTATCGGTTTGATTGGAAAATTTTGACTCAAAAGGCTTGACAATCAAAAAGTTAATAAGGATAGTTAATCACATCTGTCTAAGATCCATAAATATATAACTAGGTTACACTATGTTACCAAATGTATTGGGACACCTTCCTTTACATGCACACAAACTTTAATGGCATCCCAGTCTTAGTCCGTAGGGTTTAATATTGAGTTGGCCCACCCTTTGCAGCTATAACAGCTTCAACCCCTCTGGGAATGCTGTCCACAAGGTTTAGGAGTGTGTCTATGGGAATCTGGTTTTGTCTTGCCTGCGTTGCCCTTCAAAGTGCTCCTTGCTGTGAAGGCCAGTTATAGGTGGGGGCAGGGGCAATTTTGTTTGTTACTGGTGTCTATGGGAATGTTTGACCATTCTTCCAGAAGCGCATTTGTGCCACGTGCATTTGTGATTGGCGCTACTGCCACGACATTTCTCTGAGGCCCATCAGGGATCTACCACGGGTTTAACTGTATGGGTAATTGAACAAATATCCAGAACCCTTACAGCTGCCGAGCGTTTCAAGCGATTATGTGCCAGGGAAACCTACTGGATATATTCCCTGGACTCTCTTTCGCCCTGCGGCCTTAATGAGGGTATAGAAATCTCTACTATATTGTAATATCATACCAGCACTTGCTTATGTGTGTATGTGTCCATGTGCATGGAGAGAAATATGTGTGTATGTACGTGGATACAGGTACACATGGGCATATGTATTGCACCTGTCTCCTTCATGTGTTTGGATCTTGCAACATGGTGTGCGCACACATACTGGTACCGTGCGCGCATTCCAGCGCGTATGGTGGCGAATATGTGTATGATGATTCTTTATTTTTAATATGTGATATTTTAAATTTTTAACATATGTAATTTAATAGAAGTATGTGTGTGTTCTTAAGATCCCCATGGATCTGTATGTGTATGTTTATGTGGGTATGTATGCGTATATATATATATATCCATATATCTTTTAAGTATACATATTTATAGATATGGAATTCTTTTATTTTAATCTGATATGATGTTTAGTGATAATTGTTATATCAATAATTTTATAACATGAATTTTGTGTATATACATTTATATAAAAATGTATCATCTCTCCTTCCCCCCCTTTCCCCTCCCTTCCCCTGTCACACATTATTTTTATTTTCATTTTTATTTTTATATTTATATTTATTTTATTTTCATTTTGTAATTTTATTTATTATTAATTAATTTTTTATGTTATTATTTATTGCTCCGATTGATATAATGGATAGATAATATATTTCTTTTAAATTTCCTAATACATAGCCATAGCTTGCTACTATATGTATCTTCTATATCTACATTTGATTATTTCATTATTATTCATTATGGCTATGGACTATCATTGATTAGTAAGTATAATTAGTTATGTTTAAATGGTTCCTTATTATCACCATTATGTTTTGAAGCAAACGTATTGATGTAATGCAATTTATTATTCTCATGCTGTTTGCCATGTCATCTGGATGTTCCCTTCCCCCGTACATCGGCCTTTAAAATGGACTTCCTTGTTGTGTCAGTCCTTTTCCCTTGCTTTGAAGAAGGAGGGCGACTGCTGCCTCCCCCCGGCAGTACGCACGCTCGGAAACGCGTCGCATCTCTATGACGTCATCAACATCCGACGCTGTACCGAGCCTCGTTTTCACTGACGCACAGCTAACCTCTTCCTTTCCAGTGTCAGCATACCTAGGCTCTGCTGCACTATCGATCTACATCTAAGAGATCTTCACGCCAGCGGAACAGCTCTACAGATCGGGGATAACGTCCATCACCCCACTCATCTCGAACATCGGAATGGGTTCTTATTGTGTGAATATGCTTACAGATGTGAGTGCATTCCTTTTGATCTAATAAAATTTATTTACAGTCTACATTTAGAGGCGCCTCTATTTTTGTCTTTTTGTTGCACAACAGCAAGCCATTAAACAGCGGCTCATTGAAGAGCGAGCCATTACACAGCGGGCCATTAAACAGCATTGGCCCATTAAAAAACAGCGGGCCCTTGAACAACAGCGGGCCCTTGAACAACAGCGGGCCCTTGAACAACAGCGGGCCCTTGAACGACAGCGGGCCCTTGAACGACAGCGGGCCCTTGAACGACAGCGGGCCCTTGAACGACAGCGGGCCCTTGAACAACAGCGGGCCCTTGAACAACAGCGGGCCCTTGAACAACAGCGAGCCCTTGACCAACAGGAAGTAATTGAACAACAGCGAGCTGTTGCACAACAGCAAGCCATTAAACATCGGCTCATTTAAGAGCGGACCATTGAACAGCGGGCCATTTGAACCCTCTCCCCGCTCCATCCAAATCTAAAGAAAACCATTTTGAGCGGAGTTCCAATTTAAAATTTGTACTTAATCTTACCATATTTTTTCTTATTTTAGATTAAAATGGAAAGAAGATCAGTAAATGATCAAAGTGAAATGGAGCAGAAGAAGGAGAGAGAACACGTCAGAAAGATAGACTATGACCAGCTAAGAGACACTATCCTGGCAGCTAGAGAACTAGAATATGCCAGGCATGATTACAAAACACCAGCAGAGCTACAAAGAGAGAAGGAGCAGAGGGCCATTGAAGAACAGCAGGCCATTAGAAAGCAAGCCATTGAACAGCGGCGCATTTATGTGAAAGCCATTGAACAGTGGCACAATAAATGTAAAGCCGTTGAAAAGCGAGTTATGGAACAGCGAGCCGTTGCTCAGCGGGCCTTTAAACAGCAGGCCATTGAAGAGCGAGCCATTACACAGCGGGCCATTAAACAGCATTGGCCCATTAAACAGCATTGGCCCATTAAAAAACAGCGAGCCATTGAAGAACAGCGGGCCATTAAACAGCGGGCCCTCGAACAGCATACCATTGAACAACAGCGAGCCATTGAACAACAGGAAGTAATTGAACAACAGCAAGCCATTAAAAAGCAGCTCATTTTAGAGCGGACCATTGGAAAGGGGGCGTGGCGACCGGAGCTGCTGATGGCCGCTTAGCTCAGGAGCTCCGACAGCCATAAGGGACCGATCAGCACACAGGACCTCCACAGCCAATTCCTTCGGCTCATCAGGAAGGCAACACCCCGGGGAACCGCCAGAGATGACCCGGCGCCGCAGGGAAAACACACAACTCCCAAAAATGGAGTTAACAGCCAGGCAGCATGAGCCCTGCATTCTGCAAGATGGCGGCGGCGGCCGCCTCCTACAGGCACAACCTCCAGCCCAGCACCCAGCGGCAAGATCCATACAGCAGACGATCAGCAAGGTAGGAAACCCTGACAGTGGGGGATCCTCAGGATCATCCTCACCCGGATCACCTGCATCCAGAAGCCCTGTCAGAACCAAAGCCAGATTTGTATCCCCAGCCAGTGATATAAAACCTTTTATCTTACTTGAAAAGGATCTGATAAAAGGGAGCTCTTTATAACAACTCATCTTCAGAATTTATTTTAAAGTTGTCCACAAAAATACAATTCTATTCCCAATATAAAATACTGGGTTCCATGTGGGATTTTAAAGTCAGTCTGCTCCAAAAAGAAATACCTCTTCTTTAAAGGATCCCTAGAACAATGTAAAAAATAACATCCATGTCTTCTCTACCTCTGTTTTTCAGTCCCAGTCTAATTACGGCCATCTGCGGATTAACAGCACAGCAATTCATTCAAGAGACAATGAACATTTGGATTCCCAAATACTATGAGAAAGCTTGGGAGTTTTATCCAAATCATAAGTGTCAGCCTCCGTTGTGCCAGATTGACAAGTAAAGTACACTTTATTACATATCTAACATATGCATATGCAGGGTTGCTGATAGAAATCATGAGATCCTGTACAGCCTAACTGACAGGGTCCCCCCAGGTATCCGATTATATTTTTACCAAAATGCAATGCTGTGATGCTATGCTTTGCAGCCATTGCAGATATTATACCCCCACTGAACAAGACCCATTCAAGTGAATAACAGCATGAAGGAAACATCTGCACCCCACGCTGAGTGATTGGTGAACCCCCCCCCCCCCCCTCACCATCCTGAAATAACCCACCTGTGTGCCCTCAGCAGCTGTCAGTGGGAGAGGAGGGAAAACAGCAGCACTGCAAGGGAAAAGGGCACACAGGGGTCCAAGACAGCAGGGGGAAGGGGGCACAGATACTAGAACCAATCCTCCTACAGTGCAGCCAGAGGAAGAAAAGAAATGTATAAGTTGGCAGCACTGCACAATGGTACAAGTGTCAGTAATAAGGCAGTACTGCTGGCCCTCCTGCTCGACAGGTGCCCGGGCCCCCCTTTTGAACTGATGAAGCCTTGGCCCAGTACAGGAGGGCTGGCTGTACTGCCTTAGCAGCGGTCCTGCACATATGTAACATATCAACCTCACACTAACCTCTTCATCACTTTCCTCTCTGCAGATATCTCTACATGTTCCTTTCAATTGCGGCAGCAATACTCAGTGTGCCTGTTGGTGTCGAAACTAGCCTAAGGTACCGAAGGAAATATCCATGCGCAGACCTAATAATATGTGCGGTAGGCCTCCTAAGTGCCAGTCCATGCCTCTTCTTTTGCAACATCTTTGCAGAGAAAAGCCTTGTGGCCAGCTATGTAAGTAAACGGGGATGGCGAGGAGATCCTTTATCCTTTATTTAAGGTCCAGTTAATGCTGTATAGTATGTTGTGTTATCGGTTTGATTGGAAAATTTTGACTCAAAAGGCTTGACAATCAAAAAGTTAATAAGGATAGTTAATCACATCTGTCTAAGATCCATAAATATATAACTAGGTTACACTATGTTACCAAATGTATTGGGACACCTTCCTTTACATGCACACAAACTTTAATGGCATCAGAGTCTTAGTCCGTAGGGTTTAATATTGAGTTGGCCCACCCTTTGCAGCTATAACAGCTTCAACCCCTCTGGGAATGCTGTCCACAAGGTTTAGGAGTGTGTCTATGGGAATCTGGTTTTGTCTTGCCTGCGTTGCCCTTCAAAGTGCTCCTTGCTGTGAAGGCCAGTTATAGGTGGGGGCAGGGGCAATTTTGTTTGTTACTGGTGTCTATGGGAATGTTTGACCATTCTTCCAGAAGCGCATTTGTGCCACGTGCATTTGTGATTGGCGCTACTGCCACGACATTTCTCTGAGGCCCATCAGGGATCTACCACGGGTTTAACTGTATGGGTAATTGAACAAATATCCAGAACCCTTACAGCTGCCGAGCGTTTCAAGCGATTATGTGCCAGGGAAACCTACTGGATATATTCCCTGGACTCTCTTTCGCCCTGCGGCCTTAATGAGGGTATAGAAATCTCTACTATATTGTAATATCATACCAGCACTTGCTTATGTGTGTATGTGTCCATGTGCATGGAGAGAAATATGTGTGTATGTACGTGGATACAGGTACACATGGGCATATGTATTGCACCTGTCTCCTTCATGTGTTTGGATCTTGCAACATGGTGTGCGCACACATACTGGTACCGTGCGCGCATTCCAGCGCGTATGGTGGCGAATATGTGTATGATGATTCTTTATTTTTAATATGTGATATTTTAAATTTTTAACATATGTAATTTAATAGAAGTATGTGTGTGTTCTTAAGATCCCCATGGATCTGTATGTGTATGTTTATGTGGGTATGTATGCGTATATATATATATATCCATATATCTTTTAAGTATACATATTTATAGATATGGAATTCTTTTATTTTAATCTGATATGATGTTTAGTGATAATTGTTATATCAATAATATTATAACATGAATTTTGTGTATATACATTTATATAAAAATGTATCATCTCTCCTTCCCCCCCTTTCCCCTCCCTTCCCCTGTCACACATTATTTTTATTTTCATTTTTATTTTTATATTTATATTTATTTTATTTTCATTTTGTAATTTTATTTATTATTAATTAATTTTTTATGTTATTATTTATTGCTCCGATTGATATAATGGATAGATAATATATTTCTTTTAAATTTCCTAATACATAGCCATAGCTTGCTACTATATGTATCTTCTATATCTACATTTGATTATTTCATTATTATTCATTATGGCTATGGACTATCATTGATTAGTAAGTATAATTAGTTATGTTTAAATGGTTCCTTATTATCACCATTATGTTTTGAAGCAAACGTATTGATGTAATGCAATTTATTATTCTCATGCTGTTTGCCATGTCATCTGGATGTTCCCTTCCCCCGTACATCGGCCTTTAAAATGGACTTCCTTGTTGTGTCAGTCCTTTTCCCTTGCTTTGAAGAAGGAGGGCGACTGCTGCCTCCCCCCGGCAGTACGCACGCTCGGAAACGCGTCGCATCTCTATGACGTCATCAACATCCGACGCTGTACCGAGCCTCGTTTTCACTGACGCACAGCTAACCTCTTCCTTTCCAGTGTCAGCATACCTAGGCTCTGCTGCACTATCGATCTACATCTAAGAGATCTTCACGCCAGCGGAACAGCTCTACAGATCGGGGATAACGTCCATCACCCCACTCATCTCGAACATCGGAATGGGTTCTTATTGTGTGAATATGCTTACAGATGTGAGTGCATTCCTTTTGATCTAATAAAATTTATTTACAGTCTACATTTAGAGGCGCCTCTATTTTTGTCTTTTTGTTGCACAACAGCAAGCCATTAAACAGCGGCTCATTGAAGAGCGAGCCATTACACAGCGGGCCATTAAACAGCATTGGCCCATTAAAAAACAGCGGGCCCTTGAACAACAGCGGGCCCTTGAACGACAGCGGGCCCTTGAACGACAGCGGGCCCTTGAACGACAGCGGGCCCTTGAACGACAGCGGGCCCTTGAACGACAGCGGGCCCTTGAACAACAGCGGGCCCTTGAACAACAGCGGGCCCTTGAACAACAGCGAGCCCTTGACCAATAGGAAGTAATTGAACAACAGCGAGCTGTTGCACAACAGCAAGCCATTAAACATCGGCTCATTTAAGAGCGGACCATTGAACAGCGGGCCATTTGAACCCTCTCCCCGCTCCATCCAAATCTAAAGAAAACCATTTTGAGCAGAGTTCCAATTTAAAATTTGTACTTAATCTTACCATATTTTTTCTTATTTTAGATTAAAATGGAAAGAAGATCAGTAAATGATCAAAGTGAAATGGAGCAGAAGAAGGAGAGAGAACACGTCAGAAAGATAGACTATGACCAGCTAAGAGACACTATCCTGGCAGCTAGAGAACTAGAATATGCCAGGCATGATTACAAAACACCAGCAGAGCTACAAAGAGAGAAGGAGCAGAGGGCCATTGAAGAACAGCAGGCCATTAGAAAGCAAGCCATTGAACAGCGGCGCATTTATGTGCAAGCCATTGAACAGTGGCACAATAAATGTAAAGCCGTTGAAAAGCGAGTTATGGAACAGCGAGCCATTGCTCAGCGGGCCTTTAAACAGCAGGCCATTGAAGAGCGAGCCATTACACAGCGGGCCATTAAACAGCATTGGCCCATTAAACAGCATTGGCCCATTAAAAAACAGCGAGCCATTGAAGAACAGCGGGCCATTAAACAGCGGGCCCTCGAACAGCATACCATTGAACAACAGCGAGCCATTGAACAACAGGAAGTAATTGAACAACAGCAAGCCATTAAAAAGCAGCTCATTTTAGAGCGGACCATTGGAAAGGGGGCGTGGCGACCGGAGCTGCTGATGGCCGCTTAGCTCAGGAGCTCCGACAGCCATAAGGGACCGATCAGCACACAGGACCTCCACAGCCAATTCCTTCGGCTCATCAGGAAGGCAACACCCCGGGGAACCGCCAGAGATGACCCGGCGCCGCAGGGAAAACACACAACTCCCAAAAATGGAGTTAACAGCCAGGCAGCATGAGCCCTGCATTCTGCAAGATGGCGGCGGCGGCCGCCTCCTACAGGCACAACCTCCAGCCCAGCACCCAGCGGCAAGATCCATACAGCAGACGATCAGCAAGGTAGGAAACCCTGACAGTGGGGGATCCTCAGGATCATCCTCACCCGGATCACCTGCATCCAGAAGCCCTGTCAGAACCAAAGCCAGATTTGTATCCCCAGCCAGTGATATAAAACCTTTTATCTTACTTGAAAAGGATCTGATAAAAGGGAGCTCTTTATAACAACTCATCTTCAGTATTTATTTTAAAGTTGTCCACAAAAATACAATTCTATTCCCAATATAAAATACTGGGTTCCATGTGGGATTTTAAAGTCAGTCTGCTCCAAAAAGAAATACCTCTTCTTTAAAGGATCCCTAGAACAATGTAAAAAATAACATCCATGTCTTCTCTACCTCTGTTTTTCAGTCCCAGTCTAATTACGGCCATCTGCGGATTAACAGCACAGCAATTCATTCAAGAGACAATGAACATTTGGATTCCCAAATACTATGAGAAAGCTCGGGAGTTTTATCCAAATCATAAGTGTCAGCCTCCGTTGTGCCAGATTGACAAGTAAAGTACACTTTATTACATATCTAACATATGCATATGCAGGGTTGCTGATAGAAATCATGAGATCCTGTACAGCCTAACTGACAGGGTCCCCCCAGGTATCCGATTATATTTTTACCAAAATGCAATGCTGTGATGCTATGCTTTGCAGCCATTGCAGATATTATACCCCCACTGAACAAGACCCATTCAAGTGAATAACAGCATGAAGGAAACATCTGCACCCCACGCTGAGTGATGATTGGTGAACCCCCCCCCCCTCACCATCCTGAAATAACCCACCTGTGTGCCCTCAGCAGCTGTCAGTGGGAGAGGAGGGAAAACAGCAGCACTGCAAGGGAAAAGGGCACACAGGGGTCCAAGACAGCAGGGGGAAGGGGGCACAGATACTAGAACCAATCCTCCTACAGTGCAGCCAGAGGAAGAAAAGAAATGTATAAGTTGGCAGCACTGCACAATGGTACAAGTGTCAGTAATAAGGCAGTACTGCTGGCCCTCCTGCTCGACAGGTGCCCGGGCCCCCCTTTTGAACTGATGAAGCCTTGGCCCAGTACAGGAGGGCTGGCTGTACTGCCTTAGCAGCGGTCCTGCACATATGTAACATATCAACCTCACACTAACCTCTTCATCACTTTCCTCTCTGCAGATATCTCTACATGTTCCTTTCAATTGCGGCAGCAATACTCAGTGTGCCTGTTGGTGTCGAAACTAGCCTAAGGTACCGAAGGAAATATCCATGCGCAGACCTAATAATATGTGCAGTAGGCCTCCTAAGTGCCAGTCCATGCCTCTTCTTTTGCAACATCTTTGCAGAGAAAAGCCTTGTGGCCAGCTATGTAAGTAAACGGGGATGGCGAGGAGATCCTTTATCCTTTATTTAAGGTCCAGTTAATGCTGTATAGTATGTTGTGTTATCGGTTTGATTGGAAAATTTTGACTCAAAAGGCTTGACAATCAAAAAGTTAATAAGGATAGTTAATCACATCTGTCTAAGATCCATAAATATATAACTAGGTTACACTATGTTACCAAATGTATTGGGACACCTTCCTTTACATGCACACAAACTTTAATGGCATCCCAGTCTTAGTCCGTAGGGTTTAATATTGAGTTGGCCCACCCTTTGCAGCTATAACAGCTTCAACCCCTCTGGGAATGCTGTCCACAAGGTTTAGGAGTGTGTCTATGGGAATCTGGTTTTGTCTTGCCTGCGTTGCCCTTCAAAGTGCTCCTTGCTGTGAAGGCCAGTTATAGGTGGGGGCAGGGGCATTTTTGTTTGTTACTGGTGTCTATGGGAATGTTTGACCATTCTTCCAGAAGCGCATTTGTGCCACGTGCATTTGTGATTGGCGCTACTGCCACGACATTTCTCTGAGGCCCATCAGGGATCTACCACGGGTTTAACTGTATGGGTAATTGAACAAATATCCAGAACCCTTACAGCTGCCGAGCGTTTCAAGCGATTATGTGCCAGGGAAACCTACTGGATATATTCCCTGGACTCTCTTTCGCCCTGCGGCCTTAATGAGGGTATAGAAATCTCTACTATATTGTAATATCATACCAGCACTTGCTTATGTGTGTATGTGTCCATGTGCATGGAGAGAAATATGTGTGTATGTACGTGGATACAGGTACACATGGGCATATGTATTGCACCTGTCTCCTTCATGTGTTTGGATCTTGCAACATGGTGTGCGCACACATACTGGTACCGTGCGCGCATTCCAGCGCGTATGGTGGCGAATATGTGTATGATGATTCTTTATTTTTAATATGTGATATTTTAAATTTTTAACATATGTAATTTAATAGAAGTATGTGTGTGTTCTTAAGATCCCCATGGATCTGTATGTGTATGTTTATGTGGGTATGTATGCGTATATATATATATATATCCATATATCATTTAAGTATACATATTTATAGATATGGAATTCTTTTATTTTAATCTGATATGATGTTTAGTGATAATTGTTATATCAATAATTTTATAACATGAATTTTGTGTATATACATTTATATAAAAATGTATCATCTCTCCTTCCCCCCCTTCCCCTCCCTTCCCCTGTCACACATTATTTTTATTTTCATTTTTATTTTTATATTTATTTTTATTTTATTTTCATTTTGTAATTTTATTTATTATTAATTAATTTTTTATGTTATTATTTATTGCTCTGATTGATATAATGGATAGATAATATATTTCTTTTAAATTTCCTAATACATAGCCATAGCTTGCTACTATATGTATCTTCTATATCTACATTTGATTATTTCATTATTATTCATTATGGCTATGGACTATCATTGATTAGTAAGTATAATTAGTTATGTTTAAATGGTTCCTTATTATCACCATTATGTTTTGAAGCAAACGTATTGATGTAATGCAATTTATTATTCTCATGCTGTTTGCCATGTCATCTGGATGTTCCCTTCCCCCGTGCATCGGCCTTTAAAATGGACTTCCTTGTTGTGTCAGTCCTTTTCCCTTGCTTTGAAGAAGGAGGGCGACTGCTGCCTCCCCCCGGCAGTACGCACGCTCGGAAACGCGTCGCATCTCTATGACGTCATCAACATCCGACGCTGTACCGAGCCTCGTTTTCACTGACGCACAGCTAACCTCTTCCTTTCCAGTGTCAGCATACCTAGGCTCTGCTGCACTATCGATCTACATCTAAGAGATCTTCACGCCAGCGGAACAGCTCTACAGATCGGGGATAACGTCCATCACCCCACTCATCTCGAACATCGGAATGGGTTCTTATTGTGTGAATATGCTTACAGATGTGAGTGCATTCCTTTTGATCTAATAAAATTTATTTACAGTCTACATTTAGAGGCGCCTCTATTTTTGTCTTTTTGTTGCACAACAGCAAGCCATTAAACAGCGGCTCATTGAAGAGCGAGCCATTACACAGCGGGTCATTAAACAGCATTGGTCCATTAAAAAACAGCGGGCCCTTGAACAACAGCGGGCCCTTGAACAACAGCGGGCCCTTGAACAACAGCGAGCCCTTGACCAACAGGAAGTAATTGAACAACAGCGAGCTGTTGCACAACAGCAAGCCATTAAACATCGGCTCATTTAAGAGCGGACCATTGAACAGCGGGCCATTTGAACCCTCTCCCCGCTCCATCCAAATCTAAAGAAAACCATTTTGAGCGGAGTTCCAATTTAAAATTTGTACTTAATCTTACCATATTTTTTCTTATTTTAGATTAAAATGGAAAGAAGATCAGTAAATGATCAAAGTGAAATGGAGCAGAAGAAGGAGAGAGAACACGTCAGAAAGATAGACTATGACCAGCTAAGAGACACTATCCTGGCAGCTAGAGAACTAGAATATGCCAGGCATGATTACAAAACACCAGCAGAGCTACAAAGAGAGAAGGAGCAGAGGGCCATTGAAGAACAGCAGGCCATTAGAAAGCAAGCCATTGAACAGCGGCGCATTTATGTGCAAGCCATTGAACAGTGGCACAATAAATGTAAAGCCGTTGAAAAGCGAGTTATGGAACAGCGAGCCATTGCTCAGCGGGCCTTTAAACAGCAGGCCATTGAAGAGCGAGCCATTACACAGCGGGCCATTAAACAGCATTGGCCCATTAAACAGCATTGGCCCATTAAAAAACAGCGAGCCATTGAAGAACAGCGGGCCATTAAACAGCGGGCCCTCGAACAGCATACCATTGAACAACAGCGAGCCATTGAACAACAGGAAGTAATTGAACAACAGCAAGCCATTAAAAAGCAGCTCATTTTAGAGCGGACCATTGGAAAGGGGGCGTGGCGACCGGAGCTGCTGATGGCCGCTTAGCTCAGGAGCTCCGACAGCCATAAGGGACCGATCAGCACACAGGACCTCCACAGCCAATTCCTTCGGCTCATCAGGAAGGCAACACCCCGGGGAACCGCCAGAGATGACCCGGCGCCGCAGGGAAAACACACAACTCCCAAAAATGGAGTTAACAGCCAGGCAGCATGAGCCCTGCATTCTGCAAGATGGCGGCGGCGGCCGCCTCCTACAGGCACAACCTCCAGCCCAGCACCCAGCGGCAAGATCCATACAGCAGACGATCAGCAAGGTAGGAAACCCTGACAGTGGGGGATCCTCAGGATCATCCTCACCCGGATCACCTGCATCCAGAAGCCCTGTCAGAACCAAAGCCAGATTTGTATCCCCAGCCAGTGATATAAAACCTTTTATCTTACTTGAAAAGGATCTGATAAAAGGGAGCTCTTTATAACAACTCATCTTCAGTATTTATTTTAAAGTTGTCCACAAAAATACAATTCTATTCCCAATATAAAATACTGGGTTCCATGTGGGATTTTAAAGTCAGTCTGCTCCAAAAAGAAATACCTCTTCTTTAAAGGATCCCTAGAACAATGTAAAAAATAACATCCATGTCTTCTCTACCTCTGTTTTTCAGTCCCAGTCTAATTACGGCCATCTGCGGATTAACAGCACAGCAATTCATTCAAGAGACAATGAACATTTGGATTCCCAAATACTATGAGAAAGCTCGGGAGTTTTATCCAAATCATAAGTGTCAGCCTCCGTTGTGCCAGATTGACAAGTAAAGTACACTTTATTACATATCTAACATATGCATATGCAGGGTTGCTGATAGAAATCATGAGATCCTGTACAGCCTAACTGACAGGGTCCCCCCAGGTATCCGATTATATTTTTACCAAAATGCAATGCTGTGATGCTATGCTTTGCAGCCATTGCAGATATTATACCCCCACTGAACAAGACCCATTCAAGTGAATAACAGCATGAAGGAAACATCTGCACCCCACGCTGAGTGATTGGTGAACCCCCCCCCCCCTCACCATCCTGAAATAACCCACCTGTGTGCCCTCAGCAGCTGTCAGTGGGAGAGGAGGGAAAACAGCAGCACTGCAAGGGAAAAGGGCACACAGGGGTCCAAGACAGCAGGGGGAAGGGGGCACAGATACTAGAACCAATCCTCCTACAGTGCAGCCAGAGGAAGAAAAGAAATGTATAAGTTGGCAGCACTGCACAATGGTACAAGTGTCAGTAATAAGGCAGTACTGCTGGCCCTCCTGCTCGACAGGTGCCCGGGCCCCCCTTTTGAACTGATGAAGCCTTGGCCCAGTACAGGAGGGCTGGCTGTACTGCCTTAGCAGCGGTCCTGCACATATGTAACATATCAACCTCACACTAACCTCTTCATCACTTTCCTCTCTGCAGATATCTCTACATGTTCCTTTCAATTGCGGCAGCAATACTCAGTGTGCCTGTTGGTGTCGAAACTAGCCTAAGGTACCGAAGGAAATATCCATGCGCAGACCTAATAATATGTGCAGTAGGCCTCCTAAGTGCCAGTCCATGCCTCTTCTTTTGCAACATCTTTGCAGGGAAAAGCCTTGTGGCCAGCTATGTAAGTAAACGGGGATGGCGAGGAGATCCTTTATCCTTTATTTAAGGTCCAGTTAATGCTGTATAGTATGTTGTGTTATCGGTTTGATTGGAAAATTTTGACTCAAAAGGCTTGACAATCAAAAAGTTAATAAGGATAGTTAATCACATCTGTCTAAGATCCATAAATATATAACTAGGTTACACTATGTTACCAAATGTATTGGGACACCTTCCTTTACATGCACACAAACTTTAATGGCATCCCAGTCTTAGTCCGTAGGGTTTAATATTGAGTTGGCCCACCCTTTGCAGCTATAACAGCTTCAACCCCTCTGGGAATGCTGTCCACAAGGTTTAGGAGTGTGTCTATGGGAATCTGGTTTTGTCTTGCCTGCGTTGCCCTTCAAAGTGCTCCTTGCTGTGAAGGCCAGTTATAGGTGGGGGCAGGGGCAATTTTGTTTGTTACTGGTGTCTATGGGAATGTTTGACCATTCTTCCAGAAGCGCATTTGTGCCACGTGCATTTGTGATTGGCGCTACTGCCACGACATTTCTCTGAGGCCCATCAGGGATCTACCACGGGTTTAACTGTATGGGTAATTGAACAAATATCCAGAGCCCTTACAGCTGCCGAGCGTTTCAAGCGATTATGTGCCAGGGAAACCTACTGGATATATTCCCTGGACTCTCTTTCGCCCTGCGGCCTTAATGAGGGTATAGAAATCTCTACTATATTGTAATATCATACCAGCACTTGCTTATGTGTGTATGTGTCCATGTGCATGGAGAGAAATATGTGTGTATGTACGTGGATACAGGTACACATGGGCATATGTATTGCACCTGTCTCCTTCATGTGTTTGGATCTTGCAACATGGTGTGCGCACACATACTGGTACCGTGCGCGCATTCCAGCGCGTATGGTGGCGAATATGTGTATGATGATTCTTTATTTTTAATATGTGATATTTTAAATTTTTAACATATGTAATTTAATAGAAGTATGTGTGTGTTCTTAAGATCCCCATGGATCTGTATGTGTATGTTTATGTGGGTATGTATGCGTATATATATATATATCCATATATCATTTAAGTATACATATTTATAGATATGGAATTCTTTTATTTTAATCTGATATGATGTTTAGTGATAATTGTTATATCAATAATTTTATAACATGAATTTTGTGTATATACATTTATATAAAAATGTATCATCTCTCCTTCCCCCCCTTCCCCTCCCTTCCCCTGTCACACATTTTTATTTTCATTTTTATTTTTATATTTATTTTTATTTTATTTTCATTTTGTAATTTTATTTATTATTAATTAATTTTTTATGTTATTATTTATTGCTCCGATTGATATAATGGATAGATAATATATTTCTTTTAAATTTCCTAATACATAGCCATAGCTTGCTACTATATGTATCTTCTATATCTACATTTGATTATTTCATTATTATTCATTATGGCTATGGACTATCATTGATTAGTAAGTATAATTAGTTATGTTTAAATGGTTCCTTATTATCACCATTATGTTTTGAAGCAAACGTATTGATGTAATGCAATTTATTATTCTCATGCTGTTTGCCATGTCATCTGGATGTTCCCTTCCCCCGTACATCGGCCTTTAAAATGGACTTCCTTGTTGTGTCAGTCCTTTTCCCTTGCTTTGAAGAAGGAGGGCGACTGCTGCCTCCCCCCGGCAGTACGCACGCTCGGAAACGCGTCGCATCTCTATGACGTCATCAACATCCGACGCTGTACCGAGCCTCGTTTTCACTGACGCACAGCTAACCTCTTCCTTTCCAGTGTCAGCATACCTAGGCTCTGCTGCACTATCGATCTACATCTAAGAGATCTTCACGCCAGCGGAACAGCTCTACAGATCGGGGATAACGTCCATCACCCCACTCATCTCGAACATCGGAATGGGTTCTTATTGTGTGAATATGCTTACAGATGTGAGTGCATTCCTTTTGATCTAATAAAATTTATTTACAGTCTACATTTAGAGGCGCCTCTATTTTTGTCTTTTTGTTGCACAACAGCAAGCCATTAAACAGCGGCTCATTGAAGAGCGAGCCATTACACAGCGGGCCATTAAACAGCATTGGCCCATTAAAAAACAGCGGGCCCTTGAACAACAGCGGGCCCTTGAACGACAGCGGGCCCTTGAACGACAGCGGGCCCTTGAACGACAGCGGGCCCTTGAACGACAGCGGGCCCTTGAACGACAGCGGGCCCTTGAACAACAGCGGGCCCTTGAACAACAGCGGGCCCTTGAACAACAGCGAGCCCTTGACCAACAGGAAGTAATTGAACAACAGCGAGCTGTTGCACAACAGCAAGCCATTAAACATCGGCTCATTTAAGAGCGGACCATTGAACAGCGGGCCATTTGAACCCTCTCCCCGCTCCATCCAAATCTAAAGAAAACCATTTTGAGCGGAGTTCCAATTTAAAATTTGTACTTAATCTTACCATATTTTTTCTTATTTTAGATTAAAATGGAAAGAAGATCAGTAAATGATCAAAGTGAAATGGAGCAGAAGAAGGAGAGAGAACACGTCAGAAAGATAGACTATGACCAGCTAAGAGACACTATCCTGGCAGCTAGAGAACTAGAATATGCCAGGCATGATTACAAAACACCAGCAGAGCTACAAAGAGAGAAGGAGCAGAGGGCCATTGAAGAACAGCAGGCCATTAGAAAGCAAGCCATTGAACAGCGGCGCATTTATGTGCAAGCCATTGAACAGTGGCACAATAAATGTAAAGCCGTTGAAAAGCGAGTTATGGAACAGCGAGCCATTGCTCAGCGGGCCTTTAAACAGCAGGCCATTGAAGAGCGAGCCATTACACAGCGGGCCATTAAACAGCATTGGCCCATTAAACAGCATTGGCCCATTAAAAAACAGCGAGCCATTGAAGAACAGCGGGCCATTAAACAGCGGGCCCTCGAACAGCATACCATTGAACAACAGCGAGCCATTGAACAACAGGAAGTAATTGAACAACAGCAAGCCATTAAAAAGCAGCTCATTTTAGAGCGGACCATTGGAAAGGGGGCGTGGCGACCGGAGCTGCTGATGGCCGCTTAGCTCAGGAGCTCCGACAGCCATAAGGGACCGATCAGCACACAGGACCTCCACAGCCAATTCCTTCGGCTCATCAGGAAGGCAACACCCCGGGGAACCGCCAGAGATGACCCGGCGCCGCAGGGAAAACACACAACTCCCAAAAATGGAGTTAACAGCCAGGCAGCATGAGCCCTGCATTCTGCAAGATGGCGGCGGCGGCCGCCTCCTACAGGCACAACCTCCAGCCCAGCACCCAGCGGCAAGATCCATACAGCAGACGATCAGCAAGGTAGGAAACCCTGACAGTGGGGGATCCTCAGGATCATCCTCACCCGGATCACCTGCATCCAGAAGCCCTGTCAGAACCAAAGCCAGATTTGTATCCCCAGCCAGTGATATAAAACCTTTTATCTTACTTGAAAAGGATCTGATAAAAGGGAGCTCTTTATAACAACTCATCTTCAGTATTTATTTTAAAGTTGTCCACAAAAATACAATTCTATTCCCAATATAAAATACTGGGTTCCATGTGGGATTTTAAAGTCAGTCTGCTCCAAAAAGAAATACCTCTTCTTTAAAGGATCCCTAGAACAATGTAAAAAATAACATCCATGTCTTCTCTACCTCTGTTTTTCAGTCCCAGTCTAATTACGGCCATCTGCGGATTAACAGCACAGCAATTCATTCAAGAGACAATGAACATTTGGATTCCCAAATACTATGAGAAAGCTCGGGAGTTTTATCCAAATCATAAGTGTCAGCCTCCGTTGTGCCAGATTGACAAGTAAAGTACACTTTATTACATATCTAACATATGCATATGCAGGGTTGCTGATAGAAATCATGAGATCCTGTACAGCCTAACTGACAGGGTCCCCCCAGGTATCCGATTATATTTTTACCAAAATGCAATGCTGTGATGCTATGCTTTGCAGCCATTGCAGATATTATACCCCCACTGAACAAGACCCATTCAAGTGAATAACAGCATGAAGGAAACATCTGCACCCCACGCTGAGTGATTGGTGAACCCCCCCCTCACCATCCTGAAATAACCCACCTGTGTGCCCTCAGCAGCTGTCAGTGGGAGAGGAGGGAAAACAGCAGCACTGCAAGGGAAAAGGGCACACAGGGGTCCAAGACAGCAGGGGGAAGGGGGCACAGATACTAGAACCAATCCTCCTACAGTGCAGCCAGAGGAAGAAAAGAAATGTATAAGTTGGCAGCACTGCACAATGGTACAAGTGTCAGTAATAAGGCAGTACTGCTGGCCCTCCTGCTCGACAGGTGCCCGGGCCCCCCTTTTGAACTGATGAAGCCTTGGCCCAGTACAGGAGGGCTGGCTGTACTGCCTTAGCAGCGGTCCTGCACATATGTAACATATCAACCTCACACTAACCTCTTCATCACTTTCCTCTCTGCAGATATCTCTACATGTTCCTTTCAATTGCGGCAGCAATACTCAGTGTGCCTGTTGGTGTCGAAACTAGCCTAAGGTACCGAAGGAAATATCCATGCGCAGACCTAATAATATGTGCAGTAGGCCTCCTAAGTGCCAGTCCATGCCTCTTCTTTTGCAACATCTTTGCAGAGAAAAGCCTTGTGGCCAGCTATGTAAGTAAACGGGGATGGCGAGGAGATCCTTTATCCTTTATTTAAGGTCCAGTTAATGCTGTATAGTATGTTGTGTTATCGGTTTGATTGGAAAATTTTGACTCAAAAGGCTTGACAATCAAAAAGTTAATAAGGATAGTTAATCACATCTGTCTAAGATCCATAAATATATAACTAGGTTACACTATGTTACCAAATGTATTGGGACACCTTCCTTTACATGCACACAAACTTTAATGGCATCCCAGTCTTAGTCCGTAGGGTTTAATATTGAGTTGGCCCACCCTTTGCAGCTATAACAGCTTCAACCCCTCTGGGAATGCTGTCCACAAGGTTTAGGAGTGTGTCTATGGGAATCTGGTTTTGTCTTGCCTGCGTTGCCCTTCAAAGTGCTCCTTGCTGTGAAGGCCAGTTATAGGTGGGGGCAGGGGCAATTTTGTTTGTTACTGGTGTCTATGGGAATGTTTGACCATTCTTCCAGAAGCGCATTTGTGCCACGTGCATTTGTGATTGGCGCTACTGCCACGACATTTCTCTGAGGCCCATCAGGGATCTACCACGGGTTTAACTGTATGGGTAATTGAACAAATATCCAGAACCCTTACAGCTGCCGAGCGTTTCAAGCGATTATGTGCCAGGGAAACCTACTGGATATATTCCCTGGACTCTCTTTCGCCCTGCGGCCTTAATGAGGGTATAGAAATCTCTACTATATTGTAATATCATACCAGCACTTGCTTATGTGTGTATGTGTCCATGTGCATGGAGAGAAATATGTGTGTATGTACGTGGATACAGGTACACATGGGCATATGTATTGCACCTGTCTCCTTCATGTGTTTGGATCTTGCAACATGGTGTGCGCACACATACTGGTACCGTGCGCGCATTCCAGCGCGTATGGTGGCGAATATGTGTATGATGATTCTTTATTTTTAATATGTGATATTTTAAATTTTTAACATATGTAATTTAATAGAAGTATGTGTGTGTTCTTAAGATCCCCATGGATCTGTATGTGTATGTTTATGTGGGTATGTATGCGTATATATATATCCATATATCTTTTAAGTATACATATTTATAGATATGGAATTCTTTTATTTTAATCTGATATGATGTTTAGTGATAATTGTTATATCAATAATTTTATAACATGAATTTTGTGTATATACATTTATATAAAAATGTATCATCTCTCCTTCCCCCCCTTTCCCCTCCCTTCCCCTGTCACACATTATTTTTATTTTCATTTTTATTTTTATATTTATTTTTATTTTATTTTCATTTTGTAATTTTATTTATTATTAATTAATTTTTTATGTTATTATTTATTGCTCCGATTGATATAATGGATAGATAATATATTTCTTTTAAATTTCCTAATACATAGCCATAGCTTGCTACTATATGTATCTTCTATATCTACATTTGATTATTTCATTATTATTCATTATGGCTATGGACTATCATTGATTAGTAAGTATAATTAGTTATGTTTAAATGGTTCCTTATTATCACCATTATGTTTTGAAGCAAACGTATTGATGTAATGCAATTTATTATTCTCATGCTGTTTGCCATGTCATCTGGATGTTCCCTTCCCCCGTACATCGGCCTTTAAAATGGACTTCCTTGTTGTGTCAGTCCTTTTCCCTTGCTTTGAAGGAGGGCGACTGCTGCCTCCCCCCGGCAGTACGCACGCTCGGAAACGCGTCGCATCTCTATGACGTCATCAACATCCGACGCTGTACCGAGCCTCGTTTTCACTGACGCACAGCTAACCTCTTCCTTTCCAGTGTCAGCATACCTAGGCTCTGCTGCACTATCGATCTACATCTAAGAGATCTTCACGCCAGCGGAACAGCTCTACAGATCGGGGATAACGTCCATCACCCCACTCATCTCGAACATCGGAATGGGTTCTTATTGTGTGAATATGCTTACAGATGTGAGTGCATTCCTTTTGATCTAATAAAATTTATTTACAGTCTACATTTAGAGGCGCCTCTATTTTTGTCTTTTTGTTGCACAACAGCAAGCCATTAAACAGCGGCTCATTGAAGAGCGAGCCATTACACAGCGGGCCATTAAACAGCATTGGCCCATTAAAAAACAGCGGGCCCTTGAACAACAGCGGGCCCTTGAACAACAGCGGGCCCTTGAACGACAGCGGGCCCTTGAACGACAGCGGGCCCTTGAACGACAGCGGGCCCTTGAACGACAGCGGGCCCTTGAACAACAGCGGGCCCTTGAACAACAGCGGGCCCTTGAACAACAGCGAGCCCTTGACCAACAGGAAGTAATTGAACAACAGCGAGCTGTTGCACAACAGCAAGCCATTAAACATCGGCTCATTTAAGAGCGGACCATTGAACAGCGGGCCATTTGAACCCTCTCCCCGCTCCATCCAAATCTAAAGAAAACCATTTTGAGCGGAGTTCCAATTTAAAATTTGTACTTAATCTTACCATATTTTTTCTTATTTTAGATTAAAATGGAAAGAAGATCAGTAAATGATCAAAGTGAAATGGAGCAGAAGAAGGAGAGAGAACACGTCAGAAAGATAGACTATGACCAGCTAAGAGACACTATCCTGGCAGCTAGAGAACTAGAATATGCCAGGCATGATTACAAAACACCAGCAGAGCTACAAAGAGAGAAGGAGCAGAGGGCCATTGAAGAACAGCAGGCCATTAGAAAGCAAGCCATTGAACAGCGGCGCATTTATGTGCAAGCCATTGAACAGTGGCACAATAAATGTAAAGCCGTTGAAAAGCGAGTTATGGAACAGCGAGCCATTGCTCAGCGGGCCTTTAAACAGCAGGCCATTGAAGAGCGAGCCATTACACAGCGGGCCATTAAACAGCATTGGCCCATTAAACAGCATTGGCCCATTAAAAAACAGCGAGCCATTGAAGAACAGCGGGCCATTAAACAGCGGGCCCTCGAACAGCATACCATTGAACAACAGCGAGCCATTGAACAACAGGAAGTAATTGAACAACAGCAAGCCATTAAAAAGCAGCTCATTTTAGAGCGGACCATTGGAAAGGGGGCGTGGCGACCGGAGCTGCTGATGGCCGCTTAGCTCAGGAGCTCCGACAGCCATAAGGGACCGATCAGCACACAGGACCTCCACAGCCAATTCCTTCGGCTCATCAGGAAGGCAACACCCCGGGGAACCGCCAGAGATGACCCGGCGCCGCAGGGAAAACACACAACTCCCAAAAATGGAGTTAACAGCCAGGCAGCATGAGCCCTGCATTCTGCAAGATGGCGGCGGCGGCCGCCTCCTACAGGCACAACCTCCAGCCCAGCACCCAGCGGCAAGATCCATACAGCAGACGATCAGCAAGGTAGGAAACCCTGACAGTGGGGGATCCTCAGGATCATCCTCACCCGGATCACCTGCATCCAGAAGCCCTGTCAGAACCAAAGCCAGATTTGTATCCCCAGCCAGTGATATAAAACCTTTTATCTTACTTGAAAAGGATCTGATAAAAGGGAGCTCTTTATAACAACTCATCTTCAGTATTTATTTTAAAGTTGTCCACAAAAATACAATTCTATTCCCAATATAAAATACTGGGTTCCATGTGGGATTTTAAAGTCAGTCTGCTCCAAAAAGAAATACCTCTTCTTTAAAGGATCCCTAGAACAATGTAAAAAATAACATCCATGTCTTCTCTACCTCTGTTTTTCAGTCCCAGTCTAATTACGGCCATCTGCGGATTAACAGCACAGCAATTCATTCAAGAGACAATGAACATTTGGATTCCCAAATACTATGAGAAAGCTCGGGAGTTTTATCCAAATCATAAGTGTCAGCCTCCGTTGTGCCAGATTGACAAGTAAAGTACACTTTATTACATATCTAACATATGCATATGCAGGGTTGCTGATAGAAATCATGAGATCCTGTACAGCCTAACTGACAGGGTCCCCCCAGGTATCCGATTATATTTTTACCAAAATGCAATGCTGTGATGCTATGCTTTGCAGCCATTGCAGATATTATACCCCCACTGAACAAGACCCATTCAAGTGAATAACAGCATGAAGGAAACATCTGCACCCCACGCTGAGTGATTGGTGAACCCCCCCCTCACCATCCTGAAATAACCCACCTGTGTTCCCTCAGCAGCTGTCAGTGGGAGAGGAGGGAAAACAGCAGCACTGCAAGGGAAAAGGGCACACAGGGGTCCAAGACAGCAGGGGGAAGGGGGCACAGATACTAGAACCAATCCTCCTACAGTGCAGCCAGAGGAAGAAAAGAAATGTATAAGTTGGCAGCACTGCACAATGGTACAAGTGTCAGTAATAAGGCAGTACTGCTGGCCCTCCTGCTCGACAGGTGCCCGGGCCCCCCTTTTGAACTGATGAAGCCTTGGCCCAGTACAGGAGGGCTGGCTGTACTGCCTTAGCAGCGGTCCTGCACATATGTAACATATCAACTTCACACTAACCTCTTCATCACTTTCCTCTCTGCAGATATCTCTACATGTTCCTTTCAATTGCGGCAGCAATACTCAGTGTGCCTGTTGGTGTCGAAACTAGCCTAAGGTACCGAAGGAAATATCCATGCGCAGACCTAATAATATGTGCAGTAGGCCTCCTAAGTGCCAGTCCATGCCTCTTCTTTTGCAACATCTTTGCAGAGAAAAGCCTTGTGGCCAGCTATGTAAGTAAACGGGGATGGCGAGGAGATCCTTTATCCTTTATTTAAGGTCCAGTTAATGCTGTATAGTATGTTGTGTTATCGGTTTGATTGGAAAATTTTGACTCAAAAGGCTTGACAATCAAAAAGTTAATAAGGATAGTTAATCACATCTGTCTAAGATCCATAAATATATAACTAGGTTACACTATGTTACCAAATGTATTGGGACACCTTCCTTTACATGCACACTTTAATGGCATCCCAGTCTTAGTCCGTAGGGTTTAATATTGAGTTGGCCCACCCTTTGCAGCTATAACAGCTTCAACCCCTCTGGGAATGCTGTCCACAAGGTTTAGGAGTGTGTCTATGGGAATCTGGTTTTGTCTTGCCTGCGTTGCCCTTCAAAGTGCTCCTTGCTGTGAAGGCCAGTTATAGGTGGGGGCAGGGGCAATTTTGTTTGTTACTGGTGTCTATGGGAATGTTTGACCATTCTTCCAGAAGCGCATTTGTGCCACGTGCATTTGTGATTGGCGCTACTGCCACGACATTTCTCTGAGGCCCATCAGGGATCTACCACGGGTTTAACTGTATGGGTAATTGAACAAATATCCAGAACCCTTACAGCTGCCGAGCGTTTCAAGCGATTATGTGCCAGGGAAACCTACTGGATATATTCCCTGGACTCTCTTTCGCCCTGCGGCCTTAATGAGGGTATAGAAATCTCTACTATATTGTAATATCATACCAGCACTTGCTTATGTGTGTATGTGTCCATGTGCATGGAGAGAAATATGTGTGTATGTACGTGGATACAGGTACACATGGGCATATGTATTGCACCTGTCTCCTTCATGTGTTTGGATCTTGCAACATGGTGTGCGCACACATACTGGTACCGTGCGCGCATTCCAGCGCGTATGGTGGCGAATATGTGTATGATGATTCTTTATTTTTAATATGTGATATTTTAAATTTTTAACATATGTAATTTAATAGAAGTATGTGTGTGTTCTTAAGATCCCCATGGATCTGTATGTGTATGTTTATGTGGGTATGTATGCGTATATATATATATATCCATATATCTTTTAAGTATACATATTTATAGATATGGAATTCTTTTATTTTAATCTGATATGATGTTTAGTGATAATTGTTATATCAATAATTTTATAACATGAATTTTGTGTATATACATTTATATAAAAATGTATCATCTCTCCTTCCCCCCCTTTCCCCTCCCTTCCCCTGTCACACATTATTTTTATTTTCATTTTTATTTTTATATTTATTTTTATTTTATTTTCATTTTGTAATTTTATTTATTATTAATTAATTTTTTATGTTATTATTTATTGCTCCGATTGATATAATGGATAGATAATATATTTCTTTTAAATTTCCTAATACATAGCCATAGCTTGCTACTATATGTATCTTCTATATCTACATTTGATTATTTCATTATTATTCATTATGGCTATGGACTATCATTGATTAGTAAGTATAATTAGTTATGTTTAAATGGTTCCTTATTATCACCATTATGTTTTGAAGCAAACGTATTGATGTAATGCAATTTATTATTCTCATGCTGTTTGCCATGTCATCTGGATGTTCCCTTCCCCCGTACATCGGCCTTTAAAATGGACTTCCTTGTTGTGTCAGTCCTTTTCCCTTGCTTTGAAGAAGGAGGGCGACTGCTGCCTCCCCCCGGCAGTACGCACGCTCGGAAACGCGTCGCATCTCTATGACGTCATCAACATCCGATGCTGTACCGAGCCTCGTTTTCACTGACGCACAGCTAACCTCTTCCTTTCCAGTGTCAGCATACCTAGGCTCTGCTGCACTATCGATCTACATCTAAGAGATCTTCACGCCAGCGGAACAGCTCTACGTATCGGGGATAACGTCCATCACCCCACTCATCTCGAACATCGGAATGGGTTCTTATTGTGTGAATATGCTTACAGATGTGAGTGCATTCCTTTTGATCTAATAAAATTTATTTACAGTCTACATTTAGAGGCGCCTCTATTTTTGTCTTTTTGTTGCACAACAGCAAGCCATTAAACAGCGGCTCATTGAAGAGCGAGCCATTACACAGCGGGCCATTAAACAGCATTGGCCCATTAAAAAACAGCGGGCCCTTGAACAACAGCGGGCCCTTGAACAACAGCGGGCCCTTGAACGACAGCGGGCCCTTGAACGACAGCGGGCCCTTGAACGACAGCGGGCCCTTGAACAACAGCGGGCCCTTGAACAACAGCGGGCCCTTGAACAACAGCGGGCCCTTGAACAACAGCGAGCCCTTGACCAACAGGAAGTAATTGAACAACAGCGAGCTGTTGCACAACAGCAAGCCATTAAACATCGGCTCATTTAAGAGCGGACCATTGAACAGCGGGCCATTTGAACCCTCTCCCCGCTCCATCCAAATCTAAAGAAAACCATTTTGAGCGGAGTTCCAATTTAAAATTTGTACTTAATCTTACCATATTTTTTCTTATTTTAGATTAAAATGGAAAGAAGATCAGTAAATGATCAAAGTGAAATGGAGCAGAAGAAGGAGAGAGAACACGTCAGAAAGATAGACTATGACCAGCTAAGAGACACTATCCTGGCAGCTAGAGAACTAGAATATGCCAGGCATGATTACAAAACACCAGCAGAGCTACAAAGAGAGAAGGAGCAGAGGGCCATTGAAGAACAGCAGGCCATTAGAAAGCAAGCCATTGAACAGCGGCGCATTTATGTGCAAGCCATTGAACAGTGGCACAATAAATGTAAAGCCGTTGAAAAGCGAGTTATGGAACAGCGAGCCATTGCTCAGCGGGCCTTTAAACAGCAGGCCATTGAAGAGCGAGCCATTACACAGCGGGCCATTAAACAGCATTGGCCCATTAAACAGCATTGGCCCATTAAAAAACAGCGAGCCATTGAAGAACAGCGGGCCATTAAACAGCGGGCCCTCGAACAGCATACCATTGAACAACAGCGAGCCATTGAACAACAGGAAGTAATTGAACAACAGCAAGCCATTAAAAAGCAGCTCATTTTAGAGCGGACCATTGGAAAGGGGGCGTGGCGACCGGAGCTGCTGATGGCCGCTTAGCTCAGGAGCTCCGACAGCCATAAGGGACCGATCAGCACACAGGACCTCCACATCCAATTCCTTCGGCTCATCAGGAAGGCAACACCCCGGGGAACCGCCAGAGATGACCCGGCGCCGCAGGGAAAACACACAACTCCCAAAAATGGAGTTAACAGCCAGGCAGCATGAGCCCTGCATTCTGCAAGATGGCGGCGGCGGCCGCCTCCTACAGGCACAACCTCCAGCCCAGCACCCAGCGGCAAGATCCATACAGCAGACGATCAGCAAGGTAGGAAACCCTGACAGTGGGGGATCCTCAGGATCATCCTCACCCGGATCACCTGCATCCAGAAGCCCTGTCAGAACCAAAGCCAGATTTGTATCCCCAGCCAGTGATATAAAACCTTTTATCTTACTTGAAAAGGATCTGATAAAAGGGAGCTCTTTATAACAACTCATCTTCAGTATTTATTTTAAAGTTGTCCACAAAAATACAATTCTATTCCCAATATAAAATACTGGGTTCCATGTGGGATTTTAAAGTCAGTCTGCTCCAAAAAGAAATACCTCTTCTTTAAAGGATCCCTAGAACAATGTAAAAAATAACATCCATGTCTTCTCTACCTCTGTTTTTCAGTCCCAGTCTAATTACGGCCATCTGCGGATTAACAGCACAGCAATTCATTCAAGAGACAATGAACATTTGGATTCCCAAATACTATGAGAAAGCTCGGGAGTTTTATCCAAATCATAAGTGTCAGCCTCCGTTGTGCCAGATTGACAAGTAAAGTACACTTTATTACATATCTAACATATGCATATGCAGGGTTGCTGATAGAAATCATGAGATCCTGTACAGCCTAACTGACAGGGTCCCCCCAGGTATCCGATTATATTTTTACCAAAATGCAATGCTGTGATGCTATGCTTTGCAGCCATTGCAGATATTATACCCCCACTGAACAAGACCCATTCAAGTGAATAACAGCATGAAGGAAACATCTGCACCCCACGCTGAGTGATTGGTGAACCCCCCCCTCACCATCCTGAAATAACCCACCTGTGTGCCCTCAGCAGCTGTCAGTGGGAGAGGAGAGAAAACAGCAGCACTGCAAGGGAAAAGGGCACACAGGGGTCCAAGACAGCAGGGGGAAGGGGGCACAGATACTAGAACCAATCCTCCTACAGTGCAGCCAGAGGAAGAAAAGAAATGTATAAGTTGGCAGCACTGCACAATGGTACAAGTGTCAGTAATAAGGCAGTACTGCTGGCCCTCCTGCTCGACAGGTGCCCGGGCCCCCCTTTTGAACTGATGAAGCCTTGGCCCAGTACAGGAGGGCTGGCTGTACTGCCTTAGCAGCGGTCCTGCACATATGTAACATATCAACCTCACACTAACCTCTTCATCACTTTCCTCTCTGCAGATATCTCTACATGTTCCTTTCAATTGCGGCAGCAATACTCAGTGTGCCTGTTGGTGTCGAAACTAGCCTAAGGTACCGAAGGAAATATCCATGCGCAGACCTAATAATATGTGCAGTAGGCCTCCTAAGTGCCAGTCCATGCCTCTTCTTTTGCAACATCTTTGCAGAGAAAAGCCTTGTGGCCAGCTATGTAAGTAAACGGGGATGGCGAGGAGATCCTTTATCCTTTATTTAAGGTCCAGTTAATGCTGTATAGTATGTTGTGTTATCGGTTTGATTGGAAAATTTTGACTCAAAAGGCTTGACAATCAAAAAGTTAATAAGGATAGTTAATCACATCTGTCTAAGATCCATAAATATATAACTAGGTTACACTATGTTACCAAATGTATTGGGACACCTTCCTTTACATGCACACAAACTTTAATGGCATCCCAGTCTTAGTCCGTAGGGTTTAATATTGAGTTGGCCCACCCTTTGCAGCTATAACAGCTTCAACCCCTCTGGGAATGCTGTCCACAAGGTTTAGGAGTGTGTCTATGGGAATCTGGTTTTGTCTTGCCTGCGTTGCCCTTCAAAGTGCTCCTTGCTGTGAAGGCCAGTTATAGGTGGGGGCAGGGGCAATTTTGTTTGTTACTGGTGTCTATGGGAATGTTTGACCATTCTTCCAGAAGCGCATTTGTGCCACGTGCATTTGTGATTGGCGCTACTGCCACGACATTTCTCTGAGGCCCATCAGGGATCTACCACGGGTTTAACTGTATGGGTAATTGAACAAATATCCAGAACCCTTACAGCTGCCGAGCGTTTCAAGCGATTATGTGCCAGGGAAACCTACTGGATATATTCCCTGGACTCTCTTTCGCCCTGCGGCCTTAATGAGGGTATAGAAATCTCTACTATATTGTAATATCATACCAGCACTTGCTTATGTGTGTATGTGTCCATGTGCATGGAGAGAAATATGTGTGTATGTACGTGGATACAGGTACACATGGGCATATGTATTGCACCTGTCTCCTTCATGTGTTTGGATCTTGCAACATGGTGTGCGCACACATACTGGTACCGTGCGCGCATTCCAGCGCGTATGGTGGCGAATATGTGTATGATGATTCTTTATTTTTAATATGTGATATTTTAAATTTTTAACATATGTAATTTAATAGAAGTATGTGTGTGTTCTTAAGATCCCCATGGATCTGTATGTGTATGTTTATGTGGGTATGTATGCGTATATATATATATATCCATATATCTTTTAAGTATACATATTTATAGATATGGAATTCTTTTATTTTAATCTGATATGATGTTTAGTGATAATTGTTATATCAATAATTTTATAACATGAATTTTGTGTATATACATTTATATAAAAATTTATCATCTCTCCTTCCCCCCCTTCCCCTCCCTTCCCCTGTCACACATTATTTTTATTTTCATTTTTATTTTTATATTTATTTTTATTTTATTTTCATTTTGTAATTTTATTTATTATTAATTAATTTTTTATGTTATTATTTATTGCTCCGATTGATATAATGGATAGATAATATATTTCTTTTAAATTTCCTAATACATAGCCATAGCTTGCTACTATATGTATCTTCTATATCTACATTTGATTATTTCATTATTATTCATTATGGCTATGGACTATCATTGATTAGTAAGTATAATTAGTTATGTTTAAATGGTTCCTTATTATCACCATTATGTTTTGAAGCAAACGTATTGATGTAATGCAATTTATTATTCTCATGCTGTTTGCCATGTCATCTGGATGTTCCCTTCCCCCGTACATCGGCCTTTAAAATGGACTTCCTTGTTGTGTCAGTCCTTTTCCCTTGCTTTGAAGAAGGAGGGCGACTGCTGCCTCCCCCCGGCAGTACGCACGCTCGGAAACGCGTCGCATCTCTATGACGTCATCAACATCCGACGCTGTACCGAGCCTCGTTTTCACTGACGCACAGCTAACCTCTTCCTTTCCAGTGTCAGCATACCTAGGCTCTGCTGCACTATCGATCTACATCTAAGAGATCTTCACGCCAGCGGAACAGCTCTACAGATCGGGGATAACGTCCATCACCCCACTCATCTCGAACATCGGAATGGGTTCTTATTGTGTGAATATGCTTACAGATGTGAGTGCATTCCTTTTGATCTAATAAAATTTATTTACAGTCTACATTTAGAGGCGCCTCTATTTTTGTCTTTTTGTTGCACAACAGCAAGCCATTAAACAGCGGCTCATTGAAGAGCGAGCCATTACACAGCGGGCCATTAAACAGCATTGGCCCATTAAAAAACAGCGGGCCCTTGAACAACAGCGGGCCCTTGAACAACAGCGGGCCCTTGAACGACAGCGGGCCCTTGAACGACAGCGGGCCCTTGAACGACAGCGGGCCCTTGAACGACAGCGGGCCCTTGAACGACAGCGGGCCCTTGAACAACAGCGAGCCCTTGACCAACAGGAAGTAATTGAACAACAGCGAGCTGTTGCACAACAGCAAGCCATTAAACATCGGCTCATTTAAGAGCGGACCATTGAACAGCGGGCCATTTGAACCCTCTCCCCGCTCCATCCAAATCTAAAGAAAACCATTTTGAGCGGAGTTCCAATTTAAAATTTGTACTTAATCTTACCATATTTTTTCTTATTTTAGATTAAAATGGAAAGAAGATCAGTAAATGATCAAAGTGAAATGGAGCAGAAGAAGGAGAGAGAACACGTCAGAAAGATAGACTATGACCAGCTAAGAGACACTATCCTGGCAGCTAGAGAACTAGAATATGCCAGGCATGATTACAAAACACCAGCAGAGCTACAAAGAGAGAAGGAGCAGAGGGCCATTGAAGAACAGCAGGCCATTAGAAAGCAAGCCATTGAACAGCGGCGCATTTATGTGCAAGCCATTGAACAGTGGCACAATAAATGTAAAGCCGTTGAAAAGCGAGTTATGGAACAGCGAGCCATTGCTCAGCGGGCCTTTAAACAGCAGGCCATTGAAGAGCGAGCCATTACACAGCGGGCCATTAAACAGCATTGGCCCATTAAACAGCATTGGCCCATTAAAAAACAGCGAGCCATTGAAGAACAGCGGGCCATTAAACAGCGGGCCCTCGAACAGCATACCATTGAACAACAGCGAGCCATTGAACAACAGGAAGTAATTGAACAACAGCAAGCCATTAAAAAGCAGCTCATTTTAGAGCGGACCATTGGAAAGGGGGCGTGGCGACCGGAGCTGCTGATGGCCGCTTAGCTCAGGAGCTCCGACAGCCATAAGGGACCGATCAGCACACAGGACCTCCACAGCCAATTCCTTCGGCTCATCAGGAAGGCAACACCCCGGGGAACCGCCAGAGATGACCCGGCGCCGCAGGGAAAACACACAACTCCCAAAAATGGAGTTAACAGCCAGGCAGCATGAGCCCTGCATTCTGCAAGATGGCGGCGGCGGCCGCCTCCTACAGGCACAACCTCCAGCCCAGCACCCAGCGGCAAGATCCATACAGCAGACGATCAGCAAGGTAGGAAACCCTGACAGTGGGGGATCCTCAGGATCATCCTCACCCGGATCACCTGCATCCAGAAGCCCTGTCAGAACCAAAGCCAGATTTGTATCCCCAGCCAGTGATATAAAACCTTTTATCTTACTTGAAAAGGATCTGATAAAAGGGAGCTCTTTATAACAACTCATCTTCAGTATTTATTTTAAAGTTGTCCACAAAAATACAATTCTATTCCCAATATAAAATACTGGGTTCCATGTGGGATTTTAAAGTCAGTCTGCTCCAAAAAGAAATACCTCTTCTTTAAAGGATCCCTAGAACAATGTAAAAAATAACATCCATGTCTTCTCTACCTCTGTTTTTCAGTCCCAGTCTAATTACGGCCATCTGCGGATTAACAGCACAGCAATTCATTCAAGAGACAATGAACATTTGGATTCCCAAATACTATGAGAAAGCTCGGGAGTTTTATCCAAATCATAAGTGTCAGCCTCCGTTGTGCCAGATTGACAAGTAAAGTACACTTTATTACATATCTAACATATGCATATGCAGGGTTGCTGATAGAAATCATGAGATCCTGTACAGCCTAACTGACAGGGTCCCCCCAGGTATCCGATTATATTTTTACCAAAATGCAATGCTGTGATGCTATGCTTTGCAGCCATTGCAGATATTATACCCCCACTGAACAAGACCCATTCAAGTGAATAACAGCATGAAGGAAACATCTGCACCCCACGCTGAGTGATTGGTGAACCCCCCCCTCACCATCCTGAAATAACCCACCTGTGTGCCCTCAGCAGCTGTCAGTGGGAGAGGAGGGAAAACAGCAGCACTGCAAGGGAAAAGGGCACACAGGGGTCCAAGACAGCAGGGGGAAGGGGGCACAGATACTAGAACCAATCCTCCTACAGTGCAGCCAGAGGAAGAAAAGAAATGTATAAGTTGGCAGCACTGCACAATGGTACAAGTGTCAGTAATAAGGCAGTACTGCTGGCCCTCCTGCTCGACAGGTGCCCGGGCCCCCCTTTTGAACTGATGAAGCCTTGGCCCAGTACAGGAGGGCTGGCTGTACTGCCTTAGCAGCGGTCCTGCACATATGTAACATATCAACCTCACACTAACCTCTTCATCACTTTCCTCTCTGCAGATATCTCTACATGTTCCTTTCAATTGCGGCAGCAATACTCAGTGTGCCTGTTGGTGTCGAAACTAGCCTAAGGTACCGAAGGAAATATCCATGCGCAGACCTAATAATATGTGCAGTAGGCCTCCTAAGTGCCAGTCCATGCCTCTTCTTTTGCAACATCTTTGCAGAGAAAAGCCTTGTGGCCAGCTATGTAAGTAAACGGGGATGGCGAGGAGATCCTTTATCCTTTATTTAAGGTCCAGTTAATGCTGTATAGTATGTTGTGTTATCGGTTTGATTGGAAAATTTTGACTCAAAAGGCTTGACAATCAAAAAGTTAATAAGGATAGTTAATCACATCTGTCTAAGATCCATAAATATATAACTAGGTTACACTATGTTACCAAATGTATTGGGACACCTTCCTTTACATGCACACAAACTTTAATGGCATCCCAGTCTTAGTCCGTAGGGTTTAATATTGAGTTGGCCCACCCTTTGCAGCTATAACAGCTTCAACCCCTCTGGGAATGCTGTCCACAAGGTTTAGGAGTGTGTCTATGGGAATCTGGTTTTGTCTTGCCTGCGTTGCCCTTCAAAGTGCTCCTTGCTGTGAAGGCCAGTTATAGGTGGGGGCAGGGGCAATTTTGTTTGTTACTGGTGTCTATGGGAATGTTTGACCATTCTTCCAGAAGCGCATTTGTGCCACGTGCATTTGTGATTGGCGCTACTGCCACGACATTTCTCTGAGGCCCATCAGGGATCTACCACGGGTTTAACTGTATGGGTAATTGAACAAATATCCAGAACCCTTACAGCTGCCGAGCGTTTCAAGCGATTATGTGCCAGGGAAACCTACTGGATATATTCCCTGGACTCTCTTTCGCCCTGCGGCCTTAATGAGGGTATAGAAATCTCTACTATATTGTAATATCATACCAGCACTTGCTTATGTGTGTATGTGTCCATGTGCATGGAGAGAAATATGTGTGTATGTACGTGGATACAGGTACACATGGGCATATGTATTGCACCTGTCTCCTTCATGTGTTTGGATCTTGCAACATGGTGTGCGCACACATACTGGTACCGTGCGCGCATTCCAGCGCGTATGGTGGCGAATATGTGTATGATGATTCTTTATTTTTAATATGTGATATTTTAAATTTTTAACATATGTAATTTAATAGAAGTATGTGTGTGTTCTTAAGATCCCCATGGATCTGTATGTGTATGTTTATGTGGGTATGTATGCGTATATATATATATATCCATATATCTTTTAAGTATACATATTTATAGATATGGAATTCTTTTATTTTAATCTGATATGATGTTTAGTGATAATTGTTATATCAATAATTTTATAACATGAATTTTGTGTATATACATTTATATAAAAATTTATCATCTCTCCTTCCCCCCCTTCCCCTCCCTTCCCCTGTCACACATTATTTTTATTTTCATTTTTATTTTTATATTTATTTTTATTTTATTTTCATTTTGTAATTTTATTTATTATTAATTAATTTTTTATGTTATTATTTATTGCTCCGATTGATATAATGGATAGATAATATATTTCTTTTAAATTTCCTAATACATAGCCATAGCTTGCTACTATATGTATCTTCTATATCTACATTTGATTATTTCATTATTATTCATTATGGCTATGGACTATCATTGATTAGTAAGTATAATTAGTTATGTTTAAATGGTTCCTTATTATCACCATTATGTTTTGAAGCAAACGTATTGATGTAATGCAATTTATTATTCTCATGCTGTTTGCCATGTCATCTGGATGTTCCCTTCCCCCGTACATCGGCCTTTAAAATGGACTTCCTTGTTGTGTCAGTCCTTTTCCCTTGCTTTGAAGAAGGAGGGCGACTGCTGCCTCCCCCCGGCAGTACGCACGCTCGGAAACGCGTCGCATCTCTATGACGTCATCAACATCCGACGCTGTACCGAGCCTCGTTTTCACTGACGCACAGCTAACCTCTTCCTTTCCAGTGTCAGCATACCTAGGCTCTGCTGCACTATCGATCTACATCTAAGAGATCTTCACGCCAGCGGAACAGCTCTACAGATCGGGGATAACGTCCATCACCCCACTCATCTCGAACATCGGAATGGGTTCTTATTGTGTGAATATGCTTACAGATGTGAGTGCATTCCTTTTGATCTAATAAAATTTATTTACAGTCTACATTTAGAGGCGCCTCTATTTTTGTCTTTTTGTTGCACAACAGCAAGCCATTAAACAGCGGCTCATTGAAGAGCGAGCCATTACACAGCGGGCCATTAAACAGCATTGGCCCATTAAAAAACAGCGGGCCCTTGAACAACAGCGGGCCCTTGAACAACAGCGGGCCCTTGAACGACAGCGGGCCCTTGAACGACAGCGGGCCCTTGAACGACAGCGGGCCCTTGAACGACAGCGGGCCCTTGAACGACAGCGGGCCCTTGAACAACAGCGAGCCCTTGACCAACAGGAAGTAATTGAACAACAGCGAGCTGTTGCACAACAGCAAGCCATTAAACATCGGCTCATTTAAGAGCGGACCATTGAACAGCGGGCCATTTGAACCCTCTCCCCGCTCCATCCAAATCTAAAGAAAACCATTTTGAGCGGAGTTCCAATTTAAAATTTGTACTTAATCTTACCATATTTTTTCTTATTTTAGATTAAAATGGAAAGAAGATCAGTAAATGATCAAAGTGAAATGGAGCAGAAGAAGGAGAGAGAACACGTCAGAAAGATAGACTATGACCAGCTAAGAGACACTATCCTGGCAGCTAGAGAACTAGAATATGCCAGGCATGATTACAAAACACCAGCAGAGCTACAAAGAGAGAAGGAGCAGAGGGCCATTGAAGAACAGCAGGCCATTAGAAAGCAAGCCATTGAACAGCGGCGCATTTATGTGCAAGCCATTGAACAGTGGCACAATAAATGTAAAGCCGTTGAAAAGCGAGTTATGGAACAGCGAGCCATTGCTCAGCGGGCCTTTAAACAGCAGGCCATTGAAGAGCGAGCCATTACACAGCGGGCCATTAAACAGCATTGGCCCATTAAACAGCATTGGCCCATTAAAAAACAGCGAGCCATTGAAGAACAGCGGGCCATTAAACAGCGGGCCCTCGAACAGCATACCATTGAACAACAGCGAGCCATTGAACAACAGGAAGTAATTGAACAACAGCAAGCCATTAAAAAGCAGCTCATTTTAGAGCGGACCATTGGAAAGGGGGCGTGGCGACCGGAGCTGCTGATGGCCGCTTAGCTCAGGAGCTCCGACAGCCATAAGGGACCGATCAGCACACAGGACCTCCACAGCCAATTCCTTCGGCTCATCAGGAAGGCAACACCCCGGGGAACCGCCAGAGATGACCCGGCGCCGCAGGGAAAACACACAACTCCCAAAAATGGAGTTAACAGCCAGGCAGCATGAGCCCTGCATTCTGCAAGATGGCGGCGGCGGCCGCCTCCTACAGGCACAACCTCCAGCCCAGCACCCAGCGGCAAGATCCATACAGCAGACGATCAGCAAGGTAGGAAACCCTGACAGTGGGGGATCCTCAGGATCATCCTCACCCGGATCACCTGCATCCAGAAGCCCTGTCAGAACCAAAGCCAGATTTGTATCCCCAGCCAGTGATATAAAACCTTTTATCTTACTTGAAAAGGATCTGATAAAAGGGAGCTCTTTATAACAACTCATCTTCAGTATTTATTTTAAAGTTGTCCACAAAAATACAATTCTATTCCCAATATAAAATACTGGGTTCCATGTGGGATTTTAAAGTCAGTCTGCTCCAAAAAGAAATACCTCTTCTTTAAAGGATCCCTAGAACAATGTAAAAAATAACATCCATGTCTTCTCTACCTCTGTTTTTCAGTCCCAGTCTAATTACGGCCATCTGCGGATTAACAGCACAGCAATTCATTCAAGAGACAATGAACATTTGGATTCCCAAATACTATGAGAAAGCTCGGGAGTTTTATCCAAATCATAAGTGTCAGCCTCCGTTGTGCCAGATTGACAAGTAAAGTACACTTTATTACATATCTAACATATGCATATGCAGGGTTGCTGATAGAAATCATGAGATCCTGTACAGCCTAACTGACAGGGTCCCCCCAGGTATCCGATTATATTTTTACCAAAATGCAATGCTGTGATGCTATGCTTTGCAGCCATTGCAGATATTATACCCCCACTGAACAAGACCCATTCAAGTGAATAACAGCATGAAGGAAACATCTGCACCCCACGCTGAGTGATTGGTGAACCCCCCCCCCCTCACCATCCTGAAATAACCCACCTGTGTGCCCTCAGCAGCTGTCAGTGGGAGAGGAGGGAAAACAGCAGCACTGCAAGGGAAAAGGGCACACAGGGGTCCAAGACAGCAGGGGGAAGGGGGCACAGATACTAGAACCAATCCTCCTACAGTGCAGCCAGAGGAAGAAAAGAAATGTATAAGTTGGCAGCACTGCACAATGGTACAAGTGTCAGTAATAAGGCAGTACTGCTGGCCCTCCTGCTCGACAGGTGCCCGGGCCCCCCTTTTGAACTGATGAAGCCTTGGCCCAGTACAGGAGGGCTGGCTGTACTGCCTTAGCAGCGGTCCTGCACATATGTAACATATCAACCTCACACTAACCTCTTCATCACTTTCCTCTCTGCAGATATCTCTACATGTTCCTTTCAATTGCGGCAGCAATACTCAGTGTGCCTGTTGGTGTCGAAACTAGCCTAAGGTACCGAAGGAAATATCCATGCGCAGGCCTAATAATATGTGCAGTAGGCCTCCTAAGTGCCAGTCCATGCCTCTTCTTTTGCAACATCTTTGCAGAGAAAAGCCTTGTGGCCAGCTATGTAAGTAAACGGGGATGGCGAGGAGATCCTTTATCCTTTATTTAAGGTCCAGTTAATGCTGTATAGTATGTTGTGTTATCGGTTTGATTGGAAAATTTTGACTCAAAAGGCTTGACAATCAAAAAGTTAATAAGGATAGTTAATCACATCTGTCTAAGATCCATAAATATATAACTAGGTTACACTATGTTACCAAATGTATTGGGACACCTTCCTTTACATGCACACAAACTTTAATGGCATCCCAGTCTTAGTCCGTAGGGTTTAATATTGAGTTGGCCCACCCTTTGCAGCTATAACAGCTTCAACCCCTCTGGGAATGCTGTCCACAAGGTTTAGGAGTGTGTCTATGGGAATCTGGTTTTGTCTTGCCTGCGTTGCCCTTCAAAGTGCTCCTTGCTGTGAAGGCCAGTTATAGGTGGGGGCAGGGGCAATTTTGTTTGTTACTGGTGTCTATGGGAATGTTTGACCATTCTTCCAGAAGCGCATTTGTGCCACGTGCATTTGTGATTGGCGCTACTGCCACGACATTTCTCTGAGGCCCATCAGGGATCTACCACGGGTTTAACTGTATGGGTAATTGAACAAATATCCAGAACCCTTACAGCTGCCGAGCGTTTCAAGCGATTATGTGCCAGGGAAACCTACTGGATATATTCCCTGGACTCTCTTTCGCCCTGCGGCCTTAATGAGGGTATAGAAATCTCTACTATATTGTAATATCATACCAGCACTTGCTTATGTGTGTATGTGTCCATGTGCATGGAGAGAAATATGTGTGTATGTACGTGGATACAGGTACACATGGGCATATGTATTGCACCTGTCTCCTTCATGTGTTTGGATCTTGCAACATGGTGTGCGCACACATACTGGTACCGTGCGCGCATTCCAGCGCGTATGGTGGCGAATATGTGTATGATGATTCTTTATTTTTAATATGTGATATTTTAAATTTTTAACATATGTAATTTAATAGAAGTATGTGTGTGTTCTTAAGATCCCCATGGATCTGTATGTGTATGTTTATGTGGGTATGTATGCGTATATATATATATCCATATATCTTTTAAGTATACATATTTATAGATATGGAATTCTTTTATTTTAATCTGATATGATGTTTAGTGATAATTGTTATATCAATAATTTTATAACATGAATTTTGTGTATATACATTTATATAAAAATGTATCATCTCTCCTTCCCCCCCTTCCCCTGTCACACATTATTTTTATTTTCATTTTTATTTTTATATTTATTTTTATTTTATTTTCATTTTGTAATTTTATTTATTATTAAGTAATTTTTTATGTTATTATTTATTGCTCCGATTGATATAATGGATAGATAATATATTTCTTTTAAATTTCCTAATACATAGCCATAGCTTGCTACTATATGTATCTTCTATATCTACATTTGATTATTTCATTATTATTCATTATGGCTATGGACTATCATTGATTAGTAAGTATAATTAGTTATGTTTAAATGGTTCCTTATTATCACCATTATGTTTTGAAGCAAACGTATTGATGTAATGCAATTTATTATTCTCATGCTGTTTGCCATGTCATCTGGATGTTCCCTTCCCCCGTACATCGGCCTTTAAAATGGACTTCCTTGTTGTGTCAGTCCTTTTCCCTTGCTTTGAAGAAGGAGGGCGACTGCTGCCTCCCCCCGGCAGTACGCACGCTCGGAAACGCGTCGCATCTCTATGACGTCATCAACATCCGACGCTGTACCGAGCCTCGTTTTCACTGACGCACAACTAACCTCTTCCTTTCCAGTGTCAGCATACCTAGGCTCTGCTGCACTATCGATCTACATCTAAGAGATCTTCACGCCAGCGGAACAGCTCTACAGATCGGGGATAACGTCCATCACCCCACTCATCTCGAACATCGGAATGGGTTCTTATTGTGTGAATATGCTTACAGATGTGAGTGCATTCCTTTTGATCTAATAAAATTTATTTACAGTCTACATTTAGAGGCGCCTCTATTTTTGTCTTTTTGTTGCACAACAGCAAGCCATTAAACAGCGGCTCATTGAAGAGCGAGCCATTACACAGCGGGCCATTAAACAGCATTGGCCCATTAAAAAACAGCGGGCCCTTGAACAACAGCGGGCCCTTGAACAACAGCGGGCCCTTGAACAACAGCGGGCCCTTGAACGACAGCGGGCCCTTGAACGACAGCGGGCCCTTGAACGACAGCGGGCCCTTGAACGACAGCGGGCCCTTGAACGACAGCGGGCCCTTGAACAACAGCGAGCCCTTGACCAACAGGAAGTAATTGAACAACAGCGAGCTGTTGCACAACAGCAAGCCATTAAACATCGGCTCATTTAAGAGCGGACCATTGAACAGCGGGCCATTTGAACCCTCTCCCCGCTCCATCCAAATCTAAAGAAAACCATTTTGAGCGGAGTTCCAATTTAAAATTTGTACTTAATCTTACCATATTTTTTCTTATTTTAGATTAAAATGGAAAGAAGATCAGTAAATGATCAAAGTGAAATGGAGCAGAAGAAGGAGAGAGAACACGTCAGAAAGATAGACTATGACCAGCTAAGAGACACTATCCTGGCAGCTAGAGAACTAGAATATGCCAGGCATGATTACAAAACACCAGCAGAGCTACAAAGAGAGAAGGAGCAGAGGGCCATTGAAGAACAGCAGGCCATTAGAAAGCAAGCCATTGAACAGCGGCGCATTTATGTGCAAGCCATTGAACAGAGGCACAATAAATGTAAAGCCGTTGAAAAGCGAGTTATGGAACAGCGAGCCATTGCTCAGCGGGCCTTTAAACAGCAGGCCATTGAAGAGCGAGCCATTACACAGCGGGCCATTAAACAGCATTGGCCCATTAAACAGCATTGGCCCATTAAAAAACAGCGAGCCATTGAAGAACAGCGGGCCATTAAACAGCGGGCCCTCGAACAGCATACCATTGAACAACAGCGAGCCATTGAACAACAGGAAGTAATTGAACAACAGCAAGCCATTAAAAAGCAGCTCATTTTAGAGCGGACCATTGGAAAGGGGGCGTGGCGACCGGAGCTGCTGATGGCCGCTTAGCTCAGGAGCTCCGACAGCCATAAGGGACCGATCAGCACACAGGACCTCCACAGCCAATTCCTTCGGCTCATCAGGAAGGCAACACCCCGGGGAACCGCCAGAGATGACCCGGCGCCGCAGGGAAAACACACAACTCCCAAAAATGGAGTTAACAGCCAGGCAGCATGAGCCCTGCATTCTGCAAGATGGCGGCGGCGGCCGCCTCCTACAGGCACAACCTCCAGCCCAGCACCCAGCGGCAAGATCCATACAGCAGACGATCAGCAAGGTAGGAAACCCTGACAGTGGGGGATCCTCAGGATCATCCTCACCCGGATCACCTGCATCCAGAAGCCCTGTCAGAACCAAAGCCAGATTTGTATCCCCAGCCAGTGATATAAAACCTTTTATCTTACTTGAAAAGGATCTGATAAAAGGGAGCTCTTTATAACAACTCATCTTCAGTATTTATTTTAAAGTTGTCCACAAAAATACAATTCTATTCCCAATATAAAATACTGGGTTCCATGTGGGATTTTAAAGTCAGTCTGCTCCAAAAAGAAATACCTCTTCTTTAAAGGATCCCTAGAACAATGTAAAAAATAACATCCATGTCTTCTCTACCTCTGTTTTTCAGTCCCAGTCTAATTACGGCCATCTGCGGATTAACAGCACAGCAATTCATTCAAGAGACAATGAACATTTGGATTCCCAAATACTATGAGAAAGCTCAGGAGTTTTATCCAAATCATAAGTGTCAGCCTCCGTTGTGCCAGATTGACAAGTAAAGTACACTTTATTACATATCTAACATATGCATATGCAGGGTTGCTGATAGAAATCATGAGATCCTGTACAGCCTAACTGACAGGGTCCCCCCAGGTATCCGATTATATTTTTACCAAAATGCAATGCTGTGATGCTATGCTTTGCAGCCATTGCAGATATTATACCCCCACTGAACAAGACCCATTCAAGTGAATAACAGCATGAAGGAAACATCTGCACCCCACGCTGAGTGATTGGTGAACCCCCCCCTCACCATCCTGAAATAACCCACCTGTGTGCCCTCAGCAGCTGTCAGTGGGAGAGGAGGGAAAACAGCAGCACTGCAAGGGAAAAGGGCACACAGGGGTCCAAGACAGCAGGGGGAAGGGGGCACAGATACTAGAACCAATCCTCCTACAGTGCAGCCAGAGGAAGAAAAGAAATGTATAAGTTGGCAGCACTGCACAATGGTACAAGTGTCAGTAATAAGGCAGTACTGCTGGCCCTCCTGCTCGACAGGTGCCCGGGCCCCCCTTTTGAACTGATGAAGCCTTGGCCCAGTACAGGAGGGCTGGCTGTACTGCCTTAGCAGCGGTCCTGCACATATGTAACATATCAACCTCACACTAACCTCTTCATCACTTTCCTCTCTGCAGATATCTCTACATGTTCCTTTCAATTGCGGCAGCAATACTCAGTGTGCCTGTTGGTGTCGAAACTAGCCTAAGGTACCGAAGGAAATATCCATGCGCAGACCTAATAATATGTGCAGTAGGCCTCCTAAGTGCCAGTCCATGCCTCTTCTTTTGCAACATCTTTGCAGAGAAAAGCCTTGTGGCCAGCTATGTAAGTAAACGGGGATGGCGAGGAGATCCTTTATCCTTTATTTAAGGTCCAGTTAATGCTGTATAGTATGTTGTGTTATCGGTTTGATTGGAAAATTTTGACTCAAAAGGCTTGACAATCAAAAAGTTAATAAGGATAGTTAATCACATCTGTCTAAGATCCATAAATATATAACTAGGTTACACTATGTTACCAAATGTATTGGGACACCTTCCTTTACATGCACACAAACTTTAATGGCATCCCAGTCTTAGTCCGTAAGGTTTAATATTGAGTTGGCCCACCCTTTGCAGCTATAACAGCTTCAACCCCTCTGGGAATGCTGTCCACAAGGTTTAGGAGTGTGTCTATGGGAATCTGGTTTTGTCTTGCCTGCGTTGCCCTTCAAAGTGCTCCTTGCTGTGAAGGCCAGTTATAGGTGGGGGCAGGGGCAATTTTGTTTGTTACTGGTGTCTATGGGAATGTTTGACCATTCTTCCAGAAGCGCATTTGTGCCACGTGCATTTGTGATTGGCGCTACTGCCACGACATTTCTCTGAGGCCCATCAGGGATCTACCACGGGTTTAACTGTATGGGTAATTGAACAAATATCCAGAACCCTTACAGCTGCCGAGCGTTTCAAGCGATTATGTGCCAGGTAAACCTACTGGATATATTCCCTGGACTCTCTTTCGCCCTGCGGCCTTAATGAGGGTATAGAAATCTCTACTATATTGTAATATCATACCAGCACTTGCTTATGTGTGTATGTGTCCATGTGCATGGAGAGAAATATGTGTGTATGTACGTGGATACAGGTACACATGGGCATATGTATTGCACCTGTCTCCTTCATGTGTTTGGATCTTGCAACATGGTGTGCGCACACATACTGGTACCGTGCGCGCATTCCAGCGCGTATGGTGGCGAATATGTGTATGATGATTCTTTATTTTTAATATGTGATATTTTAAATTTTTAACATATGTAATTTAATAGAAGTATGTGTGTGTTCTTAAGATCCCCATGGATCTGTATGTGTATGTTTATGTGGGTATGTATGCGTATATATATATATCCATATATCTTTTAAGTATACATATTTATAGATATGGAATTCTTTTATTTTAATCTGATATGATGTTTAGTGATAATTGTTATATCAATAATTTTATAACATGAATTTTGTGTATATACATTTATATAAAAATTTATCATCTCTCCTTCCCCCCCTTCCCCTCCCTTCCCCTGTCACACATTATTTTTATTTTCATTTTTATTTTTATATTTATTTTTATTTTATTTTCATTTTGTAATTTTATTTATTAATTAATTTTTTATGTTATTATTTATTGCTCCGATTGATATAATGGATAGATAATATATTTCTTTTAAATTTCCTAATACATAGCCATAGCTTGCTACTATATGTATCTTCTATATCTACATTTGATTATTTCATTATTATTCATTATGGCTATGGACTATCATTGATTAGTAAGTATAATTAGTTATGTTTAAATGGTTCCTTATTATCACCATTATGTTTTGAAGCAAACGTATTGATGTAATGCAATTTATTATTCTCATGCTGTTTGCCATGTCATCTGGATGTTCCCTTCCCCCGTACATCGGCCTTTAAAATGGACTTCCTTGTTGTGTCAGTCCTTTTCCCTTGCTTTGAAGAAGGAGGGCGACTGCTGCCTCCCCCCGGCAGTACGCACGCTCGGAAACGCGTCGCATCTCTATGACGTCATCAACATCCGACGCTGTACCGAGCCTCGTTTTCACTGACGCACAGCTAACCTCTTCCTTTCCAGTGTCAGCATACCTAGGCTCTGCTGCACTATCGATCTACATCTAAGAGGTCTTCACGCCAGCGGAACAGCTCTACAGATCGGGGATAACGTCCATCACCCCACTCATCTCGAACATCGGAATGGGTTCTTATTGTGTGAATATGCTTACAGATGTGAGTGCATTCCTTTTGATCTAATAAAATTTATTTACAGTCTACATTTAGAGGCGCCTCTATTTTTGTCTTTTTGTTGCACAACAGCAAGCCATTAAACAGCGGCTCATTGAAGAGCGAGCCATTACACAGCGGGCCATTAAACAGCATTGGCCCATTAAAAAACAGCGGGCCCTTGAACAACAGCGGGCCCTTGAACAACAGCGGGCCCTTGAACAACAGCGGGCCCTTGAACAACAGCGGGCCCTTGAACAACAGCGGGCCCTTGAACAACAGCGGGCCCTTGAACAACAGCGGGCCCTTGAACAACAGCGAGCCCTTGACCAACAGGAAGTAATTGAACAACAGCGAGCTGTTGCACAACAGCAAGCCATTAAACATCGGCTCATTTAAGAGCGGACCATTAAACAGCGGGCCATTTGAACCCTCTCCCCGCTCCATCCAAATCTAAAGAAAACCATTTTGAGCGGAGTTCCAATTTAAAATTTGTACTTAATCTTACCATATTTTTTCTTATTTTAGATTAAAATGGAAAGAAGATCAGTAAATGATCAAAGTGAAATGGAGCAGAAGAAGGAGAGAGAACACGTCAGAAAGATAGACTATGACCAGCTAAGAGACACTATCCTGGCAGCTAGAGAACTAGAATATGCCAGGCATGATTACAAAACACCAGCAGAGCTACAAAGAGAGAAGGAGCAGAGGGCCATTGAAGAACAGCAGGCCATTAGAAAGCAAGCCATTGAACAGCGGCGCATTTATGTGCAAGCCATTGAACAGTGGCACAATAAATGTAAAGCCGTTGAAAAGCGAGTTATGGAACAGCGAGCCATTGCTCAGCGGGCCTTTAAACAGCAGGCCATTGAAGAGCGAGCCATTACACAGCGGGCCATTAACCGGTTGCCGACCGCCGCACGACTATATACTGCGGCGGTCAGCCCCGGCCAGGCAGAGTGACGTATCGGTACGTCACTCGCCTGTCACTGACTTGCGAGCCTATAGCGAGCGGGCGCGCGCCCGCCGAGGCGCGCGCCCGCCGCGGCTCGTTCACAGGCAAGTCAGTGCGTGTGACCGGCGGACTCGATGTCCGCCGGCCACACTACGATCGCTCCTGTGAAGGGAGAAAGACAGAGCAGCTTGTGTAAACAAGCTGCCTGTCAGTTCTCCCTGTGTAAAAGTAAAGATCTGACCGTTCTACTATGTAGAACGGTTGATCTTTGCTTTTACACCAATAGCAATGTCCCTACACAGTAGAAAGCACGCCCCTAGGACACACTTAACCCCTCCCTTCCCAATAAAGTTAACCCCTTCCCTGCCAGTGTCATTTTTGCAGTAACAGTGCATATGTATAGCACTGATTACTGCAGTAATGTCACTGGTAACCCCAAAAGTGTCAAAAATGTCAGTCAAGGGTCCGATCTGTCCGCCGCAATGTCGCAGTACCGAAAAAAAAATCGCAGATCGCCGCCATTACGCGTTAAAAAAAAAAACACCAAAAATGACAAAAATCTTTCTCTTTGTTAGTAAACGCGATAACTTTTGCGCAAACCAATCAAAATACGCTTTTTGCGATTTTTTTTACCAAACATAGGTAGCATAAAACAAATTGGCCGAAAAATGTTAAAAAATTTTGATTTTTACTTTTTTTTTTGGGGAATTTCATATAAAAAAATGTGAAAAATATTGTTATTTTTGCAAAATTTACGCTCTTTTTTTGTTTATAGCGCGTGATCAAAAAATCGCACAGGTGATCAAATACCACCAAAAGAAAGCTCTGTTTGTGGGAAAAAAAGGACGTCAAATTCGTTTAGGTACAGCGTCGCACGACCGCGCAATTGTCCGTTAAAGTCACGCAGTAAAAAATCGCAAAAAAACCCCTGGTCCTTTAGCAGCCAAATCCTCCGGGGCTTAAGTGGTTAAACAGCATTGGCCCATTAAAAAACAGCGAGCCATTGAAGAACAGCGGGCCATTAAACAGCGGGCCCTCGAACAGCATACCATTGAACAACAGCGAGCCATTGAACAACAGGAAGTAATTGAACAACAGCAAGCCATTAAAAAGCAGCTCATTTTAGAGCGGACCATTGGAAAGGGGGCGTGGCGACCGGAGCTGCTGATGGCCGCTTAGCTCAGGAGCTCCGACAGCCATAAGGGACCGATCAGCACACAGGACCTCCACAGCCAATTCCTTCGGCTCATCAGGAAGGCAACACCCCGGGGAACCGCCAGAGATGACCCGGCGCCGCAGGGAAAACACACAACTCCCAAAAATGGAGTTAACAGCCAGGCAGCATGAGCCCTGCATTCTGCAAGATGGCGGCGGCGGCCACCTCCTACAGGCACAACCTCCAGCCCAGCACCCAGCGGCAAGATCCATACAGCAGACGATCAGCAAGGTAGGAAACCCTGACAGTGGGGGATCCTCAGGATCATCCTCACCCGGATCACCTGCATCCAGAAGCCCTGTCAGAACCAAAGCCAGATTTGTATCCCCAGCCAGTGATATAAAACCTTTTATCTTACTTGAAAAGGATCTGATAAAAGGGAGCTCTTTATAACAACTCATCTTCAGTATTTATTTTAAAGTTGTCCACAAAAATACAATTCTATTCCCAATATAAAATACTGGGTTCCATGTGGGATTTTAAAGTCAGTCTGCTCCAAAAAGAAATACCTCTTCTTTAAAGGATCCCTAGAACAATGTAAAAAATAACATCCATGTCTTCTCTACCTCTGTTTTTCAGTCCCAGTCTAATTACGGCCATCTGCGGATTAACAGCACAGCAATTCATTCAAGAGACAATGAACATTTGGATTCCCAAATACTATGAGAAAGCTCGGGAGTTTTATCCAAATCATAAGTGTCAGCCTCCGTTGTGCCAGATTGACAAGTAAAGTACACTTTATTACATATCTAACATATGCATATGCAGGGTTGCTGATAGAAATCATGAGATCCTGTACAGCCTAACTGACAGGGTCCCCCCAGGTATCCGATTATATTTTTACCAAAATGCAATGCTGTGATGCTATGCTTTGCAGCCATTGCAGATATTATACCCCCACTGAACAAGACCCATTCAAGTGAATAACAGCATGAAGGAAACATCTGCACCCCACGCTGAGTGATTGGTGAACCCCCCCCTCACCATCCTGAAATAACCCACCTGTGTGCCCTCAGCAGCTGTCAGTGGGAGAGGAGGGAAAACAGCAGCACTGCAAGGGAAAAGGGCACACAGGGGTCCAAGACAGCAGGGGGAAGGGGGCACAGATACTAGAACCAATCCTCCTACAGTGCAGCCAGAGGAAGAAAAGAAATGTATAAGTTGGCAGCACTGCACAATGGTACAAGTGTCAGTAATAAGGCAGTACTGCTGGCCCTCCTGCTCGACAGGTGCCCGGGCCCCCCTTTTGAACTGATGAAGCCTTGGCCCAGTACAGGAGGGCTGGCTGTACTGCCTTAGCAGCGGTCCTGCACATATGTAACATATCAACCTCACACTAACCTCTTCATCACTTTCCTCTCTGCAGATATCTCTACATGTTCCTTTCAATTGCGGCAGCAATACTCAGTGTGCCTGTTGGTGTCGAAACTAGCCTAAGGTACCGAAGGAAATATCCATGCGCAGACCTAATAATATGTGCAGTAGGCCTCCTAAGTGCCAGTCCATGCCTCTTCTTTTGCAACATCTTTGCAGAGAAAAGCCTTGTGGCCAGCTATGTAAGTAAACGGGGATGGCGAGGAGATCCTTTATCCTTTATTTAAGGTCCAGTTAATGCTGTATAGTATGTTGTGTTATCGGTTTGATTGGAAAATTTTGACTCAAAAGGCTTGACAATCAAAAAGTTAATAAGGATAGTTAATCACATCTGTCTAAGATCCATAAATATATAACTAGGTTACACTATGTTACCAAATGTATTGGGACACCTTCCTTTACATGCACACAAACTTTAATGGCATCCCAGTCTTAGTCCGTAGGGTTTAATATTGAGTTGGCCCACCCTTTGCAGCTATAACAGCTTCAACCCCTCTGGGAATGCTGTCCACAAGGTTTAGGAGTGTGTCTATGGGAATCTGGTTTTGTCTTGCCTGCGTTGCCCTTCAAAGTGCTCCTTGCTGTGAAGGCCAGTTATAGGTGGGGGCAGGGGCAATTTTGTTTGTTACTGGTGTCTATGGGAATGTTTGACCATTCTTCCAGAAGCGCATTTGTGCCACGTGCATTTGTGATTGGCGCTACTGCCACGACATTTCTCTGAGGCCCATCAGGGATCTACCACGGGTTTAACTGTATGGGTAATTGAACAAATATCCAGAACCCTTACAGCTGCCGAGCGTTTCAAGCGATTATGTGCCAGGGAAACCTACTGGATATATTCCCTGGACTCTCTTTCGCCCTGCGGCCTTAATGAGGGTATAGAAATCTCTACTATATTGTAATATCATACCAGCACTTGCTTATGTGTGTATGTGTCCATGTGCATGGAGAGAAATATGTGTGTATGTACGTGGATACAGGTACACATGGGCATATGTATTGCACCTGTCTCCTTCATGTGTTTGGATCTTGCAACATGGTGTGCGCACACATACTGGTACCGTGCGCGCATTCCAGCGCGTATGGTGGCGAATATGTGTATGATGATTCTTTATTTTTAATATGTGATATTTAAAATTTTTAACATATGTAATTTAATAGAAGTATGTGTGTGTTCTTAAGATCCCCATGGATCTGTATGTGTATGTTTATGTGGGTATGTATGCGTATATATATATATATATCCATATATCTTTTAAGTATACATATTTATAGATATGGAATTCTTTTATTTTAATCTGATATGATGTTTAGTGATAATTGTTATATCAATAATTTTATAACATGAATTTTGTGTATATACATTTATATAAAAATTTATCATCTCTCCTTCCCCCCCTTCCCCTCCCTTCCCCTGTCACACATTATTTTTATTTTCATTTTTATTTTTATATTTATTTTTATTTTATTTTCATTTTGTAATTTTATTTATTATTAATTAATTTTTTATGTTATTATTTATTGCTCCGATTGATATAATGGATAGATAATATATTTCTTTTAAATTTCCTAATACATAGCCATAGCTTGCTACTATATGTATCTTCTATATCTACATTTGATTATTTCATTATTATTCATTATGGCTATGGACTATCATTGATTAGTAAGTATAATTAGTTATGTTTAAATGGTTCCTTATTATCACCATTATGTTTTGAAGCAAACGTATTGATGTAATGCAATTTATTATTCTCATGCTGTTTGCCATGTCATCTGGATGTTCCCTTCCCCCGTACATCGGCCTTTAAAATGGACTTCCTTGTTGTGTCAGTCCTTTTCCCTTGCTTTGAAGAAGGAGGGCGACTGCTGCCTCCCCCCGGCAGTACGCACGCTCGGAAACGCGTCGCATCTCTATGACGTCATCAACATCCGACGCTGTACCGAGCCTCGTTTTCACTGACGCACAGCTAACCTCTTCCTTTCCAGTGTCAGCATACCTAGGCTCTGCTGCACTATCGATCTACATCTAAGAGGTCTTCACGCCAGCGGAACAGCTCTACAGATCGGGGATAACGTCCATCACCCCACTCATCTCGAACATCGGAATGGGTTCTTATTGTGTGAATATGCTTACAGATGTGAGTGCATTCCTTTTGATCTAATAAAATTTATTTACAGTCTACATTTAGAGGCGCCTCTATTTTTGTCTTTTTGTTGCACAACAGCAAGCCATTAAACAGCGGCTCATTGAAGAGCGAGCCATTACACAGCGGGCCATTAAACAGCATTGGCCCATTAAAAAACAGCGGGCCCTTGAACAACAGCGGGCCCTTGAACAACAGCGGGCCCTTGAACGACAGCGGGCCCTTGAACGACAGCGGGCCCTTGAACAACAGCGGGCCCTTGAACAACAGCGGGCCCTTGAACAACAGCGGGCCCTTGAACAACAGCGAGCCCTTGACCAACAGGAAGTAATTGAACAACAGCGAGCTGTTGCACAACAGCAAGCCATTAAACATCGGCTCATTTAAGAGCGGACCATTGAACAGCGGGCCATTTGAACCCTCTCCCCGCTCCATCCAAATCTAAAGAAAACCATTTTGAGCGGAGTTCCAATTTAAAATTTGTACTTAATCTTACCATATTTTTTCTTATTTTAGATTAAAATGGAAAGAAGATCAGTAAATGATCAAAGTGAAATGGAGCAGAAGAAGGAGAGAGAACACGTCAGAAAGATAGACTATGACCAGCTAAGAGACACTATCCTGGCAGCTAGAGAACTAGAATATGCCAGGCATGATTACAAAACACCAGCAGAGCTACAAAGAGAGAAGGAGCAGAGGGCCATTGAAGAACAGCAGGCCATTAGAAAGCAAGCCATTGAACAGCGGCGCATTTATGTGCAAGCCATTGAACAGTGGCACAATAAATGTAAAGCCGTTGAAAAGCGAGTTATGGAACAGCGAGCCATTGCTCAGCGGGCCTTTAAACAGCAGGCCATTGAAGAGCGAGCCATTACACAGCGGGCCATTAAACAGCATTGGCCCATTAAACAGCATTGGCCCATTAAAAAACAGCGAGCCATTGAAGAACAGCGGGCCATTAAACAGCGGGCCCTCGAACAGCATACCATTGAACAACAGCGAGCCATTGAACAACAGGAAGTAATTGAACAACAGCAAGCCATTAAAAAGCAGCTCATTTTAGAGCGGACCATTGGAAAGGGGGCGTGGCGACCGGAGCTGCTGATGGCCGCTTAGCTCAGGAGCTCCGACAGCCATAAGGGACCGATCAGCACACAGGACCTCCACAGCCAATTCCTTCGGCTCATCAGGAAGGCAACACCCCGGGGAACCGCCAGAGATGACCCGGCGCCGCAGGGAAAACACACAACTCCCAAAAATGGAGTTAACAGCCAGGCAGCATGAGCCCTGCATTCTGCAAGATGGCGGCGGCGGCCGCCTCCTACAGGCACAACCTCCAGCCCAGCACCCAGCGGCAAGATCCATACAGCAGACGATCAGCAAGGTAGGAAACCCTGACAGTGGGGGATCCTCAGGATCATCCTCACCCGGATCACCTGCATCCAGAAGCCCTGTCAGAACCAAAGCCAGATTTGTATCCCCAGCCAGTGATATAAAACCTTTTATCTTACTTGAAAAGGATCTGATAAAAGGGAGCTCTTTATAACAACTCATCTTCAGTATTTATTTTAAAGTTGTCCACAAAAATACAATTCTATTCCCAATATAAAATACTGGGTTCCATGTGGGATTTTAAAGTCAGTCTGCTCCAAAAAGAAATACCTCTTCTTTAAAGGATCCCTAGAACAATGTAAAAAATAACATCCATGTCTTCTCTACCTCTGTTTTTCAGTCCCAGTCTAATTACGGCCATCTGCGGATTAACAGCACAGCAATTCATTCAAGAGACAATGAACATTTGGATTCCCAAATACTATGAGAAAGCTCGGGAGTTTTATCCAAATCATAAGTGTCAGCCTCCGTTGTGCCAGATTGACAAGTAAAGTACACTTTATTACATATCTAACATATGCATATGCAGGGTTGCTGATAGAAATCATGAGATCCTGTACAGCCTAACTGACAGGGTCCCCCCAGGTATCCGATTATATTTTTACCAAAATGCAATGCTGTGATGCTATGCTTTGCAGCCATTGCAGATATTATACCCCCACTGAACAAGACCCATTCAAGTGAATAACAGCATGAAGGAAACATCTGCACCCCACGCTGAGTGATTGGTGAACCCCCCCCTCACCATCCTGAAATAACCCACCTGTGTGCCCTCAGCAGCTGTCAGTGGGAGAGGAGGGAAAACAGCAGCACTGCAAGGGAAAAGGGCACACAGGGGTCCAAGACAGCAGGGGGAAGGGGGCACAGATACTAGAACCAATCCTCCTACAGTGCAGCCAGAGGAAGAAAAGAAATGTATAAGTTGGCAGCACTGCACAATGGTACAAGTGTCAGTAATAAGGCAGTACTGCTGGCCCTCCTGCTCGACAGGTGCCCGGGCCCCCCTTTTGAACTGATGAAGCCTTGGCCCAGTACAGGAGGGCTGGCTGTACTGCCTTAGCAGCGGTCCTGCACATATGTAACATATCAACCTCACACTAACCTCTTCATCACTTTCCTCTCTGCAGATATCTCTACATGTTCCTTTCAATTGCGGCAGCAATACTCAGTGTGCCTGTTGGTGTCGAAACTAGCCTAAGGTACCGAAGGAAATATCCATGCGCAGGCCTAATAATATGTGCAGTAGGCCTCCTAAGTGCCAGTCCATGCCTCTTCTTTTGCAACATCTTTGCAGAGAAAAGCCTTGTGGCCAGCTATGTAAGTAAACGGGGATGGCGAGGAGATCCTTTATCCTTTATTTAAGGTCCAGTTAATGCTGTATAGTATGTTGTGTTATCGGTTTGATTGGAAAATTTTGACTCAAAAGGCTTGACAATCAAAAAGTTAATAAGGATAGTTAATCACATCTGTCTAAGATCCATAAATATATAACTAGGTTACACTATGTTACCAAATGTATTGGGACACCTTCCTTTACATGCACACAAACTTTAATGGCATCCCAGTCTTAGTCCGTAGGGTTTAATATTGAGTTGGCCCACCCTTTGCAGCTATAACAGCTTCAACCCCTCTGGGAATGCTGTCCACAAGGTTTAGGAGTGTGTCTATGGGAATCTGGTTTTGTCTTGCCTGCGTTGCCCTTCAAAGTGCTCCTTGCTGTGAAGGCCAGTTATAGGTGGGGGCAGGGGCAATTTTGTTTGTTACTGGTGTCTATGGGAATGTTTGACCATTCTTCCAGAAGCGCATTTGTGCCACGTGCATTTGTGATTGGCGCTACTGCCACGACATTTCTCTGAGGCCCATCAGGGATCTACCACGGGTTTAACTGTATGGGTAATTGAACAAATATCCAGAACCCTTACAGCTGCCGAGCGTTTCAAGCGATTATGTGCCAGGGAAACCTACTGGATATATTCCCTGGACTCTCTTTCGCCCTGCGGCCTTAATGAGGGTATAGAAATCTCTACTATATTGTAATATCATACCAGCACTTGCTTATGTGTGTATGTGTCCATGTGCATGGAGAGAAATATGTGTGTATGTACGTGGATACAGGTACACATGGGCATATGTATTGCACCTGTCTCCTTCATGTGTTTGGATCTTGCAACATGGTGTGCGCACACATACTGGTACCGTGCGCGCATTCCAGCGCGTATGGTGGCGAATATGTGTATGATGATTCTTTATTTTTAATATGTGATATTTTAAATTTTTAACATATGTAATTTAATAGAAGTATGTGTGTGTTCTTAAGATCCCCATGGATCTGTATGTGTATGTTTATGTGGGTATGTATGCGTATATATATATATATATATCCATATATCTTTTAAGTATACATATTTATAGATATGGAATTCTTTTATTTTAATCTGATATGATGTTTAGTGATAATTGTTATATCAATAATTTTATAACATGAATTTTGTGTATATACATTTATATAAAAATTTATCATCTCTCCTTCCCCCCCTTCCCCTCCCTTCCCCTGTCACACATTATTTTTATTTTCATTTTTATTTTTATATTTATTTTTATTTTATTTTCATTTTGTAATTTTATTTATTATTAATTAATTTTTTATGTTATTATTTATTGCTCCGATTGATATAATGGATAGATAATATATTTCTTTTAAATTTCCTAATACATAGCCATAGCTTGCTACTATATGTATCTTCTATATCTACATTTGATTATTTCATTATTATTCATTATGGCTATGGACTATCATTGATTAGTAAGTATAATTAGTTATGTTTAAATGGTTCCTTATTATCACCATTATGTTTTGAAGCAAACGTATTGATGTAATGCAATTTATTATTCTCATGCTGTTTGCCATGTCATCTGGATGTTCCCTTCCCCCGTACATCGGCCTTTAAAATGGACTTCCTTGTTGTGTCAGTCCTTTTCCCTTGCTTTGAAGAAGGAGGGCGACTGCTGCTTCCCCCCGCCACTACGCACGCTCGGAAACGCGTCGCATCTCTATGACGTCATCAACATCCGACGCTGTACCGAGCCTCGTTTTCACTGACGCACAGCTAACCTCTTCCTTTCCAGTGTCAGCATACCTAGGCTCTGCTGCACTATCGATCTACATCTAAGAGGTCTTCACGCCAGCGGAACAGCTCTACAGATCGGGGATAACGTCCATCACCCCACTCATCTCGAACATCGGAATGGGTTCTTATTGTGTGAATATGCTTACAGATGTGAGTGCATTCCTTTTGATCTAATAAAATTTATTTACAGTCTACATTTAGAGGCGCCTCTATTTTTGTCTTTTTGTTGCACAACAGCAAGCCATTAAACAGCGGCTCATTGAAGAGCGAGCCATTACACAGCGGGCCATTAAACAGCATTGGCCCATTAAAAAACAGCGGGCCCTTGAACAACAGCGGGCCCTTGAACAACAGCGGGCCCTTGAACGACAGCGGGCCCTTGAACGACAGCGGGCCCTTGAACGACAGCGGGCCCTTGAACAACAGCGGGCCCTTGAACAACAGCGGGCCCTTGAACAACAGCGAGCCCTTGACCAACAGGAAGTAATTGAACAACAGCGAGCTGTTGCACAACAGCAAGCCATTAAACATCGGCTCATTTAAGAGCGGACCATTGAACAGCGGGCCATTTGAACCCTCTCCCCGCTCCATCCAAATCTAAAGAAAACCATTTTGAGCGGAGTTCCAATTTAAAATTTGTACTTAATCTTACCATATTTTTTCTTATTTTAGATTAAAATGGAAAGAAGATCAGTAAATGATCAAAGTGAAATGGAGCAGAAGAAGGAGAGAGAACACGTCAGAAAGATAGACTATGACCAGCTAAGAGACACTATCCTGGCAGCTAGAGAACTAGAATATGCCAGGCATGATTACAAAACACCAGCAGAGCTACAAAGAGAGAAGGAGCAGAGGGCCATTGAAGAACAGCAGGCCATTAGAAAGCAAGCCATTGCACAGCGGCGCATTTATGTGCAAGCCATTGAACAGTGGCACAATAAATGTAAAGCCGTTGAAAAGCGAGTTATGGAACAGCGAGCCATTGCTCAGCGGGCCTTTAAACAGCAGGCCATTGAAGAGCGAGCCATTACACAGCGGGCCATTAAACAGCATTGGCCCATTAAACAGCATTGGCCCATTAAAAAACAGCGAGCCATTGAAGAACAGCGGGCCATTAAACAGCGGGCCCTCGAACAGCATACCATTGAACAACAGCGAGCCATTGAACAACAGGAAGTAATTGAACAACAGCAAGCCATTAAAAAGCAGCTCATTTTAGAGCGGACCATTGGAAAGGGGGCGTGGCGACCGGAGCTGCTGATGGCCGCTTAGCTCAGGAGCTCCGACAGCCATAAGGGACCGATCAGCACACAGGACCTCCACAGCCAATTCCTTCGGCTCATCAGGAAGGCAACACCCCGGGGAACCGCCAGAGATGACCCGGCGCCGCAGGGAAAACACACAACTCCCAAAAATGGAGTTAACAGCCAGGCAGCATGAGCCCTGCATTCTGCAAGATGGCGGCGGCGGCCGCCTCCTACAGGCACAACCTCCAGCCCAGCACCCAGCGGCAAGATCCATACAGCAGACGATCAGCAAGGTAGGAAACCCTGACAGTGGGGGATCCTCAGGATCATCCTCACCCGGATCACCTGCATCCAGAAGCCCTGTCAGAACCAAAGCCAGATTTGTATCCCCAGCCAGTGATATAAAACCTTTTATCTTACTTGAAAAGGATCTGATAAAAGGGAGCTCTTTATAACAACTCATCTTCAGTATTTATTTTAAAGTTGTCCACAAAAATACAATTCTATTCCCAATATAAAATACTGGGTTCCATGTGGGATTTTAAAGTCAGTCTGCTCCAAAAAGAAATACCTCTTCTTTAAAGGATCCCTAGAACAATGTAAAAAATAACATCCATGTCTTCTCTACCTCTGTTTTTCAGTCCCAGTCTAATTACGGCCATCTGCGGATTAACAGCACAGCAATTCATTCAAGAGACAATGAACATTTGGATTCCCAAATACTATGAGAAAGCTCGGGAGTTTTATCCAAATCATAAGTGTCAGCCTCCGTTGTGCCAGATTGACAAGTAAAGTACACTTTATTACATATCTAACATATGCATATGCAGGGTTGCTGATAGAAATCATGAGATCCTGTACAGCCTAACTGACAGGGTCCCCCCAGGTATCCGATTATATTTTTACCAAAATGCAATGCTGTGATGCTATGCTTTGCAGCCATTGCAGATATTATACCCCCACTGAACAAGACCCATTCAAGTGAATAACAGCATGAAGGAAACATCTGCACCCCACGCTGAGTGATTGGTGAACCCCCCCCCTCACCATCCTGAAATAACCCACCTGTGTGCCCTCAGCAGCTGTCAGTGGGAGAGGAGGGAAAACAGCAGCACTGCAAGGGAAAAGGGCACACAGGGGTCCAAGACAGCAGGGGGAAGGGGGCACAGATACTAGAACCAATCCTCCTACAGTGCAGCCAGAGGAAGAAAAGAAATGTATAAGTTGGCAGCACTGCACAATGGTACAAGTGTCAGTAATAAGGCAGTACTGCTGGCCCTCCTGCTCGACAGGTGCCCGGGCCCCCCTTTTGAACTGATGAAGCCTTGGCCCAGTACAGGAGGGCTGGCTGTACTGCCTTAGCAGCGGTCCTGCACATATGTAACATATCAACCTCACACTAACCTCTTCATCACTTTCCTCTCTGCAGATATCTCTACATGTTCCTTTCAATTGCGGCAGCAATACTCAGTGTGCCTGTTGGTGTCGAAACTAGCCTAAGGTACCGAAGGAAATATCCATGCGCAGGCCTAATAATATGTGCAGTAGGCCTCCTAAGTGCCAGTCCATGCCTCTTCTTTTGCAACATCTTTGCAGAGAAAAGCCTTGTGGCCAGCTATGTAAGTAAACGGGGATGGCGAGGAGATCCTTTATCCTTTATTTAAGGTCCAGTTAATGCTGTATAGTATGTTGTGTTATCGGTTTGATTGGAAAATTTTGACTCAAAAGGCTTGACAATCAAAAAGTTAATAAGGATAGTTAATCACATCTGTCTAAGATCCATAAATATATAACTAGGTTACACTATGTTACCAAATGTATTGGGACACCTTCCTTTACATGCACACAAACTTTAATGGCATCCCAGTCTTAGTCCGTAGGGTTTAATATTGAGTTGGCCCACCCTTTGCAGCTATAACAGCTTCAACCCCTCTGGGAATGCTGTCCACAAGGTTTAGGAGTGTGTCTATGGGAATCTGGTTTTGTCTTGCCTGCGTTGCCCTTCAAAGTGCTCCTTGCTGTGAAGGCCAGTTATAGGTGGGGGCAGGGGCAATTTTGTTTGTTACTGGTGTCTATGGGAATGTTTGACCATTCTTCCAGAAGCGCATTTGTGCCACGTGCATTTGTGATTGGCGCTACTGCCACGACATTTCTCTGAGGCCCATCAGGGATCTACCACGGGTTTAACTGTATGGGTAATTGAACAAATATCCAGAACCCTTACAGCTGCCGAGCGTTTCAAGCGATTATGTGCCAGGGAAACCTACTGGATATATTCCCTGGACTCTCTTTCGCCCTGCGGCCTTAATGAGGGTATAGAAATCTCTACTATATTGTAATATCATACCAGCACTTGCTTATGTGTGTATGTGTCCATGTGCATGGAGAGAAATATGTGTGTATGTACGTGGATACAGGTACACATGGGCATATGTATTGCACCTGTCTCCTTCATGTGTTTGGATCTTGCAACATGGTGTGCGCACACATACTGGTACCGCGCGCGCATTCCAGCGCGTATGGTGGCGAATATGTGTATGATGATTCTTTATTTTTAATATGTGATATTTTAAATTTTTAACATATGTAATTTAATAGAAGTATGTGTGTGTTCTTAAGATCCCCATGGATCTGTATGTGTATGTTTATGTGGGTATGTATGCGTATATATATATATCCATATATCTTTTAAGTATACATATTTATAGATATGGAATTCTTTTATTTTAATCTGATATGATGTTTAGTGATAATTGTTATATCAATAATTTTATAACATGAATTTTGTGTATATACATTTATATAAAAATTTATCATCTCTCCTTCCCCCCCTTCCCCTGTCACACATTATTTTTATTTTCATTTTTATTTTTATATTTATTTTTATTTTATTTTCATTTTGTAATTTTATTTATTATTAATTAATTTTTTATGTTATTATTTATTGCTCCGATTGATATAATGGATAGATAATATATTTCTTTTAAATTTCCTAATACATAGCCATAGCTTGCTACTATATGTATCTTCTATATCTACATTTGATTATTTCATTATTATTCATTATGGCTATGGACTATCATTGATTAGTAAGTATAATTAGTTATGTTTAAATGGTTCCTTATTATCACCATTATGTTTTGAAGCAAACGTATTGATGTAATGCAATTTATTATTCTCATGCTGTTTGCCATGTCATCTGGATGTTCCCTTCCCCCGTACATCGGCCTTTAAAATGGACTTCCTTGTTGTGTCAGTCCTTGTTGTGTCAACCTACTATTGTGCAGAGACCCAACTATAGACTCTTCAACCCCAACGAAAGGAAGGAAAATCTCTCTCCAAGGACTACTCCACAAGGAAGGTCTGTATGATACATGAAGATGCCTTCACGCTACAGAGAGAGACTATACATTCTATTCGGCTAGACACCAAACATACTCAAGAATAGATATGTTCATTACAGATTGGCACCTACTGGGAAGGACCTCCTCGGCTGTTGTCAAGGACATCATGTGGTCTGACCACGCGGTGGTTGAGATAACTGTTGACGAGGGATTCCCTAGAGGTATGGGACGGGTGTGGAGATGCAACATCAGGAACCTACAATCCAAATTAAGCAACACACACCTATCACAACACCTACAAGAATTTATGCAAATCAACTCTCCATCAGTGTCAGATCCCTGGACACTATGGGGAGCACACAAATCGTATATGAGGGGTATATGTATACAACAAAATTCAATATTAAGGAAAAAACATAACCAAAAATTAACAGAAATCCTCAAACAAATTCACAATCTAGAAGTAGAGAATAAGAAACACTCACAACCAAAATTGACCAACGAACTAAGTACTCTGAGATACCAACTCCGCTTATTACTATTAGAAAAACACGATATTCAACTAAGAAAGCTGAAATTAAATTACTATGCACATACCAACAAAGCTGGGAAACTACTAGCAAATCGACTAAAAACCAAACAAACAAAATCCAGAATAACCCACCTAAACAAACTACACTCCCCGCATAAACTTACACACCCTGATGATATAGCGAACGAATTCGCAGATTACTATCATTCTCTTTACAACTTAGACACCAACCCTACCACCATTAAACCCCCCAAAGAATCTATTTTACAATTTCTGGACAAACTTAATCTCCCCCACCTCTCTGACTCCCAATTAACACAGCTCAATGAACCTATCACCACAGATGAAATCCGTAAGACAATCTTGACACTCCCACACGGGAAATCACCCGGACCTGATGGATTCCCGAGCGAATACTACCAAATTTTTCACCATATCCTTACACCAAACCTAGCCGATGTATTCAACAAAGCAATTTCCTTGGCTTCATTTCCTAAAGACATGCTTGAAGCGTATATAGTGACCATACCTAAACCAGGTAAGGACGCATCACTACCTAGCAACTACCGACCGATCTCCCTACTAAACACGGACTTGAAAATCTTTGCAAAAATACTGGCTAAAAGACTACAGAAAGTGATGCACACTCTGGTCCAAAAAGACCAGATGGGCCTCATTCCCGGTAGGCAAACTTCGGATGCCACAAGATGCATAATCAATATAACACATATGGCCAGGTCGAAGCAAACGCCTTCTCTGCTCCTAACCTTGGATGCAGAGAAGGTGTTTGATAGAATCAATTGGGACTATATGACCTCAACTTTACTGAAATTCGGTCTAACGGGTAATATCCGATCGGCTATCCTTGCCCTTTACTCCCAACCATCTGCCAAAGTATTCACATCCGGGGCCCTCTCCAGACCATTCCCCATCACAAATGGCACAAGACAGGGATGCCCCCTTTCACCTTCCATCTTTAATCTCTCCATTGAGCCCCTAGCAGAAGCAATACGATCAGAAGCAGGAATCACAGGGTTTAAAACAGGAAACTTAGAACACAAGATTAACCTATTCGCTGATGATATAATTCTAATGCTGACTAACCCAAAAACCTCACTACCGACAGCCCACAAAATCCTAACAGAATTTGGTAAAATATCATATTACAAAATTAACCCCACCAAATCAAGTGTACTTGAGCTAGAAATACCACAAGACATCAAACAATACCTTCAACTAACATGCCCCTTCCCCTGGACCTCAGAAAAAATAACCCACCTAGGAATTTCCATTACCCCACATCCCTCCGAACTACTCCTAACTAACATTAAACAACTTAAACAGAAAATCACAGACGACCTTAAAAGATTTGAAAAAGTGGATATATCTTGGGGTGCCAGAATGGCAACAATTAAAATGTGCATTATCCCACAAATACTTTATGTATTCAGAACACTACCGAAACACAGCTTAATGCCCTCTCGACCATCCTACAGAAGTATATTTGGGCCGGAAAAAAAGCAAGAATAGCGTAGAACACCCTCACGACACATAAATATATGGGAGGTGCAGGCCTACCGAACCTCACAGCCTACCATTGGGCAACACGTATAGACCAACTGAAACACTGGGACATCAAACCCGATTCCCAATTATGGGCCTCCATTGAAGAATATTTAGCTCCGACCAAAAATCTTAAATGGCTACTGTTAAGCGATCTATGGATTCCCTGGAGATGGATCAAATTACAACTAACAATTAAATCGTCCCTGCAGGCCTGGAGAACTATCTCTAAATCCCAAACCACCCTAAATTTAGAACACCTTAACCCTCTCCCAATAGAAATATTACCATCCAAAATTCACAAACTAAACATAAATCATTATGAAAAATTAGGCATCAGATACCTAAAACAATTCTATAACAATCATACTCTCAAGACTAAAGAAACGATTACAAAAGAATTCAATATGACTGCAGATACATCGGTATCCCTTTCCAAAATACTACTGTTATTGACCAAACATCCACTATTGGAAACCCACACCAACTCCCAAACATGGCACTTCATTACGGCAAACAAACCAGAACGCAAGGGAATCTCACTAGCATACTCTATTTTGACAGCAGACTTACTAACCCAGAAATCGCATCACATGACTAAATGGGAAAAATCCCTAAACCAAACATTCACGCTGACCCAATGGCAAAAAGCAATCAAATCCACGTATAGTTTCTCCCATTGCACCAACCATTGTGAAATGATGTCCAAAATCATAAACAGATGGTACTACACTCCGTACAGACTGTCCAAGATGATACCAAACTTCTCACCCCTTTGCTGGCGTGATTGTGGCATGACTGGAACCTTATCACACGTGCTATGGGACTGTCCATCCTTAAAAAGCTATTGGAACTCCGTATTCCAGTACATTGCTACCTGCACTGGCTTACTGAGGAAACCATCCATTGAAATACCCTCCTAAACCTCAACATTGACACATATCCCCTCATGTATAGACAAATAATAATCCACGTCCTGTTAGCTGCCAGGAATCTAATACTTAGAAACTGGAAATCCAAAGTCATTCCAAACCTCTCGGGAAGTTATACATTTGGTAAATGAAAACTATGTACTTGAGAAAGCACTGTCAATTAATAACTTATCCTACAATAAATTTCAGCTAGCCTGGGCCGCATGGCCCTTTCTTACACCTGATAACAGAATGAACTAAAATTTTCTCTTAGGATAGAGTCAGGAGACTGGTCCTCCCCTGCCTGGAGACATTGCTCCCTATGGGTTCTGGGCTCGGGAGGACGGTCCTACCCTCTATCCTTTACCTTCAATGTTATGGAAAGGATTTTACATCTGTACTAACTGTACCTTATTGCTTAAAGATACTTGAACTGGATACACCTTTGTACTTTTTCCTCTTTTCTCCCCTTTGTTAACTGTAACATTCCCTATGTTATCCTCCATGTTGGAGGTTTGTTCTTATGTTACCTTCTTACCTTGTAAATCAATAAAAATTTATTGAAGCAAAAAAAAAAAAAAAGGAGCGGACCATTGAACAGCACGCCATTGAACAGCAATCCACTGAACAGCGAGACACTGAACAACAGGGAGGCATTGAACAACAGCGAGACATTGAACAACAGCGAGACATTGAACAACAGCGAGACATTGAACAACAGCGAGGCATTGAACAACAGCGAGGCATTGAACAGCGAGGCATTGAACAGCAGCCTTTTGAAGAGGAAGCTATTGAAAAGTGAGCCCTTAAACAGCAAGCCATTGAAGAAAAGCGAACCATTGATCAGCAGGCCATTGAACAGTGGACCATGGAACAGCGAGCTAATAAACAGCGAGCCATTGAACAACAGCAAGCTGTTGAAATACAGCGAGCCGTTGAACAACAGCAAGCCATTAAGCAGTGGGTCATTGGACAGCAAGCCATTGAACGACAGCGAGATAATGAACAGCGAGTCATTAAACAACAGCGGGCCATTATACAGCAAGCCAATGAACAGGAAGCCATTGAACAACAGCGAGCCATTGAAAAACAAGCCATGGAACAGCTGGCCATTGAACAGGGAGCCATTGAACAGGGAGCCATTGAACAGCGGACCATTGAACAGCGGACCATTGAACAGCGGACCATTGAACAACAGCGGGCCATTCAACAACAGCGGGCCATTCAACAACAGCGGGCCATTCAACAACAGCGAGCCATTCAACAACAGCGAGCCATTCACCTAAAGCGAGCCATTCACCTAAAGCAAGCCACGAAACAGCTGGCCATTGAACAGCTAGCCTTTGAACAATTGGCCTTTGAACAGCAAACCATTGAACAGCGAGCCATTAAACAGCAAGCTATTCAAGAAATACAAGCTATTCAAGAAATACAAGCTATTCAACAACAGAAAGCCATTCAACAACAGAGAGCTATTGAACTGCAAGCCATTGAGCAACTTCGAGCCATTGAACAGCAAGCTATTGAACAACAGTGGGCCATTGAAACACAGCAAACCATTGAACAGGTGGCCACTGAACAGTGGGCCGTGGAACAGCAAGCCAGTAAACAACATGCCATTGAACAGCAATCCATTAAAAAACAGCTAGCCATTGAACAACAGCAAGCCATTGAACAGCGGGCCTTTGAACAGCGGGCTATTGAAGAGCGAGCCATTGAACAGCAAGCCATTAAACAACAGCGAGCCATTGACCAGTGGGTCATTGAAAGGCGAGCTGTTAATCAGCATGCCATTGAACAACAGCGAGGCATTGAACAACAGCGAGGCATTGAACAGCAGCCTTTTGAACAGGAAGCTATTGAACAGCGAGCCCTTAAACAGCAAGCCATTGAAGAAAAGCGAACCATTGATCAGCAGGCCATTGAACAGTGGACCATGGAACAGCGAGCTAATAAACAGCGAGCCATTCAACAACAGCAAGTCATTGAGCAACAGCAAGCCATTCATCAGCGAGCCTTTGAACAGTGGACCGTTGAACAGCAGACCATGAAACAGCTTTTGAAGAGCAAACCATTGAACATCAAGTCAATCAACAAGAGCGAGCCATTCAACAACAGCGAGTCATTGAACAGCAGGCCATTGAACAGCGGGCCATTGAACAGCGGGCCATTGAACAGCGGGCCATTGAACAGCAGGCCATTGAACAGCGGGCCATTGAACAGCGGGCCATTATACAGCAAGCCAATGAACAGGAAGCTATTGAACAACAGCGAGCCATTGAACAGCGAACCATTGAACAACAGCGAACCATTGAAAAACAAGCTATGGAACAGCTGGCCATTGAACAGTGGATCATTGAATAGGGAGCCATTGAACAGCGGGCCATTATACAGCAAGCCATTGAACAGCGAGCCATTCAACAACAGCAAGCCATTCAACTAAAGCGAGCCACGAAACAGCTGGCCGTTGAACAATTGGCCATTGAACAGCAAACCATTGAACAGCGAGCAATTAAACATCAAGCTATTCAAGAAATACAAGCTATTCAACAACAGCGAGCCATTGAACAGCGAGCCATTGAACAGCGAGCTATTGAACTGCGAGCCATTGAACAGCGAGCTATTGAACAACAGTGGGCCATTGAAACACAGCAAACAATTGAACAGGAAGCCATTGAACAGCAAGCCATTGAACAGCAAGCCATTGAACAGCAAGCCATTGAGCAGGAACCCATTGAGCAGGAACCCATTGAGCAGGAACCCATTGAACAGCAAACCATTGAACAGCAAACCATTGAACAGCAAACCATTGAACAGCAAGCCATTGAACAGCAAGCCATTGAACAGCAAGCCATTGCACAGCAAGCCATTGAACAGCTAACCATTGAGCAGGAAGCCATTGAACAGCAAGCCATTGAACAGCAAGCCATTGAACAGCAAGCAATTGAGCAGGAACCCATTGAACAGCAAGCTATTAAGCAGCTAGTCATTGAGCAGGAAGCCACTGAACAGCAAGCCATGGAACAGTGGGCCATTGAACAGCAAGCTATTAAAACAGCAAATCATTGGGCAGCGAGCCATTGATCAGCGAGCCATTAAACAACTGTGGGCCATTAACCAACAGCAAGCCACTGAGCAAAAGCAAGCCTTTGAGCAGGAAGCCATTCAACAGCAAGCCATGGAACAGCGAGCCTTCGAACAGGGGGCTACTGAACAGCGAGCCTTTGAACAGCAGTGGGGCATTAAACAACAGCAAGCCATTGAACAAAAGAAAGCTATTGAGCAGGGAGCCATGGAACAGCAGGCCTTAGAACAGCTGGCTATTGAACAGCGAACCAAAGAACAGGAAGCCATTAAACAGCGACTCATTGAAGAGCGAGCTTTTGAAGCTAGAAAGAGGCAGGAAGAGAGAGGGGGAGCAGGGTATGATAAAGTGTGGAACACAAAATCAAAAATTAGAATATAATAAATAAAAATAATAAATAAGTTAAAGTCTATCTATCTATATACAGTATATGTATATATATATATATATATATATATATATATATATACACTGTACGTATATTATATATATATATATATATAAAAACAGTAAAACTACAGGCAAGGGCACTGGAGAAAGCACCGGGGGGCAAACTAATATCAATTAATTTTATTTAGTAATGTAATCCAATAGGATTACAATGTATCAGTGTGTTTGTGTGTTTTACTTTTTGAATTTGCCGCCGGTTCCACCACCCTGCAACGCGACGCGATGCTCGCAGGGAACGGAAGCCGGGGCACACAGGATCAGGCGGAAGATCCGGCCGCCGTACACTGCCGGAATACATTGCGGGATCCCAGGGACAAGGTAAGTAACCTCTTCCAGGATCCAGCGATTCTCCCTGGCGGTACCCCGAGTGTGGCTCAGGGTTACCGCTAATGGTACTGAAATTCCACCCCGAGCCACACTCGGGAATAACGCCAGGGAGGTTAAGGTTTGCTTGGCTTGGCTGTCACTTGGCAACCTAAAGTTTCAGCTTCCTCCATAAATTTTCTATAGGATTAAGGTCTCTGTGACCCTAATGTGCTTCTTCTTGAGCCAATACTTTGTTACCTTTGCGGTATGTTTTGGGTCATTGTTATGCTGGAAGATCCATCTTCAGTGTTCTGGCGGAGGGAAGAAGGTTCTCATCCAAAATTTTACAGTACATGGCCCCATCCATTGGCCCTTCAATGCAGCAAAGTCGGACTGTACCTTTTTTTTTTTTTTTTTTTAATTCTTTTTATTTCAATATGTGCATAAAAACGAACATTCCACACGTCCTTTCAACAAAAGGACAAAACAATATTAAATAATAAAAAATTATACAATATATAAATAATTATCTGTTTACTTAGTATTCATAATCTCTTTATGCCAATGTATATCCATTTAGCTTAATTGATCGCCGTTGTCCCAGTGTGCCCCAACCCCTTGCTCCATTGCAATCATAGATTTATTACCTCATCATCAGTGGCGGCTGGTGAAGTTTTAAAATGGTGGGGCGCAAGACCCCGCCCTTCCATGTTGATCCCTCCCATTTCTCAGAAGCCCCACCCCGTATAGACTCCACCCATTTTGTCCCCTGTATTTTGCTTGTGTGAACAAATTCTCCCAATATATCACATATTAAGGGGTCCATCAGTACTAGTATATCCCATAATAGGGAGCAGGGGCCCTATTATGGGATATACTGTGAGACACCCTATTATGGGATACACTGACTGAGAGTGGCACAAACCCCACAGTACAGACCCCCCCCCCCCAGCACAAACCCCCACAGTACAGACCCCCCCAGCACAAACCCCAAAGTACAGACGCCCCCAGCACAAACCCCAAAGTACAGACCCCCTAGCACAAACCCCCACAGTACAGACCCCCCCAGCACAAACCCCAAAGTACAGACCCCCTAGCACAAACCCCACAGTACAGACCCCCTAGCACAAACCCCACAGTACAGACCCCCTAGCACAAACCCCACAGTACAGACCCCCTAGCACTAATCCCACAGTACAGACCCCCTAGCACAAACCCCACAGTACAGGCCCCCTAGCACTAATCCCGCAGTACAGACCCCCTAACACTAATCCCACAGTACAGGCCCCCTAGCACTAATCACACAGTACAGGCCCCCTAGCACTAATCCCACAGTACAGGCCCCCTAGCACTAATCCCACAGTACAGGCCCCCCTAGCACAAACCCCACAGTACAGGCCCCCTAGCACAAACCCCACAGTACAGGCCCCCTAGCACAAACCCCACAGTACAGACCCCCTAGCACAAATCCCACAGTACAGACCCCCTAGCACAAACCCCACAGTACAGACCCCCTAGCACTAATCCCACAGTACAGGCCCCCTTTCAATACAGTGACCAGCGTACAGGCCCCCTTTCAATGCAGTGACCAGCATACATGGTGCCCCCAATGCAGAGATCAGCGTGTGTGCCCCCAATGTAGTGACCAGCATACATGATGCCCCCAGTGCAGAGATCAGCGTGCGTGCCCCCAATGTAGTGATCAGCATACGTGGTGCCCCCAATGCAGAGATCAGCGTGCGTGCCCCCAATATAGTGACCAGCATACGTGGTGCCCCCAATGCAGAGATCAGCGTGCGTGCCCCCTTCATAGCACCAGAACAACTGACTGACAGGACAGTGTGCGGGCCGGGTCCCCCCTGAGGCATCATTCACTTACCGTTACCAGGCAGCCTTCAGGTAGAGGTAGGGACGGTCACTCACTCACACTCGACTTCTTCTGCGGACTTCCGATCCGACTTCGACTTCTTCTTCCGATCCGACTTGACTTCTTCTGCGGACTTTGGATCCGACTCCGTGGCCTCGCCTCAGTCAGCTCAGTCCCGACCTCAAGTCACAAGGGCGCGGCTCTCGCTCTCTCTCTCTCTCTGCAGCGGGCGGGAGCACAAGGTGATCGTGATCATGGTGGTCATGGTACATGCATGTCACAGGTGAGGGTATAGCCATGTCACAGGTCATGTCACAGGTCATGGTAAGGGCATGTCACAGGTCATGGTAAGGGCATGTCACAGGTGATGGTAAGGGCATGGCACAGCTCATGGTACGTGCATGTCACAGGTCATGGTACGGGCATATCACAGGTCATGGTAAGGACATGTCACAGGTCATGGTAAGGGCATGACACAGGTCATGGTAAGGGCATGTCACAGGTCATGGTACGGTAATGTCACAGGTCATGGTATGGGCATGTCACAGGTCATGGTTCGGGCATGTCACAGGTCATGGTTCGGGCATGTCACAGATCATGGTAAGGGCATGGCACAGGCATGTCACAGGTCATGGTATGGGCATGTCACAGGTCAGGACACAGGTCAGGTCACAGCATCGCTGCAGCGACTTCAATCACTTACCTGCTCTCCTGGGCTGGGTCACTGACTCCACACTCACGCTGCCTGCGAGGTCCACGGCGGCTGCTCCTCTCCTCCTCGGCGGCGGGAAGGTGAGTGGCTTCTCCTCTCCGTCCTCTTCGTTCTGCGATGGGCGACGGGAAGGTGAGCGGCTTCTCCCTCTCGGCCTCTCCTCTTCTTCGTTCTGCGGCGGGCGGCAGGAAGGTGAGCGGCTTCTCCCTCTCGGCCTCTCCTCTTCTTCGTTCTGCGGCGGGAACCGGCGGGAAGGTGAGCGGCGCCGGCTTCTCCTCTCCTCGAGACTCCTCTTCTGCGGCGGCGGGAAGGTGACTGACCGGGCGGTGATGGTGAGTGACTGATGCACGCACCGTCACAGCCCCCAAAGAGGTCAGCAGGGATGTCCTGAATCATGATTGGTCCAGGCTGGAGTCTGGACCAATCATGATCCAGGACATCACAAAAGGGGGGGTGTTGTAGCGCAGTGCTCTGCGCCCTGGTGACCCCCCAGAAGGCCGCCAATCGGCACCTCTGCCAGGTGGGAACCCCCCCCCCCTAGCCACCAATGAGTCCGGCGCCCCTAGTGGGCTAAAAATTTATTTTTTAATCTTTTTTTTTTCTTTTTTTGGGAGGGGGGGGGCGACGCCCCTGTGCCCCCTATCGGCCGGCCGCCACTGCTCATCATACTATGTGCATCCCTCTATATCCTCTTGGTTATCTCCTTATATTCAACCATTGGTTAATGTTGATTGACACCAATTATCCCAAATTTTATTATATTTCTTTGAGCATCCTCTATGCATATACGGTACAATACTTTTTCAAATGGTAAAATCTGATTTAACGCTCTTATCCAGTTCTTAACAGCAGGGGGCTTCACTTGAATCCACTTAACTGTGATTGTTTTCCTTGCCATAAACAGCGTTTCTCTAAGCATTATCTTGTGATATCTAGACCATGTTATTTCATCTAGTATACCCAGCAAACAGGTTTCTGGGGTCAAAGGTACAGGCATATTCAGGACAGAGGATAATATTTGAATTATTTCATGCCAGAATCTTAATATCACTGGACAAAACCACATAATACGTATAAAGTCTGCCAGCTTAGCACTGCATCTCAAGCATTTAGGAGATGCAATGCTGTGCATTGCATAAAGTCTACTTGGAGAGAGATATGATTGATGTAGCATATATAATTGTATTAACCTATTGTTTGCTGAGCAAGCTTCTTCCCAATCTTCGTCAGTTAAATTGGGAATTATTTCCTGCCATTTTGTTCTTATTGCCAAGGGATTCATTCCTGAATTGACCCTGGTTAAATGTGCATATATTTTAGAGATTAATCCTTTAGGGCCCTGGACCTAAGAATACCAATCATTGGATATCTAGAGATCCCAGGTCCTAAGACTCCAAATTGCGCTTGTAATGCATGACGCAACTGTAAGTATCTATATAATGAGGTTATGTGGTATATCATATTTCATTTGTATATCTGAAAAAGAGTACATATGTGTTATGTCATATACATCCGCAAGGACTGATATCCCTTTTTGTTCCCAGAACTGATACTCTAACAATTGTTTCAGGTGATTAAACATTGGGTTTTGCCATAGTGGGAGATCCATGTTTATTTGTGTGTTTCCCTCTATATGTTTTGCCTCTCTCCATATTGTACGAGCTAATGTTAACATTGGTATTTGCTTATATTTTTATTTATTCAAAGGTGCTTCTAGGGCTATAAGTAAATTATTGTTTTGTAAAACATGAGCCAGGTGTGATTCTACCATCTGTGGTGTTACTGGTACTATCCATCCTGTGAGATGTTTAAGTTGTCCAGCGAGATAGTATCTATAAAAGTGCCATACCTGCTTCTATTTTAGCTCTCTGAAGTGTGGTTAACTTTATTCTATGTCTACCCTTTCCCCAAATAAATGTGGTGAATAGGGCATCTATTTTTTTAAAAATACTTTTAGGGACTATAACCGACATATGTGAAAAAATGTATAAACATTTCGGTAATAGGACCATCTTGATTAAATTTATTCTCCCTGCAACTGAAAGTGGTAATTTAGCCCAAGTAGCTAATTTAGTTTTAATTGTTGTCTTGAGTGGATTAAGGTTAGCCTGTAAAGCTGCTTGTGGTAATCTTGTAATATTTATTCCCAGATATTTGAAATAGGACACTACCTTTAATAAACTTGAATCCTTGCTTAGTGTGAGTAGTTGTGGTTGCAATGGCATAAAGGAGGATTTTAAGGCCTGAATAAGAACCAAATAGTTCTATTATATGCATATGAATATCAAATTTCTTTGAAGACGCTGTAATTGACGGTGAAACGCGTTGACGTACTTCCGGTTGCGGACCAGACGGAACGTCACTTCCGGTCAGGAACTTCCTGCTCGTGGAACGCACGCCGAAAGCGGCGGACACGAGTTTCATTGTACATGCCTTACCCAATTTTATGCTTGTAAGTATCCACTTGACTTTATGGAGAAATAAATCAGTCTATACTTACTTCACCATGTACGGCCTTCTTTTTATTTAATGGTGGAAGCGGACCCATATAATACCGGAGGTCATATTGGAGAAAGTTCCCCAAACATCCTGGGCTACTGTGCAATATCATACAAGGTCTTTATATATTGGCAATTTGGTGAGTGGGGAACCGAGAGGGGCACCTTATCACTTTGAAAGCACCTTATATTTATCTTGCCACTTCAGCACCTTATTTGGATCACAATACAAGGACTTTTATATGCACTTGATATTTATTGTTTATTGTTCACTTGGATATATTTGATGATTCATAACACTCGAGCACTTTATGTTTAGAATATTTTGAGTATATATAATTGTATGGTTTCTATATTTTCACCCAAATACTAATATTGATGCTAGCGCTGCATAAATTTGTTTTATAATTTATTCTATTATATGCATAGCTGCTTCCAATGATCCATGTGCATCATTTAAATATAAAACAAGATCATCAGCATATAATCTCACTATAGCTATCCTTTCTGCCAATGTAATGCCCCATACAGAAGGGGTTTGCCGAAGTCGAAGTGCCAAAGATTCAATAGCTACTGAAAATAAGAGTGGTGATAGAGGGCATCCCTGCCAGGTGCCTCTATATAATTGTATGGCCTTGGTTAAAAAGCCATTTACCAACAGCTGAGAAGTTGGATTTAGATACATTATTTCCACCCAAGTACAGAATTTCTCCCCAAATCCAAATGCCCTAAGCACTGCCTGCAAAAAGGGCCATTCAATAGAATCAAAAGCCTTTGCTGTATCAAGAGAAGCCAAGACACTTGAGTCTGGTAATTGATCTCTAAACTGAGCTATAAGTTGTAGATGTGGATTTTCCTGGCATAAATCCAGTTTGATCTGGATGTATAATATTAAGTATTACCTTATTTAATCTATGGGCCAAAATTTTTGCAAGAATTTTGTAGTCTGTATTTAATAATGATATGGGTCGGTATGAAGCACCATCTGTTAAGTTTTTATCTGGTTTTGGAATTAGTACTACTGTGGCTAAATACATGGATTCAGGAAGTCTTTTTACCTTGAAAGCTGCATCAAATACTTGAACTAGCACTGGGGCAAGAATATCCACGTATAGTATAACAAAGAAGCAATAAGATATGTATCATCGCATACTAGGAAAAATAAATCCCCCAATGCATAAAACCTATACTAGTCCTGGGTCAGAAGTCACCCTTTTTACAATTGAAGAAGATAGTTTAGTAAACAAATGAAAAAGCGTCTAGTGCATACTGTGCAAAATGAGAAATATTAAAGTGCAAAGCCATCCAGGAACTGAATATCAATGTTCCATCTAATGTGGGGGTCACTATACCACTCAATGAGTATTGACCACCTCCACAACTTAGAGACAGCTCACACAATAACAGTGTAAATGTGGTGTTTTTCACCAAACCAAATGGAGAACTTATATTAAAGCGCACTTATAAAGTCCACTTAGTGAAGAAAAAGTGCCCAAGGAGTGAGAATATTGACCTCCTAGTATGTGTCCACCATATTTCCAAGTGCAAGAGCAGGTAAATCTCCACCAGTGTAGCTGCCACCACAATAAACTCAGGAGCCCTTACCAGAACGTATGGACTCTTCATCTCTTTGGCACAGAGTCATACAGGCAGCAGATTAAAAATCTCGTGGGAAACGACCGTCACCAATAACCTTCTCCTCCGGTAAGCCACATTCACTCTGATATGCGTCCTTTCCCCAGAACGCAGGTACTCAGAAAACAAAAGAAAGCCTCCACATGGTGTAATAACGCATGGATAAGTACCGTATATACTCGAGTATAAGCTGAGTTTTTCAGCACATTTTTTTTGTGCTGAAAACGCCCCCCTCGGCTAATACTCGAGTCAAGGAAAAAAAAAAAAATTTCCTGTCTGCTCCGACGGGCTTAAGCTTTAAAAATGGCGCCGCCCGTCGCATACATGTCACCGCGCACGCGCCGCTGCCGCTCGTGTAATTTTGGCTATTCCCGGCCTCTCCCGACCGGCGGCGCCGCTCGGGAGAGGCCGGGAATAGCCGAAAGTACACGAGCAGCGGCGGCGTGTGCGCAATGACGTGTCGGCACCGGGCGGCGCCATTTTTAAAATGAAGGCGCCTCTGGAACAGGTAAGTGAAACAGCTTCACTACCTGCCATTATGCAGGGCTGCGGGCACACTACAAGGGATGCAGTGCTGCGGGCATGGTCCACCTGTACCATGCCCACAGCACTGCATCTCCTGTAGTATGCCCACAACCCCGGATCCTCTTGTACCATGCCAGTACCCTGCATTCTCCTGCACCATGCCAGTACCCTGAATTCTCCTGTACCATGCCAGTACCCTGCATTCTCCTGCACCATGCCAGTACCCTGCATTCTCCTGCACCATGCCAGTACCCTGCATTCTCCTGCACCATGCCAGTCACCCTGCATTCTCCTGTACCATGCCCGCCGCCCTGCATTCTCCTGCACCATGCCAGTACCCTGCATTCTCCTGCACCATGCCAGTACCCTGCATTCTCCTGCACCATGCCAGTCACCCTGCATTCTCCAGTACCATGCCCGCCGCCCTGCATTCTCACCCTAGGCTTATATTCGAGTCAATGATTTTTCCCATCTTTTTGTGGTAAAAGTAGGGGCCTCGGCTTATACTCGGGTCGGCTTATACTCGAGTATATACGGTATATTTATTTAAAAGTAGAAAACTTACAATGCAGCAGAAGAAAAAAAAACGGCAATGCATAGTGATCACAATCCGTTGGTACATGCGCAATAGGGTGGTAGGTTCACTGTAACCCTTAACTCAAGGGGATCAAATACTTATTTTACTCACTGAACTGCAACTCAAATTATAGCATTTTTATCGTGTGTTTTTTTTCTAGATTTTTGGTTGATATTCTGTTTTTAATCATTTAAAATACACCTATGATAAAAAAAATTATAGACCCTTAATTTCTTTGTAAGTGGGCAAACTTACACAATCTGCAGGGGATCAAATAATTATTTTTGCCACTATATCTACCTAATACTAGCACCTATCTACCTAATCCTAGCACTGGTCTACCTAATCCTAGCACCTATCTACCTAATCCTAGCATTGGTCTACCTAATCCTAGCACCGATCTACCTAATCCTAGCATGGGTCTACCTAATCCTAGCACCCATCTACCTAATCCTAGCACCTATCTACCTAATCCTAGCACGGGTCTACCTAATCCTAGCACCCATCTACCTAATCCTAGCACCCATCTACCTAATCCAAGCACATAATCCTAGCACCCATCTACCTAATCCTAGCACCCATCTACCTAATCCTAGCACCCATCTACCTAATCCTAGCACCCATCTACCTAATCCTAGCGGATAGGAAAGCTGCGCTCAGTGATACGAATAAATTGAGTCCAAAAAAGTCCCAAAATTCAGTGTTGAAATATGAACTGATAAAATAAGGGTCCAAACTTTCATGTGAAGATCCACAGAAGTAGATTACATATGAATTCACTGCTTACCAGATGTAGCAGCAAATTAGGCCTTGCGTGTATTTATCCAAACTTGATGGAAGTCTATGAAGAATTCCTCCTCAGAAATATCATCCCAGGATTAAAGTTGATGGATATATCAAAATGAAAAATAAAAATACATAGCGTGATACTGTATATTGAAAGTAAATCACCCGTGTGTATCAGACAGAAGAGGTGCTCAGAAGAACCACCACCATCACAGGCTGCTTACCAGATGGATTATCAGAGAGAGCAAATAACAAATAAAGCAATCCCGACAATGCCAACATAACAGCCACCACCTTAATCACGATGTAATTACCACATAGTGTAGATATAGGAGCAAGTGAAATCACTCTTGATAATAAGGAACCCTTCAGGGCAGTTGACAGATGTCACCGCTTACCAGATTAAGTGTATATAGAAGCTTATATCACAAATCAAGATATCCCTGGATGCGGTCACTAATCCCCTGTGTACAGGTCCGGTCTCAGTGGTATCCGTCCCAGGATCACCGTTAAGGAAGTAAAGAAATAAGAAACACAAACAAGCACATAGCGTGATACTGAATAATAAAAAGAACTCCCGTGTGTGTCAAGAAAGGAATGTGTCAATGAAAGCCACCACCATCACAGGCTGCTTACCAGATGGGGAAGCAGATTTAAAATAGACTATCCACAGGCTGTCACAAATGACAGAGACAAACAAGGAGAAGAGCTGAGCCACCCCCTAGATCTCAATTCAATTACCAGATAGTGCAGCAAACAGGCATATAGGAACACTCAGATGACACATAACTCCTCTATGACCGTCAATAGTAATCCCTGCTTACCAGATATAACTAGAAGTAGGCAGGAATCACAATATCGGTATCCACAGGCAAGGTATTCAATCCTCTATGTTTATGTTCCGTCCCTGGTGGTATAGATGGCTGACCCACAAACAAGGCTCCCGGATTCACATATAAACGATAGAGATGTCCATAGTGTAAAACCGTTTTATTAAACAAATAATTAAAGTAATGCACTTACACATATAGCATATAGGTATGCGCTGAATCCAAAGCTGCCGGCCGGACAGCTAGGAACAGCCGCCTGAGCGTCTCAACGAGGTGACGTCAGCACGCCGCGACCGACGTACGTTTCGTCAAAGGATGATGTTCTCAAGGTACGGGCGGCGCGCTGACGCCACCTCTTATATATAGTAAACATAGCGAAGAAAGGAACCTCCCTGTGGGACCAGGAAATTGAAACCCCTATCGCCATCTTGACTTAGGTAAAGCCTATATTAATGGATCATATTAGCCTGGCACGCCACTGAGATATAGCAATAAAGCTATATAGTAGAAATGACTACTGTCCATTAAGCAATCAAATACAGGCAATCCAAAATCTATTGTTTGATTCCAAATATGATCAAACGCTAAATGGTGTATATACCAGTTGGGATGTCTATAGCATTACAAACTTAATAGGGGCTCACATCACTCCCAGGTCTCACGGGGAACCCCCTCTTAGGTGATTGAATGCAGTCCCAATAGTGAATCCAATTAAGATTATAATACATATAAAACCATAAAATGATGAAATTAACATCACAAATTGAATAAACAATTATAGATTATCTCTATTAACTAGATAAACATCACCCATATTCTTTTCAACGTAACTGACTGATATAGGCAAGGAGGGCTAACCAATCTCCCCAAAGGTGCCACCAGTCAGTGGGTCAATGATAGGGCTCAAAACGCACCTCAAATTTGGAACAGGTATAATTCACAACATCAATCCCAAGTAGAGATAGTATATATTAAAAAAGTAAATTAAAAATAAAGAGTAAAAATAGTAAACAATACGTTATCACAAATCTCTCTCTAATATCATAAACGAATAGACCACCCCAATATGGTCCAAACTCATAACATAAACAAGGAGAGTGTGACACAAACTGTTTAGAAAAGTTTTAAAGGAAACCTACGAATTGTTTATGAATGCATTTACATCGGTATCAACATTCATTCCGAAAGGCGTGTAGGTCTTGGCTTTATATATCCAGGCCATCTCTAGCCTGGAAAGGCCCCTCACAAAAGGTTCACCACGCCATTTCGGGCTAAATTTGTCAATACCCAAAAATGTAACGTTTGCAGGGTTTTTGTTATGATGAATCAAAAAATGTTTGGACACTGAATGTTTATCATATCCATTGCGTATATATTCGTTATATGTTCATTTAGGCGTACTGACAATGGACGTTTGGTTCTACCTATATATTGAAATCCACACGAGCACTGGAGGAGATAGACTACCCCAGTGCTCGTGCAGGAAACAAAAGGTTTTATTTTAAAGGTTTTCCCAGTACTGGTAGAGGTAAATGACTTAGTATTTTTACGTTTGATATAATTCAATCGGCATACTAATCCTAGCGCCTATCTACCTAATCCTAGCACTGGTCTACCTAATCCTAGCACTGGTCTACCTAATCCTAGCACTGGTCTTCCTAATCCTAGCACTGGTCTACCTAATTCTAGGACTGGTCTACCTAATCCTAGCACCTATCTACCTAATCCTAGCACTGGTCTACCTAATCCTAGCACTAGTCTACCTAATCCTAGGACTGGTCTACCTAATCCTAGCACTGGTCTTCCTAATCCTAGCACTGGTCTTCCTAATCCTAGCACTGGTCTACCTAATCCTAGCACTGGTCTACCTAATCCTAGCACTGGTCTACCTAATCCTAGGACTGGTCTACCTAATCCTAGGACTGGTCTACCTAAACCTAGGACTGGTCTACCAAATGCTAGCACTGGTCTACCTAATCCTAGCACTGGTCTACCTAATCCTAGCACTGGTCTACCTAATCCTAGGACTGGTCTACCTAATCCTAGCACTGGTCTACCTAATCCTAGCACTGGTCTTCCTAATCCTAGCACTGGTCTACCTAATCCTAGCACTGGTCTACCTAATCCTAGCACCTATCTACCTAATCCTAGCACCTATCTACCTAATCCTAGCACCGGTCTACCTAATCCTAGCACCGGTCTACCTAATCCTAGCACTGGTCTACCTAATCCTAGCACTGGTCTACCTAATCCTAGGACTGGTCAACCTAATCCTAGGACTGGTCTACCTAATCCTAGGACTGGTCTACCTAATCCTAGCACTGGTCTACCTAATCCTAGCACTGGTCTACCTAATCCTAGCGCCTAAGAGGATGCTAGAGGTAAGTGAGAATCTGGAGGGGCGAAAAGGCATAGATCAGGCTGACAGATCAATATCTTTCCTCAACGCTCTCTGAAAAGAAAGCCTTGCACACTCTAACAGTTTTCTGATCAGCTCTCTCTGCCATTGGCTGAGAGCGCTGATCGGGAGTTGGTCAGCTTCTGGTTTTCCAGCATGCTTGTCCAACACAAGCCGGCATACATTTTTTTTTTTTTTTTTTTGCACCGGCAAATGTCTCCCGACAGTACAGTACAGGTAATAAAGTTAGGATTTTTTACCTAACAGTAAAATCTGTTTCCTGGAGTACAGCACCAGACACAGGCTCTTCAATCAATAAGAGTCGGCTCTATGCAGATATCTTCAGGGAAATGGACAAGTGCAAAAAAATAAAAGTACAAGAACGTTCCCCCGTATAACTCCCCACCCATAGCTAGCCATGGTTGTGTAGTAAGCAATATGGAGATTATAGTAACAACGGAGAGGGACCTTTTTCCTATACTGTACTCGAGCAATCACATTTTTTATGTAAGTCAATCATCTTGGGCAGGCCAGAGATGATGCAATTTTCTTTCCTGCAACCACGGGTTGCATTGAGAAAATCGCTTGATTCCACCATTAACACTGTGTAGATGCGGTAATCTCTCTCACAGATCTTATGCAGTGTACCTTAGCAGGGAAGGCTATAGGAATAGGAATGATAAATTGTGGATAACATTGGGGTTTATAGGGTATCTGATTACTCAAACAAGGCAGTAGCTGAGAGGTGACCTTTCACAGATTGCATAACATCGTGGAAGTGGAGAGAAATTTCCTTAGGATAGTTTGGAGCAGGCAATTAGAAAAGAAAGAACAATGTCCAGGTTAAGGGATATAGATCACCTTAGGGAAGAAGGATATTGGTTGAAGACAACCTCTTGGCATCTCTGGGCCACATTGAGTGTACAGAAAATTTCTCGGGCCGCATATAAAATATATACTATAGTTAAGGTATATAAGTAATAAAACGCCGCTGTGCCCTTCCCACCCCCCCCCCCCCCCCGCACTAATTTAACACAACTAGAGGATGATGAAATGAAATGTAATCAGTATACAGATGTTTACTTCTCCTGAGAGATATTAAAGGAGCACTCAGTGATTTGAAGTGGTGATGGTGGGAGGAGTCAGAAACACTGCACATGCTGGGATATTTACAGTTATGTGCTGGGGGATAGTTGCACCCCTAGCACATGTGACTTAGGCAGCCAGAACATGTCATGTCCTTATTTATACATGTATGAACAATGACATGACATATTATGACAAAACACAACTAGTTATTAAAAAACATATTGCAACAATTTACACATGCTAATGCACATACCTTTTCTACTTATTTTGCAGACTGCTGGTGGTTACTGCTGGCGGTTACTGCTGGCGGGTAATGCTGGCAATTACTGCTGGTGGGTAGTGCTGGCGGGTACTGCTGGCGGTTACTGCTGGCAGTTACTGCTGGTGGGTACTGCTGGCGGGTAGTGCTGGCGGGTAGTGCTGGAGGTTACTGCTGGCGGGTAATGCTGGCAGTTATTGCTGGTGGGTAATGCTGGCGGTTACTACTGGTGGGTAATGCTGGCGGGTAGTGTTGGTGGGTAATGCTGGCGGTTACTGCTGGCGGATAATGCTGGCAATTACTGCTGGTGGGTAGTGCTGGCAGGTACTGCTGGCGGTTACTGCTGGCAGTTACTGCTGGTGGGTAATGCTGGTGGGTAATGCTGGTGGGTAGTGCTGGTGGGTACTGCTGGCAGGTAGTGCTGGCGGGTACTGCTGGAGGTTACTGCTGGCGGGTAATGCTGGCAGTTATTGCTGGTGGGTAATGCTGGCGGTTACTACTGGTGGGTAATGCTGGCGGGTAGTGTTGGTGGGTATTGCTGGCGGTTACTGCTGGCGGGTACTTCTGGTGGTTACTACTGGTGGTTACTGCTGGCAGGTAGTACTGGCGGATACTGCTGGTGGGTAATACTGGCAGGTACTGCTGGCAGGTACTTCTGGCGGCTACTGCTGGTGGTTACTGCTGGTGGTTACTGCTGGCGGGTAATGCTGGTGGGCACTGCTGGTGGGTACTGCTGGTGGTTACTGCTGGTGGTTACTGCTGGTGGGTAATGTTGGAACTGCTGGCAGGTAATGCTGGTCATGCGGGTACTGCTGGTCATGATTTCGGGTAGTGCTGGGGGAAGCAGTGGCTGCAGTAGAGAGCAGAGCGGCTGCTACCTGTATGGCTCCTATCACAGGTGGAGGAGGGGTGCATTTCATATCACTCCGCCTGTGACAGAGCCGGAACTATACAGGGAGCAGCAGCTCTTTCACTGACTGCAGACATCCTAAATCTCCTGCGGCAGCTGGGAGATCGCACGGCACTTGCGGGTGTTAGTGAGCCGCCGGCGGTGGACCGCATTGCCTGAGGTTCCGGGCCACATGCGGCCCGCGGGTTGGACATGCCTGCTGTAAAGGATAGGGACACAGAATCATAGACTCTCTGTGCAGAGATCAAAGCCAGAAGAAAGGCCACCTTATGGGTAAAGACACGTAGATGTCCCCTGCGCTCAAAGGATGCATGTAGGCCAAAGAGGCATTGGCTATATCGTTAGCATCCAAAGTCTTGCTGCCCTCTCAGGACGATGGGTAGCAACACAAACTGAAAGCAAAATACAAGAGAAGGGCGCACCGACCTAGTGAAATACCATAAAATATTTATTGGCAAATTTTAAAAACACAACATGCAGTCTACTCACAAGAGTACGCTATGTACAGGCGAGAAAGAGAGTTCATTCCAGAGACCACGGGACCGTGATGCTTGATAATGACAGGCAGATTTGAAGGTGTCCATAGGGCTAACGCGTTTCGAGGGAGAACCCCTCTTCCTCAGGGCTATGATTGCAAATGGCTAGTTAGATCTATATATACTACCCAGCAGCATGGACCGGACCTCCCACTAAGGCAGGGCTTGAAAAATTTGCCTGAAATCTAGGAGCCAGCTAAAAAAAAGTTAGGAGCCAGTTTTTTTTTTTTTAAACAACCAAGTTTTAGTTAATAAAACGGATACTAAATTTACACATAAATACGACGACTAGACCCCCACTCTCCTCTATAGCGCAATTGGATGGAAACACTGTCTCTTTCCATCCGCTGACATCTGATCCGATCCACGGTCGCGATGGATAGAAAATAGAACCACCATCCGTCTGTTTTTGGCGGACAGGATCAGATGGCGGCAGATTACTGCTCCATAGAGGAGAATGAAGGGTCCGATCAGGTCTGCCTGAAAAACTGACAGGCGGACCTGATCAGACAGCCCGTGTGAAAGGGGCCTTCGGCTGTGGCACGGCGATGAGGAAAAAAAAAAAAAAAAAGATTATATATATATATATATATATATATATATATATATATATATATATATATATATATATATATATAAATTTATTTTTTAATAACAATAATAATTTAAAAAAAAAGAAAAAAAATATATATTTTTTTTTAATTTAAAAAATAAATTAATAATAATAACCACACTCCCTGTCCACTTACCTTTAAGCAAAGGTAACTGGATAGGGAGATGAAGCCTGCAAAAACTTCCCTCTCATTGCAATGAGAACAGGCAGTGGAAAATCATTACTCCCGGCCACCACAAGAGGGCGCCAGTTCCCCATTGGACGCCTCTCTCACTCACAGAAGAAGGCTGAAAAGCCGGGGCCTCAATTTTTGGACGGCGCGGAAGTCCGTGCACTCGGGGAGGAGGTGGGGGTGCAAAAGGGACAGGACACCTCCTGCAGGGCACCCCAGGCGCCAGGTCGCTAATTCTAGCCGCAAATGCAACCTGGCGCCCGGGGGTTTGTCGAGCCCTGCATTAAGGAAGTTAATTAGTTATTTCAATTGCGCTCATGTTTAAAATTAATTCGTAAATAGCTCTCATATAAAGAAGGGAGAGAGGGAGGAGGAAGAAGGGGGGGGGGCACTTAAGATATTAGGCATTGAAACTACCTTCAAATCTGAATCATGTCTTATATAGATATACAATAAAAGGATATATGTCTCACTTAAAAAAAAAAAAAAAAAAACCTGTCCACGGACCAGCAGAGGGGGTGGTGGGCTTTATGTCAACCTGGAGACATAACAGGACCAGATAGGGGCAAGCTCAACCCCCCATCAAACTCAAACTCTGGGAGGGGGGGGACCCCACCAAGAATAGACCCCAAAATGCCATCTCCAACAATCCCAGTCAATCCTGTACCTCCATGTATGGTGATCTTCCACTGATAGACATTGCTAGCGGGCTGGAACCGTGTTGGAACGCACGCCAATTACATCACATCCTTCCGGACTGCCGGAAACCGCACTCACTCGTCACGCCCGCCGTCCAGAGGGGACAGGAAGGAGGGGGCAGGACACTACAGCAGCAGACAAGCTAGCAGACATGATAATAAAGAATATATTTAAGTGATTGCAGCACAGCTGGGGCATTTGGATCTACTCATTAATATTACCTCTCATATAAAAAAAAAAAACAATCATAACAACCGCAACCAGCAATCCTGGACTATATAGTCCAGTACTATGCCTGCAACAGTGCTATGCCCATCGCAAAAGACCAGACTGCCTCTAATCTCAGTTGAACAATGATAAATGGACAGGTGAAAAAGCAATAATTCAAATGAACCTGGTACTAAAAATCGAATTTATAAAATCCAATTGGAAAAAAGGTGGATAAATGAGGATAAATAAATATAAAAAAAAAAAAAATATATATATATATATATATATATATATATATATATATATATATAAATTATATTAATAAAAATAACAGTAATAAAAATAAAGATAATAAGAGCTGGTTCACACTGGGGCGACCTGTCAGGCGACCTGGTCGCCTGACAGGTCGCCTGCCATAGAGAAGCTGTGGATCCGTTCTAATAGGAGCGACACAAGTCGCTCCGACTTAGAAAAAGGGTCCGGAGCTTCTTTGGGGCGACCCGGAGCGACCTGCATTGACTTCAATGTTATGAAGTCCGTGCGGGCCGCTCCGAGGTCGCGGTGCGAGCTGCGCACCGCGACTTGTGAGGTCGCCCCGGCAAGTCGGATCGCTCTAATGTAAACCGGCTCTAACAATAATAAAAAAATGAATAAATATGAAAAAATAAATAAATAAATGAAATAGGACCAGAAAAACAAAGGGAAAAAAAAACGGAAAATATATTCTCATTACCCTGAAAAAACCCCCAAAGACCAGAAACCACTAACTCCAACTGCATGTAGCAAAGAAGTCGACCTGGTAACTCACAACACCGACTGGAGCTCAATCTCTTCATTTAACCCTTTGGGGGCAAGAGAGTCCAGTGTAAAAATCCAAAATGCCTCTCTATTGCACAAACTTTAGTACTTTCTACTATTATCCAGATCACGACTAATGGCTTTAATACCAAAGACCCTCAGGCCCTCAGCACTGCCATTATGCACATCTGCAGAGTGCTGAGGAACTGAGTAATTGTCCTTCAATGTATTGATATTGCTCCTATGCTCACTCACTCTAATTTGTAGAGGGCGTGATGTGCAACCCACATGTGATAGCCCACATGGGCAAAGTAGGCCGTACACTACATACGGGTTGCCACAATTGATGAATTGTTTGATTTTAAAGACTTTCCCATTTGTTGCAGTCACATCTTTTTGCAATGACACATGACAGCACAGGTGGCACAATTTGCCACCGAACACTTATAACTACCTTTTTGGTCAAAGATGGTAGTCCATGGGCTATTGAGGCTCTCCTCCCCCCCCCCCTTTTTTTACTCTTCTAAGATCCTTCGGCTTCCTATAGATGGAGGGTAAGTTGTCTTTTAGAAAGGGATCATGCTTAAAGTGGAGTTCCACCCATTTTTGGAACTTTAGATCTATGTAATCCCCTTTAAAATGGCTTTTACCAATGGAAACTTTTTTTTTTTTTTTTTTGCTAGTAAATACCTTAATTTCGGTTTTATTCCTCCTCTCCTCACTTCCTGGTCCGATCGGCGATGACGTCATTCGGCGATCCGCAGTGTCTGCTGGGATGTATTCTATTCCAGAAATCTCGCAGTAGCTGTATCTGTACTGAGCCGTGCCTGCCCCGCCTCCGCCCCGCCTCCGCCTCGCCTCCTCTAATTGAGTTGCATTGTATGAATGTATTAAGGCTGTTCTCTGCCCCGCCTCCGCCCTGCCTCCTCTCATTGAGTTGCATTGTATGAATGTATTAAGGCTGTTCTCTGGCCCGCCTCTGCCCCGCCTCCTCTCATTGATTTGTAAGAGGAGGCGGGGCGGAGGCGGGGCAGAGAACGGCCTTAATACATTCATACAATGCAACTCAATGAGAGGAGGCGGGGCGGAGGCGGGGCGGAGGCGGGGCGGAGGCGGGGCGGAGGCGGGGCAGGCACGGCTCAGTACAGATACAGCTACTCCGAGATTTCTGGAATTGAATACATCCCAGCAGACACTGCGGATCGCCGAATGACGTCATCGCCGATCGGACCAGGAAGTGAGGAGAGGAGCAATAATGCCGAAATTAAGGTACTTACTAGCAAAAAAAAAAAAAAAAAAAAGTTTCCATTGGTAAAAGCCGTTTTAAAGGGGATTACATACAGCTATGTATTCCAACCTATTAAAAATGGGTGGAACTCCGCTTTAAGTATGTTCCAGTGTTTCATTATTTTATTAATTACGGGTGCTTTATTAGTATACCTAGTACAGAATCTCACTCATCTCTTCTCCTTTATGACCATATTTGGCTGTATTCATAGGAGGTGATTCTTCATATAGAGCCCAATATTTGAGATAGGCCTCCTGCAGATGGCTTTCCTCATACCATTTTTCACTGAATTTACTCATGAGAATATCTATATATATATATATATATATATATATATATATATATATATGAAGGGGAATGACAGGACCTCTTTCTAGTTGCTGGCAACCATTTTCTAATGCTTGACCTGTGTCACACCATTTTAAATGTAGCTTTGACTTATAATGACTTATTTCAGTTTAAGGTTACTTTAAGTCTTTAGTTAACACGAACAATGACCTAAGTAAATCACCCGATATGTTTTCAGTGTCCTGACACTTTAGATAAAGATACATTCTCACACATTAACTTCCTCAATTGTTATTTAGGGCCATAGGGTCTAGACAAGGCACATTTTGCAATATCTAACGAACATTCTGTATTAACCCATTGTTTAACTTCTGATAGCACTCTACCCCCTCCCAATTGTATTTCCTGTGGATTTTCTGTATAAGACTTACCCCGCTCCAAATAAAGTTAAGAATGCTTTTGACTGAACACTGGTTGCATGTGTTTTTTGAACAGGATAAAGTATTCTCCAGAGCTCTGCTTTTCTTTTACATAGAACAGACCATAAGTCAGGGACTTATTATATATACACTTAAGGTATCTAGGTTGGGTATAAAGGAAATCACCAACAATATATATATATATATATATATATATATATATATATATATATATTCAGTATTAATTACAGTTATAGGAAGCAGAGGGGTAATATAAGGACGCTGAATTTCAAAAGAGCCAATTTCCCAAAACTGAGCTCGCTGCTAGAAAATATCAATTGGGATAGAACCCTGGGAACAAAGAACACGGAGGAAAAACGGGAGTGCTTCAAGAGCATACTTAACAAGGGGATTGACCAGTGCATTCCAAAGGGAAATAAATTTAAAAGAGCAAAATTAAACCCTGGGTGGTTAAACTCCAACATAAAAATGCATATTAGTGCTAAAGAAAAGGCCTTCAAACAATACAAGACTGAGGGGTCATTGGCAGCATTTAAGCATTACAAAGAGTGTAATAAGAAATGTAAAAACGAAATCAGGGCGGCTAAAATAGAACACGAGACATATAGCGGAAGAGAGTAAAAAGAACCCCAAGAAGTTCTTTAAGTATATAAACAGTAAGAAAGCGAGGCCAGAACACATTGGCCCATAAAAGATGACAAAGGAAATATGGCCACTGAGGACAGAGAGAAGGCGGTAGTGTTAAATAATTTCTTCTCTTCAGTCTTCACAAAAGAATCGGGGGGCTACACGAACCTAGCTTGTAAGGCCGAACTAAACAACACACCTCAGGAAGTGCCGCCATGGCTAACAGAAGACAGACTTAGAACTAAACTAGAGAAACTTAACATAAATAAATCACCGGGACCGGATGGCTTGCACCCGAGGGTTCTTAAAGAGCTCAGCCAGGTGATTGCCAGACCATTATTCTTGATCTTTAACGATAGTTTACAGACGGGTATGGTGCCAGCTGATTGGAAAAAAGCCAATGTGGTACCAATATTTAAAAAGGGGCCGAGGTATATCCCGGGTAACTATAGGCCGGTCAGCCTAACATCTGTAGTCTGCAAGATTTTGGAGGGGATGTTAAGGGACCACATACAAGACTCATTAGTAATGAAAACTGTATTATTAGTAGTAATCAGCATGGATTTATGAAAAATCATTCTTGCCAAACCAATCTATTAACCTTCTACGATGAAGTGAGCTGCCACCTAGATAAAGGAAAGCCTGTGGATGTGGTGTATCTGGACTTCGCAAAGGCCTTTGACACCGTTCCCCACAAACGCTTACTGTACAAACTAAGGAATGTAGGTATGGACCCTAAGGTGAGTACCTGGATAGAGAATTGGCTCCAGGGGAGAGTCGAGAGGGTGGTGATTAATGGGGAGTACTCGGATTGGGCGGGTGTGGAAAGTGGGGTCCCTTAGGGTTCTGTCCTGGGACCAATCCTGTTTAATTTATTCATAAATGATCTAGAGGAGGGGATATCTAGTACAATCTCAGTATTTGCGGATGATACTAAACTAAGCATGCCAATATCTTCTATGCGGGATGTGGAAACCTTACAAGCGGACCTGAACAAAATAACGGGGTGGGCAACTACATGGCAGATGAGGTTTAATGTTGAAAAATGTAAAGTAATGCACTTGGGGGCCAGAAACCAGAAAGCAAGCTACTCACTAGGGGGGGAACCTCTGGGTGAGTCTACGATGGAAAAAGACTTGGGGGTACTGGTAGACAACAGGCTTGGCAGTGGCATGCAATGCCAAGCCGCTGCAAGCAAAGCCAACATAATACTGGGATGTATAAAAAAGGGGATTCACTCCAGAAATAGTGAAATTATTCTCCCGCTCTACAAGACACTGGTCCGGCCACATCTGGAGTATGCTGTCCAGTTCTGGGCAACGGTCCTCAGGAAGGATATGCTGGAACTGGAGAGAGTCCAGAGAAGGGCAACAAAAATAATTAGGGGAATGGAGGACATCAGCTATGAGGAAAGACTACAAGCAATGAACCTATTCTCTCTGGAGAAGAGACGATTGAGGGGGGATATGATATCAATGTACAAATACTGTACTGGCGACCCTAGCATAAGGAACAAACTATTCAGAGTAAGGGAATACAATAAGACACGTGGCCACTCACTAAAACTAGAGGAAAGGCGGTTTAACCTTAAAATGCGTAAGGGGTTCTTCACTGTAAGAGCGGTAAGGATGTGGAATTCTCTTCCACAAGCAGTCGTATCAGCAGGGAGCATCGATAGTTTCAAAAAACTATTAGATGGGCACCTTAGAGACCACAACATACAGGGGTATACAATGTACGGTTAAAAGCAAACACACACACACATCATAGGTTGAACTGGATGGACTGATGTCTTTTTTCAACCTCACTAACTATGTAACTATAGTTTTATATATATATATATATATATATATATATATATACACACACACACACACACACACACACACACACATATATATATATATATATATATTTTTTTTTTTTTTTAAAGAAATCACAAATCACATATGCTTTGAATACATTTTATTAACCCCAGGTAGCCAAGTGGTTAGCACAGCTGCCGTGCAACAGTGTATTTGGGTGTTCAAATCCCTGAACTACCTACAACTGTCTGTTGTTATATATGACAAGCAACACTAATATGGCTTCTCCCCAAAAATAAAACATTGTATATGTGTGAAATTAATATATTTGTTGGTTGAGTGGGGAGCCATATTAGTGTTGCTTCCTATATAGAGCCACATTACACTCTGAAAAATAGCAGCGTTCAAGCTTGCAAATCTGAGAATTTGCAAATTGATTGAGCATATGCAGTGGAACCCCAGAACTCAGAATTAAACAACCCCCCCCCCCCCCCCCCAAAAAAAAAAAAAAAATTATATATGTATATATATCCCCAAAATATAATTTATTTATGTTTTTTTGTTTCTGAAAGATTTCTGGGTTCAGGTGCTCATGCACCAAACATTTGCTATATTGCCCTTTTTAAAAAAAAAAAAATACTACATCAAGTCAGCACACATAAGAAATGCTTTCAATAATCTCAGCATGAGCACAAAGTGGCTTTTTCATTTAGACTAATGGGCCATACACACTATAAGATTTTCTGAAGACTTTTTCCTTTAGACTTACCAAAACCATATAATATGAGGTCAAACCTAAACACTTTCAATTTGTATGCAATCTGGCAGGTCCTTGTACTACATAGAAAAGGTAAATCTGAAGGAAAAAGTCTTCATAAAATATTATAGTGTGTATGGCCCTTTAGGCTGGCCATACATGATCTAATTTTCTTACAATTTTCTGTCCAATTTTCTTGAAATTTACATTCAAGTATGTAGTACAAAGGCCTGCCTAATTGGATACAAGTTAAAGTGTTGTTTAGCTTTGACCTCACATTATGTGGTTTGTGGCAAATCTATCAGAAAATTGTACAACAAAAATTGAACATGTATGGCCAGCCTAAAGGGCCATACACACTATAAGATTTTCTGAAGACTTTTTCCTTCAGATTTACCTTTTCTATGTAGTGCAAGGCCATACATGTTCAACTTTTGTTGTACAATTTTCTGGTAGATCTACCACAAACCACATAATGTGAGGTCAAAGCTGAACAACACATTCACTTGTATCTAATTAGGCAGGCCTTCGTACTACATACTTGAAGGTAAATTTCAAGAAAATTGGACAGAAAATTGGATCATGGATGGCCAGCCAAACACTCATTCATTAGTGAACTGGTGATTTAGGTTTAGGAACCAACAGACCCAATTAATTACTTTGCTGGGCGTTTCCTATACTGGGTGGGTGTAGTTTAACCAAGGTTATATAAAGGGATAATTAAGAGCAGCTCATTTGGCTTCTGGCAGCAGGGCCACATGTCTTTATGTCCGAATTTGCTTTTGGGGGTGGGGGGGGTTTGCTGGAATGCCTAAGGACCCATATTGCAGTAAGTGTATTTCCTTGGATGAATACTTTTCATGCTCTAACTGTTTGGTATAGTTTTTGCAAAGTATGCCTTTATGCACTATAGCTATACATGTGTTTTTTTATTTTCCTGCTTCTGTGAAGCTGTATGTTCTACTGATTTGATGGTATCTAAATGGAAAGGCAGGCTCATGCAAACAATAAACATAAAAGTATGTTGGGTATGTTTTATGCTTAATACTAAGGGGTCTACAACTTATTTTGCTTGACTTTTGGATATTGTAAGCGCTATCTATTCATCTTATGTTGTATCTTAGCACTGTAATTTGAATAAAGATTACTTGATTTGGGGGTTTTGGGGGGGGGGGGGACATTTCATATGCCTGCTTGAGTGATTACTGATGTTTTATACATGTTCAATAAAGCTTATTCATTTGCACACAGCTCCTGGTTTTTGTTTTCTTTTCTTCATATTTGTTTGGATATAATTCAGATATCTTTTGTGTCTATTGAATGTAATCCATTTCTTGTATTTTTTGTGTGTATCCATTTCTTGTATTTTTTGTGTGTGTGCAATGGCAGTACAGTAGGAACATGGGTAGGGTTTCTCCCTTTACTCCAGCGAAGTGTGTATGGGTGTGTATGGCGGGGGGAATGGGGTGTGTGTGTGTGTGTGTGGGGGGGGGGGAGTGTGTGTGTGTGTGTGTGTGGGGTGGGGGGGAGGAGAGTGTGTGTGTGGGGGGGAGGAGAGTGTGTGTGTGTGTGTGGGGGGGGGGAAGAGGAGTGTGTGTGTGTGTGGGGGGGGGGGAGTGTGTGTGTGTGGGGGGGGGGGGAGTGTGTGTGTGGGGGGGGGGGGGGGAGTGTGTGTGTGGGGGGGGAGGAGTGTGTGTGTGGGGGGGGGGGGAGTGTGTGTGTGGGGGGGGGAGGAGTGTGTGTGTGTGTGGGGGGGGGGGAGGAGTGTGTGTGTGTGTGGGGGGGGAGGAGTGTGTGTGTGGGGGGGGGGAGGAGTGTGTGTGTGGGGGGGGGGGGGAGTGTGTGTGTGGGGGGGGGAGGAGTGTGTGTGTGTGGGGGGGGGGGAGGAGTGTGTGTGTGTGGGGGGGGAGGAGTGTGTGTGTGTGGGGGGAGGAGTGTGTGTGTGTGGGGGGGAGGTGTGTGTGTGTGTGTGGGGGGGAGGTGTGTGTGTGTGTGTGGGGGGGGAGGAGGAGGAGTGTGTGTGTGGGGGGGGGGGTAGTGTGTGGGGGTAGTGTGTGTGGGGGGGGGGGGGGGTAGTGTGTGTGTGTGGGGGGGGGGGGGGGGTAGTGTGTGTGTGTGGGGGGGGAGGAGTGCGCGTGTGTGTGTGGGGGGGGGAGGAGTGCGCGTGTGTGTGTGGGGGGGGGGGAGGACTGCGCGTGTGTGTGTGGGGGGGGGAGGAGTGCGCGCGTGTGTGTGTGGGGGGGAGGAGTGCGCGCGTGTGTGGGGGGGGGAGGAGAGCGTTTGTGTGTGTGGGGGGGGGAGGAGTGCGTTTGTGTGTGGGGGGGAGGAGTGCGTTTGTGTGTGGGGGGGAGGAGTGTGTGTGTGGTGGGAATGGAGTGTGTATTGGGGGGAGTGTGTGTGTGGGGGGGGAGGAGGGTGTGATTGGGTGGGAGGGAGGAGGGTGTGATTGGGTGGGAGGGAGGAGGGTGTGTGTGGGGGGGAGAGGGAGTGTGTGGGGGGGGCTAAATTGTAAGAAATAATTAAAGTGTGTATGTATATATTTAGCTAAAAATATATATAAATTAGGAAATAATACAAAATTTCCATTCAGCCTCTGTGGATGAATGTAACCAAAACATTTAATAAAAAAATCACTAAAAATGATTACTAAATAAAAGATTGCTACATCGCTGTATTCATGCATGACTGACCTTTTTAGTTTGCCTAGCTCAGTGATGATGAACCTTGGCAACACAGGTGTTTTGTAACATTTCCCATGATGCTCACCTACACTGCAGAGTAACATGAGCATTATGGGAAATGTAGGGCAAAAACATCTAGGGGGGGGTTACCATCACTGGCCTATGTAAAACATTTCCAATACATTTTAGTTGTCTGTGTGCGCCATTTTTAAAATAAAGCAAAATCTCTTTACAATAAATTGCAAACGGCACATTGGCGTTTGCCCTGGACCAGAAATGAAACCAAATTGGCTTGCACACATTCCAGCAAGTGGTCACAATCAACTGACTAATCATGGCGAGGGCCACTTTCAGCTGTGAAGAAATGGCATTCATATGCAAAGTAAGTGTGTGTGTGTGTGGGGGGGGGGGTCTGTGCTTGTAATCAGAGCATTGATTACCAGTGCAGACCCTTGGGGGATGCCACTAGAGTCACCAGTGATTGCTGACCCATGGCCACCAGGGATGCCCACCCATGCCACCATTGATGCCAATCAGTGCTCAGGGAACCTGTTAGTGCCCTCCTCATCAGTGCTGCCCATCATTACCATCTATCAGTGCTGCCCACCAGTGCCAATCATTGCCCATCAGTGCCACCTATCAATGCGCATCAATGCTGCATATCAGTGCCGCCTATCAGTGTCCATCAGTGCTGCATATTAGTGTCTCATCAGTGCCTGCCAGCGCGGCCTCATCAATGCTCGTCAGTGCAACAAAAAAACATATTGATTTACCAAATTTTATTACATAAACAAAAACACATTTTTTTAGGGGTCAAACATTTAGGTCTTCTTTTTGCCAATAAAAAAAAACCTTGCAGTGATCAAATACCACCAAAAGAAAGCAATATTTGTGTGAAAATAATGTCATACATTTGTGTTAGGTACAGGGTTGCGTGACCGTGCAATTGTCGTTCAAAATGCAACAGTATAAAAAGCTGAAAATTGGCCTGGGCAGGAAGGGGTGTAACTGCCCTGTAAGGAAGTGTTCCTGTCTATAAACACTGAGAGCATGAGTTCAAATCCCAAGTGTGCCATCACCTCCTTAAATTTTAGACAGCTGTAAATAAATACTGAAACTTAGCAAATGCATAATTGCACCCTGCACATATGCATGTTTGTTTCTTGAATATACATGGCCACTGACATGCAATTTTAGGTGATGTAGCCAATGTATTACTATGTGGCCAAAAAAATAATGACACACAACTGTGAGCACACAGGGTGTTATCATGGTTGGGCCTTGAACTCATGACCTAGCAATCTTTGTCTATGAGCATAGCCCACTACACCAAAGTGCTGAATACAATCAGACATGCCTGAAAGTTTCAGATGAATAAAGAATGAAGATTGCGAATTAGACAGCTGTGTAGTCTGCTATTAGTAAACCTAAAGGTTAAAACACATAAGATACATAACTATACCTTAAAATTAAAATAAACCATAATAGATGACATTTCTGTGTAATAGTGATTCAGAATAGACAAATTTCCTTTTATGAAAAACACAAAGGGATTTTGGTTAACTCCAAACCCGAATTCAGTCTTAAGGCCTGTACACACGTGCAGATTGTCGGTCGAAAAGCTTCGGCCGACGACCGATCGGCCGGTTGTAGGCTTGTTAGTATGATGCTTCCGACAGCCGACAGCGCACTTTCGGCCGAAAAGAATCTGTCGTGCAAGCATTAAAATTTTTGTATGCCGACACCAGAACGGCCGATTGTTCGCCAGTCAATACAGAATTTGGCCGACAGACAGCAGATTTGCAAGACTGGGCATGCTCACAAAAGAAAAAACACAGGGAAAGTTAACCATCACATGACATCACTTCTGCAGTCGGCGGACAAAATTCTTGTGCAGTCTTTTGCACTTTACAACAGACACGACAGCCCGGGGACAAAAGAAGGCCGAACGTTCGGCCGACGATCTGCACGTGTGTACGGGGCTTTAGTTAACTCCAACTCCGAATTCACTAAAGCACCTAGTTGAAGGTTTAACTCCAGCCACTTACCAAATTAGGATGCTAATGAGTTTAGGCTGGAGTTATTTCTGGAGAATTGATCAGCTCTACTCCAAACTTATAGTGAATTAGGTCCCCCGTAACTATAGTGTGTATCCAGCTTTAGACTTGGACAGAACTCCTGGCCCTTTTTCAATGATTTTCAAGCCTCGTTTGGAAAATAAAAAAACTCCATAAGCAATGAAGCAAAGTGTGTCTCACCTGTGCGCTTCTTTTAGGGTTGGTTTTCAACTACTGCTAACATCAAACTTCCATCCTGCTTTCCACATAAACCCAACAAAATAGATAAAGCTAAAACTAAAAAAAACTTAAATGAAACTTAAAAAAAAAAAAAAAAAAAGGTACATTACCGCAGGGTTCTATTTCATTGTCTTTTAATTGCTAATAGATAAAAAAAAAAGAAAATAGATCAAACGTACACAGATCAATGAGCAACATATGCTGTATATTTGCACTGCACACTCAGTGCGTATAGTGTCAGTGCATATAGTGTCAGTGCATATAGTGTCATTGCATATAGTGTCAACTGCTGGTGGGTACTGCTGTTGGGTACTGCTGCCTGGTAAGGCTAGCTGGTACTTTTGGTAGGTATTGCTGGCTGGTTCCTGACCCATCAGTGTGAAAGGAAGTGTGAAAGGAAGCATGCGGCTGCAGTAGAGAGCAGAGCTGATGCTTCCTGTATCGCTCCTCTCACAGGCAGAGGTGGAGTGTATTTGATATCACTCCGCCAGTGAAAAGAGCTGGCACTATACATGAAGCATTGGCTCTGCTTCCTCTACTGCTGGCCCGGCTCCATTCTTCATACACACTGATGCTCGGTGATGGCGAGTCAGGCCACGGCCCCCCTCTGCGCCCCCCTCCCCCAGTGATGCCACTGTAGCTAAGGAAGATCTTTGAGCAGGTTTTTGTTCCTTCTTTGGTAGGCTGCTATGATGCCTAAAATGGCACAGGTACCTGCAATGTAAGTATTTAGCACTTCCAAAGGAGTGCATTGCCTTTTTTCCTATAACGTTTAAGCTAGAAAATCAGTTTTGAAGAGGGGGGCAAATTGAACAGAAGGACAGAGCAGCAGAATGTCTTAGTGGTCAGCACCTTGCAGTACTGGGTTGCTCAAGTTCAAACCCCAACCAGTACACTTTTACCTGCACTGCAGGATGTCAGGTTAAGGCACTTATAGTGAAGAGGTTTTTCAGCATAATGAGTTGATGTGGCCTTTATCAGCTTAGCCATATACTGTACATGGAGTTGTCATTGTAGGATGCTGTGTCCTTCAGGGGTATACTCAATCAGGATGCTTGGGTGTGTCCTTGGGAGATGTAGCGTCTTTTGGTGGTAGACTTGTGTTGGACTTGTCACTAAGGGGTATATCTGTCTGCAGTTGCAGCCTTGGAGCCTGCCTTAACCCTTGCCTCTCTTCCAATGCAATGGAAGTTGGGATGAAGTATATTCTATCCTAAATAATAATTCTGGTCTACATTGCAAAAGTTTTTTCTGCCCCTTCAAGGGCTAGCTTTATCTTGATGACAAGTAGAATATTCTTGTCTGCATTGCGAGGGTCTAGCAGTCCACTTAAAGGGCTAGCTTCATTTGATGGCACATATCTAATAATAATTATACAACTGAGACAATCTTGTCTGCATTGTGAGAGTCTAAACTGTCCCCTTTAAGGGCTAGCTTCGTTTAACAGCTAAGAGTTGTGTTTAGCCTTGTCTCCTTCCCTCAGAGAATATGTCTGCTGAATGAAACAGGACTGCAGTTCAAGAGTCCGTGCCTAACTCCAAAAAAGTTTGCTCCTGCAGATCCGGCCTTGAGTCAAGAAAGAATTGAAGAGAGAGAGTCCTCAACCAAGTAGTCAGCAAAGAGCTCGTTTTCTGGCCAGCTCTTTCATGCTCCCTTCGCCTTTTGTCACCTGACAGTAGGCTTTTTAGTCTCCAGTGAGGCTGAACAACTTCACAGTGGTGTTCTACTTAGGAGGGCAGGTCAAAACCTGCAGGGTGAGTCCACTAAGAAGAGGTAGAGATGACTTTGATCTGGGTGGAGTAGAATCTTCCATATCTTATTTAAATCTGCAGTAGTTTCCTATTGGCCAAGAAGGCCTTGCTTCCTGCCCTTGATACCGGTGTAATGGATTGGAACCTCAATCAGGCTCAGGTGGATATCAGCTGCTGTTCCTAATTATTAAGTATTTTTGGTGCATGCACAAGAAGAAGAACCATGCTGACACATGTTCAAATAAGTGATGCTTCTGCTTTATTGCTACTGCGTACGTGCGTTATATTTGCGAGTAGTTAAGTGTCGTGAGCTAGTACGCCATACGCATAATGTTATCTGCTTGCTTGCAGCTTTTTGATTGGTCATGTCCATATAAGGTAAACTTCCTCCAGACTCTGAATGTTATCTCCAGGAGTAGTGGTCTGTACGGAGGCGCCATCTTTGTCACAGAACTTCACTCGGTGAGAGGGGGTATCTGGAAATTAGATATTTTTCCTAATCCATCACAGTGTTCATTACATTCCTTCACAGTCCCCCCTAAAATGTCTATTTTTCTTCTGTCCCTCATACTAAAGGGCCTACTCACCTGGCCCATACTCCTCAGCAACTCTTTTAGGCTGTATATAGAGAAGAGCAGTAACTAGCTCACTACCCCCCTCGATACAGCTTGGAGAGGGCAGTCAGGTGCTACCTATCCCTATAACCCTATAGAACTGTGAAGTTATGGACAGGGAGTGACTGTAGAGGAGTGAAGGGTTTGTCCTTTTCCATCATAAGGCGGTCCTCTTCTTCATGGTGGAGAAATGTAGGTGTGCTTTTGTTTACAGCCTTGCTCATTAACTTCTTTACAAATGGTAGAATGCTATCTCACTGAGTAATTTCTTAGCCGTGGTCTTGGCTGTCATGTTTGTGACGACATAGGCTTCTGGCCAACCGGAGAACATGTCCACCACCACTAGGGCATATTCATATCGGCCACTTTATGGCATCTGTATATGATCAATTTGTATTCTCTGGAACGGATATAGGGGTTTCTCCAAATGCTTCTGCGGAGTCTTTTCTGTCCTCCCCGGATTGCATTTTGCACATACTGCACACGAGGTGCAGTAATTTCTGGTTAAGGTGGTTATTCCTGGGGCCCAGTAATATTTGCTGTTCAATGAATTCATTAAGTTCTTAGAAAGATGTGCAGGTCCACGCGCCCATTGGACGACTGCTGGATACATATATTTTGGTAAACAGGTTTTCTCAGATACAGATCTCCATGATAGTCTGCTCCTTTTATCGATCCACTCCAGCCTTTCTTCTGTGTGAGCCACCCCTTGCATAGAGGCTAGGTATAACCAGATGGCAGAAGGCACATGCACTGCCAAAGGCATCTGCATTGGGGATTTACTCTCCTCTTCGGCCACTTCTCTTTGGTTTATTGCTGCTTGTTTGGCAGCTATATCCTCCAAGCGATTCCCTCTGGCTTCTTGAGAATTCAGTTTGCCATGTGCTTTAACCTTCAAGACAGCCACTTGTTCAGGCAGGAGTAGTACATCCATTAAATCCTTGATGGCTAGGCCATGTTTCACCAGTGTTCTGGCCGCTGTCAGAAACCCTCTAGCCCTCCAGATGATACCGAAGTCATGAGCTACTCCAAGGGCGTACCTTGAGTCTGTGTAAATGTTGGTTCTTTTACCTTCTGCTATCTTGCACGCTGCAGTGAGGGCTTGAAGCTCTGCTTCCTGAGCAAATACAGTTGGTGGTAATGCTCCTGCTTGTAGGATTTCAAATTCACAGGTCACAGCATAACCTGTGTGGTATTTGACTCCATCTGCATATCTGGAGCCGTCCACAAAAAGTGTGTAGTCAGGGTTTTCCAGAGGAATTTCACTCACTGTAGGGAGATATGTGGTTTCCATGTGCATCATTTCAAGGCAGTCATGTGGAATATTACAGGGGTCTCCATCACCCTCTTCACTGTCTCCTTCTTGTCCCCCCTCGAAAAAAGGTAGAAGGGTGGCCGGGTTAAAGGTGAGACACCTTTGGAGGGTCACATTGTCAGGAAGGAAGAGGGAGATTTGCAATCTTAGATGTCTGGCCGTGGACAGGTGTCGTCGTTGCACCTGATTCAGGATGGCAGCAATGTCATGTGGTGCTAGAAGAAGTAGGGGGTGTGCTAAAACGAGGTCTGAAGTTTTGTCCAGCAGTGCTTGGGCAGCAAAGACAGCTCTTAAACAGGAAGGGCCACCTCTAGCCATGGGGTCCAAGTGGCAAGAATAGTACCCAATGAGTCTACCCAATGAGTCTAGTCCGTCCTCCATGTTCCTGAGCCAGGACCCCTGTGGCGTGGCCATTCTTCTCCGACACAAACAGTTTGAAGAGTTTCCCATAATCTGGAAGGCCCAAAGCAGGAGCGGTGGATATTGCTTGCTTCAGCAGAAGAAAATTGTCCAGGGCCTCATTTGACAGGGTAAATGGCACAGACTTGAGAGCATCATAGAGTGGTTGAATGAGGATTGATGCATCAGGGATCCACGCCCTGTATTTGGTCTTTGGAGGCTTTACAGCCTTGTTCCGTGAGGTAGCATAGTAGACTTTCTGAATTTTCTTCAGCAGCGGGGTGGTCATCTGACAAGAGAAGGTCGTCCACACATATATAAGAGTCACTGTAGGGTGTTTTTGTTGCCATGTATCAAGGATGGAGGCTATGGCTTTCGCAAACTGGCTCTGAGAATTTTAAACCCATTGAGGCAAACTGCCCAGGTGTAGGGTTTTCTTTCATGGGAGAAAGCGAAGAGGTACCTGCAGGAAGGATGCAGGGGAACACTGTAGAATGCATTTGCCAGGTCCACTACAGTGAAGTACTCAGCCGTTGGAGGTATACCTGTGGATTTGGCACAATTGGGGTTTCCAACACTGTGGCTTCATTAACTGCTCGGAGGTCTTGGACCATTCTGTATTTCTCTGGTTCTCCTTTTGGGGTCCGTTTCTTCACTGGGAACAAAGGTATATTGCATTCCGAAGTACAGGGTATCAGAGTTCCATTAGACACAAGGGTCTCGACCTGTTTTGAGATAGCTGCAGATTGAGCTGGCTTCAAAGGGTATTTTGGTCTTCTGGGCAGGAGTTCCCAAGGTTTTTATTGCACCATGACTGGTGGTACTTAAGTGACCAATGTCTTTTAGCCCTGTGGACCATAGGCACGCAGGGATCCTGTCAAGTACTTCCTGTGGTATTGAACTTGGAGTTGTCGATTCATAAAGTGTCATCATGAGAGGCAGAGAACACATGGCAGATGGGTCTTCTAAGGATAGGGGAGTATGTAGCTGCACTCCTCCTTCAGGCGTGAAAATGATTGAGGCCTGTAGTCTGGACTGCACATCAGCTCCTAGCAGATTCAAGAGGCATGTAGAAGACACCACAAATCTGGCAAGCAAATCAGGAAATGTCCCAACTTAAAGTGGCTCAGCAGGGGAATGGAGCGGGCACTCCATCCACACCCACGCAGGAAACACCAATAGTGGAAAGGAAAGTATTAGTAGGTAGGTCCTCAGCTCTCAACACGCTTCTGGCTGCACCCGTGTCAATGAGGAAGGTGGTAGGTTTTTTCCTGTATAGGTAACATAACCTTTGCAAGGGGTCCCCCAGTCCCATTTGAGGACACTGTCATAAGGGGGGACACGGGTTTGCCCATTTCCTAGCGGGAGTTGGGGCGTGGCGGTGGTGGTTGTTGTTCACGTTGCTCTTCACGGGGATCCTTGTCTTGTCTGGGATGTCTTGGGGCTCTGCATTCTCTTCTAAAGTGTCCTCATTTCCCACAGCTATAGCAGGTGATCCTTTCCCTGATACTGGGCAGTGGTGGTGGACGAGTGTAGGTGGAATCTTCGTCATGGGCTACCATGAGGGGCATTGTTTTTTTTCCCTTTTTGGTTTTCCATACCTCTGGCCACCAACAGTAGTTCGGACATCTTCATAGAGCGGTATTCAGGGCGAGCTACCATAAGCCATTTTCTGATATCCTCTCTGAGCCCTGAGACAAAAGCAGTTGATAACATATGTGTGTGTGCCTTTTCATAGTGTGAGAAGCCCAGATCATGAAAGGCCTGTGTGAGTCTGGCATGATACTTCTCCACAGACTCTCCTTTATCTTGGATTATATCTTGGATTGTGGTAGTCTGATCCGCCAATTTCTCTTTTGCCCAGTCGTGGAGTTGGTTGCAGAACTCCACACCTGAGGAATAGGAAGTGGCACTTGTCGTCAGGCAGGCATCATTGAAGGCCGCCTGCATGACCGGCCAAAATAAATGTCCTGCTTTAATTTGGCATAGGCTGATCAAGTCTTTCCAGGCAGCTGAGTAAGTTTGTTGTATCTGCACTATCCTGCGGTAGAAGGGTATTGGCTGTTTTTCTGGGTCAGGCAGACTTCTCACTAAGGTCGCTCCTTGTGATGGGATAAAAGTGACATACATCACCGGTGCCCCTTCTGGTAACCAGGACTGGTGTTAGGGTGTGAACTGACGATACCCTCGGAACTATGAATCCGGGGCCGGATTGGGGGTTTAATGAGCAGGTGCCCTTTTCACATGCAGTTGATCTTCCTAGTCTGATTTTTCTCCATCACTAGTATATTCGGCCTGTACCCCGGGGAGGATGGGAGTGTGGTAGGAACGATCCTGGTATAGAACAGGGAGAACTCGGTATAGATCTTTGTTGGGCCTTCCTAGTGTACCAAGATGGCCGTCTGTAGGAAGTGTACTGGGCTCCGCAGGAAGTGGAGACATAGGTGCACTAAGAGAATGTAGCTGCACTCCTCCTTCAGGCGTGAAAATTATTGAGGCCTGTAGTCTGGACAGCACATCAGCCCCTAGCAGATTCAAGAGGCATGTAGAAGACAACACAAATCTGGCAAGCAAATCAGGAAATGTCCGCAAAAGTGAGTACACCCCTAAGTGACAATGTCCAAATTGGGCCCAAAGTGTCAAAATCTTGTGTACCTTGCACTCCTCCACTTTCCGTTTGAGGATTCCCCACAGATGCTCAATAAGGTTTAGGTCTGGAGACATGCTTGGCCAGTCCATCACCTTTACCCTCAGCTTCTTTAGCAAGGCAGTGGTCATCTTGGAGGTGTTTGGGGTCGTTATCATGTTGGAATACTGCCCTGCGGCCCAGTCTCTGAAGGGAGGGGATCATGCTCTGCTTCAGTATGTCACAGTACATGTTGGCAGTACATGTTGGCATTCATGGTTCCCTCAATGAACTGTAGCTCCCCAGTGCTGGCAGCACTCATGCAGCCCCAGACCATGACACTCCCACCACCATGCTTGACTGTAGGCAAGACACACTTGTCTTTGTACTCCTCCCCTGGTTGCCGCCACTCACGCTTGAAACCATCTGAACCAAATAATTTTATCTTTGTCTCATCAGACCACATGACATGGTTCCAGTAATCTGTGTCCTAAAGCCCCGTACACACGTACCGATTGTCGGCAGTAAATATTCGGCCGACGACCGATCGGCCGATTGTAGGCTTGTTAGTATGATGCTTCCGACAGCCGACAGCGTACTTTCGGCCGAAAAGAATCAGTCGTGTAGGCATTAAAATTTTTGTTGGCCAACACCAGAACGGCCGATTGTTCGCCAGTCAGTACAGAATTCGGCCGACAATCAGCAGATTTGCAAGACTGGGCATGCTCAGAAAAGAAAAAACACACGGAAAGTTAACCATCGCATGACATCACTTTTGCACTTCTACACGGCTGCTGTTGGCCGACAAAATTCATGTGCAGTCTTTTGCAGTTTTCAACAGACACGACAGCCCTGGACAAAAGACGGCCGATCGTTCGGCCGACGATCGGTACGTGTGTACAGGGCTTTAGTCTGCTTGTCTTCAGCAAACTGTTTGCGGGCTTTCTTGTGCATCATCGTTAGAAGAGGCTTCCTTCTGGAAGGACAGCCATGCAGACCAATTTGATGCAGTTTGCAGGAATATGGTCTGAGCACTGACAAGCTGACCCCCCATCCCTTCAACCTCTGCAGCAATGCTGGCAGCACTCATACGTCTATTTCCCAAAGACAACCTCTGGATATGACGCTGAGCACGTGCACTCAACCCCTTTGGTCTAGCATGGTGAGGCCTGATCTGAGTGGAACCTGTCCTTTAAAACTGCTGTATGGTCTTGGCCACCGTGCTGCAGCTCAGTTTTTGGGGCTTGTCAATGTTCTTATAGAGTAGGCCATCTTTATGTAGAGCAATTCTTTTTTTCAGATCCTCAGAGAGTCCTTTGCCATGAGATGCCATGTTGAACTTCCAGTGACCAGTATGAGTGAGAGCGATAACACCAAATTTAACACACCTGACACCTTGTAACACTAACTAGTCACATGACACCGGGGAGGGAAAATGACTAATTGGGCCCAATTTGGACATTGTCACTTAGGGGTGTACTCACTTTTTTTGCCAGCGGTTTAGACATTAATGGCTGTGTGTTGAGTTATTTTGAGGGGACAGCAAATTTACACTGTTATACAAGCTGTACACTCACTACTTTACATTGTAGCAAAGTGTCATTTCTTCAGTGTTGTCGCATGAAAAGATAGAATAAAATATTTACAAAAATGGGGCGGGGTGTACTTACTTTTGTCAGATACTGTATATATACACTATTTACTTCTATTATATACAGTATATACCCAATTATATACTTCTATTATGTACAGTATATACCATCTATATACTTCTATTATATACACTATATACCATCTATACCAGCCTTTCTCAACCTTTTAAACACAGAGGAACCCTTGAAATAAATTTCTGGTCTCGGGGAACCCCGGCTAAAAATGTTAAATCTACAACTCATGACAAATTAGTGTGACAGTCAGTGGGAAAAATGCTCCTTACTCTTGTCATCATTGGGAAGAATTACCCCCCTTACTGATAGCTAAAAGGAACAATGGTGTCATTGGGAACTTATCTGAGAGGCAGAAATTGCCCATTGCTCAAGGAACCCCTGATCTATATACTTCTATTATATACACTATATACTCATCTATATACTTCAATTATATACACTATATATCCATCTATATACTTCTATTATATACACTATATATCCATCTATATACTTCTATATTATACACTATATACTTCAATTATATACACTATATACTTCTATTATATACACTATATATACTTCTATTATATACACTATATATACCATCTATATACTTCTATTATATACACTATATCAGCCCTCAAATTTTCCACTCGCCTGCTCGCATTTTGCGAGTGGAAAATTATGTCGGGCGAGCTCTGGGAGCGAGAGGAGAGGAAAGCCAGCGGACTGAATAATGTCAGAGCGCGGATCATCCAATTATAACAGCTTGTAATTGCCGGGTGCTCGCTGACACACACAGTCCCGCCTCCTAGCCCGGCTTCTTTGATGGACAGAACACCTGGCCAACCAGGACGTGTGACGTCTATCAAAGAAGCCGGGCTAGAAGGCGGGACTGTGTGTGTCAGCGAGCGCCCGGCAATTACAAGCTGTTACAGTTGGATGATCCACGCTCTGACACTGGCATACGGGTTATCTCACGCCAATCATCTCTTCCACTTAGGCAACTTGCTCCCTCCGTCTGCGCTGCTCTGCTCCCGGGGGCTGGAAGAAGGAGCGTGCCCGAAGATTGAGCAGCCACTGCCTCCCTGTGTGACTGCATAGAAGGAGCGGTGGGGCGGCTGCATATAGAGGAATTGATATGCAAAGATCAATTCCTCTATATGCAGCTGCCCCATCCCCCTCCTATCCAACTACTTTTTTTTTTGCTGGCCCCCCTAGTGCTGTACAGCCCCCCCTCTCCAGCCCCTTGGTGCTCTTAAGCCCCCCCCCCCTCCAGCCCTCCCCAGTGCTCTTCAGCCCCCATTCAAGCCCCTCAGTGCTCTTCAGGCCCCCCTCCAGCCCTCCCCAGTGCTCTTCAGCCCCCCCCCTCCAGCCCTCCTCAGTGCTCTTCAGCCCCCCCTCCAGCCCTCCCCAGTGCTCTTCAGCCCCCCCTCCAGCCCTCCCCAGTGCTCTTCAGCCCCCCCTCAAGCCCCTCAGTGCTCTTCAGGCCCCCCCTCCAGCCCTCCCCAGTGCTCTTCAGCCCCCCCTCCAGCCCTCCCCAGTGCTCTTCAGCCCCTTCAGCCCTCCCCAGTGCTCTTCAGCCCCCCCTCCAGCCCCTCAGTGCTCTTCAGCCCCCCCTCAAGCCCCTCAGTGCTCTTCAGCCCCCCCTCAAGCCCCTCAGTGCTCATCAGCCCCCCCTCCAGCCCTCCCCGGTGCTCTTCAGCGCCCCCCCCCCTCCAGCCCTCCTCAGTGCTCTTCAGACCCCCTCCAGCCCTCCAGCCCCTCAGTGCTCTTCAGCCCCCCCTCCAGCCCCTCAGTGCTCTTCAGCCCCCCCTCCAGCCCCTCAGTGCTCTTCAGCCCCCCCTCCATCCCTCGCCAGTGCTCTTCAGCCCCCGCCCCCCCCCAGCCCTCCCAAGTGCTCTTCAGCCCCCACCCTCCAGACCCTTGATGGGCACTGATGAGGCAGGACTGATGGGCACTAAAAACATTGTTATTAATATTTATTTTTGTAACTTCTGCAGTAATGCAAAAACATTTAACAGTGTAATTTTATGAGAGCGTGTTTAGGGGGGAATTAGAGGTGGGGCAGGGTAGGAGTTGGGTGGGGCAACTGGTGGCGAGTAACTGAAGGCCTGGCTAGTAGCTCAGGAATTTAAATTTTGAGCCCTGCACTATATATACCATCTATATACTTCTATTATATACACTATATACCCATCTATATACTTCAATTATATACCTCAATTATATACACTATATACTTCTATTATATACACTATATATACCATCTATATACTTCTATTATATACACTATATACCATCTATATACTTCTATTATATACACTATATACCATCTATATACTTCTATTATATACACTATATACCATCTATATACTTCTATTATATACACTATATACCATCTATATACTTAAATTATATACACTATATATCCATCTATATACTTCAATTATATACACTATATATCCCTCTATATACTTCTATTTTATACACTATATACCTCAATTATATACACTATATACTCATCTATATACTTCTATTATATACAGTATATACCCATCTATATACTTCTATTATACACACTATATACCATCTATATACTTCTATTAAATACACTATATACTCATCTATATACTTCTATTATATACACTATATACTTCTATTATATACACTATATACTTCTATTATATACACTATATACTTCTATTATATACACTATATACTTCTATTATATACACTATATGCCCTCTATATACTTCTATTATATAAACGATATACTTCTAATATATCTCTGCACTCATTATATACTGATATACACACTTCTATCATATACAGTATATACCGGTATAGTACTAATATATATAAATGCTGTCATATATATACTTCTATGCTGAGGCAGCAGATAAAGGTATACACATGTCATAGCAGGAGTTACACCCCCTTTTGCTTTTGGTGGGTGCCACCGCCCCTCAACTGCATCCCATTCAAGTAAATGGGGCCACTCTGCAAGCACCCCGCAACTGCATACTTCTGCGGGTTCCAAGGGGTTAAAGTAGGTGGTGATAAAACACAACACTGCCTGCTTTAACCCCTTGGTTGCTGTACTTCACAAGGTTGCAGGGCCGCCTCATTCACATGAATGGGTCATGTGCTTGGCGGGTGTTACAACCATCAACCATGACAGGGCGTAAAACTCCTGCTGTGCCAGCGACATGTGTACCCCCCCCCCGGTCACTGCAGTTAACCACTTCAATACAGGGCACTTTCACCCCCTTCCTGCCCAGGCCAATTTTCCCCTTTTAGCGCTGTTGCATTTTGAATGACAATTGCGTGGTCAGGCAGCACTGTACCGACACCAAATTTATGTCATTTTCCCCCCACAAATAGAGCTTTCTTTTGGTGGTATTTGATCACCTCTGGGTTTTTTCCTTTTTGCTAAACAAATAAAAAAAAGACCGAAAAGTTTGAAAAAAAAAAAAAAGTTTTTTTGTTTGTTATACAATTTTGTAAATAAATAAGTTTTTTCCTGCACTGATGAGACTGCACTGACAGGCACTGATGAGGAGGCACTGATGGGGTGGCACATATAGGCGGCACTGATATGTGGCACTGATAGGTAGCACTGATATGCAGCATTGGTGGGCACTGATATGCGGCACTGCTGGGCACTGATAGGCGGCATTAATGGGCACTGATAGGTGGCACTGGTGGGCAATAATGGGCACTGGTGGGCGACACTGATAGATGGCAATGATGGGCACTGGTGGGCAGCACTGATAGGGAGGGCACTGGCGGGCAGCACTGATGGGAGGGCAATGGGGGGCTCCCTGAGCCCTGATTGCCATCCCTGGTGGCCATAGTGGGCATCCCTGGGGTCATAAGTGGGCATCCCTGGGGTCATGGGTGGGCATCCCTGGTGGTTCTAGTGCAGGGGTGGGGAACCTACGGCCCAGGGGCCATATGCGGCCCTCAAATTCATTTGGTCCGGCCCCCCCGTGCAGCTTAGTCTGTGTCTCTCAGCTGATCTGTCTGAACGGAGCCGATGCTTCCTGTATAGTTCTGGCTCCGTTCTGACAGTCTGAGTGAGTCAAAGGCGGAGTGATATCAAATGCACTCTGCCTGTGACCAATACAGGAAACAGTGCAAAGCTGGAGTCAGACTGAACGACGCAAACCTGGAAAACCAGTTGCGAGTAGCAACATCATCAATACCAGCTAACATCACACACCTCACCAAAGAGAAGCAGTTGCAGCCATCACATTAGGGGTGAGTTAAATGTTTGACAAAATATAACAGGTACATTTTTAAGTTGATAATTTTGTACGGCCCCCGAATGATTTTATAAATACCCAAATGGCCCTTGACAGGAAAAAGGTTCCCCACCCCTGTTCTAGTGGCACCCCCCCCCCCCCCCGAGGGTCTGCACTGGTAATCAATGATCTGATTACCAGTGCCGACCCCCCCCCCCCTGTCAGGGGAGCCGCCGATTGGCGCTCCTTTACTCGTGTCAGGCACGAACTAAGGAAAGCCGATCAACGGCTCTTCCTGCTTACTATGTGACCAGCCGTGATTGGACACGGCTGATCACATGGTAAAGAGCCTACTTTAGTAGGCTCTTTACCGGGATTGGAGATTCAGGGAGTAAGACTGACACCTCGCACCACCGATCGCCGCTCCCCGTCATATGACGTCTGGTCAGGATAACACAACCACAATCCCGCCGTCAATTTGCTATAGGGCGGGCGGGATGTGGTTAAAGGGGGTGCGGTTGGAGAACGGGTGTAAAAAACACGCTCCCTCTGCTGCCAGCACAGCTGCAACTCTACAAGTAGTCCCTCTGCACTGCACCGATTGATGCTCTTGGATGGAGGGTTGGCGAGCCCAGACCGCGATCTGCCAGTGACATTGATCCATCACAGACTGGGGATTGTTTCAGATTTAGTTTAAAAAAACTTAAATAGAGTAGAGATCTTCCAGAAGGTTCCTCTAAGAACACTAACTTCTATTTTTGTTTACAGGTGTGAAAGTGAAAATGACTACTATGCGAAAGAGCCAGACTTCTTTATGCCGGAACTTAGGCATCTTCTGCGATGAAGGGATCAGCAGTTGGCTGACCTAATTTTTCTCAAATTGAAGCATTGTCATCCTTGTCAGCACGGCGTGATATTACAATCAAGCCGGCTGACAAGGGGGGAGCAATAGTAGTAATGGACACTTGTAAATATGAAGCTGAAATATGGCGACAATTATCAGATAGGGAAATCTTTAACCACTTAAGCCCCGGAAGATTTTACCCCCTTCCTGACCAGGGCCTATTTTGCGATTCGGCACTGCGTGATTTTAACAGACAATTGCGCGGTCGTGCGACGCTGTACCTAAATTAATTTGGCGTCCTTTTTTTCCCACAAACAGAGCTTTCTTTTGGTGGTATTTGATCACCTGTGCGATTTTTTGATCATGCGCTATAAACAAAAAAAGAACGTCAATTTTGCAAAAATAACAATATTTTTCCCATTTTTTTTATATGAAATTCTCCCCCAAAAAAATGTAAAAAGCAAAATTTTTTAACATTTTAGACCAATTTTTTTTTTTACCATATGTTTGGTCAAAAAAAAAATTACAAAAAGCGTATTTTGATTGGTTTGCGCAAAAGTTATTGCTTTTACTAACAAAGGGAAAGATTTTTGTCATTTTTGTTGTTTTTTTTTTTAACGCATAATGGCGGCGATCTGCTATTTTTTTTTGCGGGACTGCAGCATTGGGGCGGACAGATCGGACCCTTGACTGACATTTTTGACACTTTTGGGGTTACAAGTGACATTACTACAGTAATCAGTGCTATACATATGCACTGTTACTGTAAAAAAATGACACTGGCAGTGAAGGGGTTAACTTTTTTTTGAGAGGGAGGTGTTAAGTGTGTCCCTAGGGGCGTGTTTCTAACGGTGATTGGCTGTGGCTGTCGCTGTGTGTGTAAGAACAGTGATCAATGGTTCTACATAGTAGAACCATTTGATCACCATTCTTACACAGGGGAGACTGACAGGCGGCTTTGTTTACATTAGTCGCCTGCCTGTCTCCCGCTGTCACGGACGATCGCGAGTGCCCGGCGGACATCGGGTCCGCCGGGCACGCGGGGGGGTCCATGAACGAGCGGGAGCGCGCATTCGGCGGCGCGCACTCGCTCCCAAAACCCTTACAGGCTAGCGACGTAGACCTACGTCGCTCTGCCTGTGAGGGGCTGACTGCCAACGTAAATAGTCGTTGGGCAGTCAGCAAGTGGATAAACTATAATGGCACTTTTCCACTGCAAGTACCGGCTCGGCTCTACTCGGCCCTGCTTGGCCCGGTTTGCTTTTCCACTGCTGGTACCGCATGGTACGGTGTTGGAACGGTTCAGTACGGTACGGTATGGTTTGCTTTTCCACTAAAGTAGTACTAAAGTTAAGTGGGTGGGATAACAAACGGGTGGGCGGGATTCTCTGACCAATCAGTGGCTAGTAGTGACTGCATGCAAAGGATTGTGGGATATGGTACCAGTTTGGTACCTGTTGGAACCACAATCGAGTAGGTACTGTTTTTTCAGAGCCGTACCATGCCGTACCGTTCGGTTCCATGCAGTGGAAAAGCGCCATTAGATACTAGCCCAATTTTCCGTGTACAAACAAAAATAACAAAGATAGTAACATCAGCTATCCGAACAGGCATTATTGATAGGGACCCACAAACCTATTTGATTAATGAATATCCAGTTACTCCGGTAATATATATATTACCGAAAATACACAAGGACGTCCCATCGTTTTTGGGATTGAGTCTGTCAACAAAACCCCTGGCTAAATATTTGGATAAATGTTTAACACCATTAGATATAAAAACAAGATCGTATATTTGAGATACCAGTGATTTTTTTATATAAGATACGAGAGGTTGATGTTGTGCCAGACTCCTTCCTGGTAACTTGGGATGTTAGTAGCTTATCTTATACACCATTATCCCACATGAATTGGGAAATGAAGCATGTTATCGTTCATTATTGTATTCGTAAATACAACGTATATAACAATGACCAGATTTAGTTTTTGTCGGATCTGTTGAAGGTGGTATTGGAGAAAAACTTTTTTCTATTTAAGGAACAGCACTTTGTGCAGCTTAAAGGGGCAGCGATGGATTCCAATGTCACACCCCTATATGCAAATACACTCATGGATATGGTGGAAACCTCTTATTTATGGTAATATGCAGTTCATGAAGCACTGCAAGTGCTGGTTTAGATTTGTGGATGATGTGTTTGCTGTCTGGGGAGGCGACATTGGATCCTTATCATATAACAGTGGGGAAGGTAATATTGGGCGTATCCTACAGGCCCCCCAACCAGAGGGAGGAGGGGGAGGCGGACCTCATTTTACAGATAGGAATGGCAGCAAGGATGGGAAATGTCATTATAATGGGGGACTTTAATTATCCAGATATAGACTGGGCAGAAGGAACCGCACATTCATCCAAGGCTAGGCAGTTCCTAAATGTTTTGCAGGACAATTTCATGGGTCAGATGGTGAATGCACCGACAAGAAACAATGCGGTACTTGACCTACTGATTACCAACAATACAGACCTGATCATGGATATAGAAATACGGGGCAACTTAGGAAACAGTGACCATAGGTCAATAAATTTCAGTGTTAATAACAGTAATAGGAAACACAAGAGTAATATAAGGACACTGAATTTCAAAAGAGCCAATTTCCCAAAACTGCGCTCGCTGCTAGAAAATATCAAATGGGATAGAACCCTGGGAACAAAGAACACGGAGGAAAAATGGGAGTGCTTTAAGGGCATACTAAACAAGGGGATTGGCCAGTGCATTCCAAAGGGAAATAAATTTAAAAGAGCAAAACTAAACCCTGGGTGGCTAAACTCCAACATAAAAATGCATATTAGTGCTAAAGAAAAGGCCTTCAAAAAATACAAGACTGAGGGGTCATTGGCAGCATTTAGGCATTACAAAGAGTGCAATAAGAAATGTAGAGACGAAATCAGGGCGGCTAAAATAGAACAGGAGAGACATATAGCGGAGGAGAGTAAAAAGAACCCCAAGAAATTCTTTAAGTATATAAACAGTAAGAAAGCGAGGCCAGAACACATTGGCCCCATAAAAGATGACAAAGAAAATATGGCCACTGAGGACAGAGAAAAGGCGGAAGTGTTAAATAATTTCTTCTCTTCAGTCTTCACAAAAGAATCGGGGGGCTACACTAACCCAGCTTGTAAGGCCAAACTAAACAACACACCTCAGGAAGTGCCGCCATGGCTAACAGAAGATAGACTTAGAACTAAACTAGAGAAACTTAACATAAATAAATCACTTAGACCGGATGGCTTGCACCCGAGGGTTCTTAAAGAGCTCAGCCAGGTGATTGCCAGACCGTTATTCTTGATCTTTAAGGATAGTTTACAGACGGGTATTGTGCCAGCTGACTGGAAAAAAGCCAACGTGGTACCAATATTTAAAAAGGGGCCGAGATATATCCCGGGTAACTATAGGCCGGTCAGCCTAACATCTGTAGTCTGCAAGATTTTGGAGGGGTTTTTAAGGGAACACATACAAGACTTTAGTAATGAAAACGGTATTATTAGTAGTAATCAGCATGGATTCAGGAAAAATCGTTCTTGCCAAACCAAACTATTAACTTTCTACGATGAAGTGAGCTGCCACCTAGATAAAGGAAAGCCACCGTTCCCCACAAACGCTAACTGTACAAAGGAAGGTAGGTATGGACCATAAGGTGAGTACCTGGATAGAGAACTGGCTCCAGGGGAGAGTCCAGAGGGTGGTGATTAATGGGGAGTACTCGGATTTGGCGGGTGTGGAAAGCGGGTCCCCCAGGGGTCTGTCCTGGGACCAATCCTGTTTAATTTATTCATAAATGATCTAGAGGAGGGGATATCTAGTACAATCTCAGTATTTGCGGATGATACTAAACTAAGCATGCCAATATCTTCTATGCAGGATGTGGAAACCTTACAAGCGGACCTGAACAAAATAATGGGGTGGGCAACTACATGGCAGATGAGGTCTAATGTTGAAAAATGTAAAGTAATGCACTTGGGGGCCAGAAACCAGAAAGCAAGCTACTCACTAGGGGGGGAACCTCTGGGTGAGTCTAGGATGGAAAAGGACCTGGGGGTACTGGTAGACAACAGACTTGGCAGTGGCATGCAATGCCAAGCCGCTGCAAGCAAAGCCAACAGAATACTGGGATGCATGAAAAAGGGGATTCACTCCAGAAATAAAGAGATTATTCTCCCACTGGGCACCGGTCCTCAGGAAGGATGTGCTGGAACTGGAAAGAGTCCAGAGAAGGGCAACAAAAGTAATTAGGGGAATGGAGGACATCAGCTATGAGGAAAGACTACAAGTACTGAACTTATTCTCTCTGGAGAAGAGACGATTGAGGGGGGATATGATATCAATTGTAAGGGATTAGCTCGGTGGTAGGCGTATGGGTGACCCCTTTGGGGGTGCGTTTTCACAGAGATAGCCGATTAGAGGTTGAAAAACAAGACTGATTTATTCATGCAATTTACTTAACACAATTGCAAGCATCAAAACAGCCAAAATAAAATAAAAGACAAAATAAATCCTTGCCTCTGTGGGCGGCTACCTTCTCACAGCTGGAACCTACCTAAGAAGTCTTTCCAACCTACTGTTGGGCCGACACTGCTGATCCTACAGCAGACACTCAAATGTCCATTTGTTTGCTTTTCACACAGCACAAACATTGTCCATTGAACATGTCCCTTTGTTTTTTTTCACACAGCACATGTTCATTTATAACAGGATCCTTTACTCTTCAGATTCTTCACATTGAACATAGTTCATTTAACAGGTCCCTTTACTCTTCACACTCTTCACATGGAACACTTCTCTTCACACTCTTCACATGGAACACTTTGTCTTCTCACCTTTGAGACGTCTTCACTCGTGGTTACCCTCCTTAGCTTCACATCGCTGTAGGGGGTCTTCTCCCATGCTCACCAGCTTGTCGGGAGGCACACATCCGACTGTCCCCCTCTCCCAGCCCACACGGCGACAGGCGGCAGCAGTCCTTCTCCCATGCCCACACGGCGTCGGGAGGTACACGTATGTCTGTCCTCCTCTCCCAGCCTACACGGCGACAGGAGGCAGCACTCAATAGATTTTCTCTGGACAAATTATAGAGGCCTTGATCTCCTCATTCTGAACAGCTGAATGGTTTTCAACTTCCTGCTGGCTCTTTTTGCAGCCAACACCCTATAGTATCAGTGAATTTTTCAAAGCAGGTGGGAATGTATCTCCTTCCTGTGACTACATTCCCAGATTTACCTGACTTCCTGTCACATACCCCCCCCTCTTGTTTCAACCCTAGGGTTGGGACACATATTTCCAGGCACGCATGTGTCAGGCACTGCTGACTCACTGATAAGCCTCCTATTATCCTCAAGCTTCCGGATGAAACTGTTTCTGTCATCTTCACTGACAGATTTCTCATAAATGCCACACAGTTTGTCTCTCATCTCATATACACATTCTTCAACTGCATTTTTGGCATAATTTTGCTCCTTCTCGTTTCTGTCATCTTCATTGACAGCTTTCTCATAAATGTCAGACGGCTTGTCCCTCATAACCGTCTGTCCAATCCACCATGGAGGACCGTGATCCATAGGCAACTCAATTGGGCTAGTCTTAATGTCTTCAACATTCTTAAGACGCCTCTCTCTGCAATCCATAAATGTTTTCCACAAAACTTTGAGAACCTTTGCTTCACTAAGGTTTGTTCCAAGTAGGGACTCTTGACATCCCTCTGTGACTTGAGTTGCCTCTCCATACAGCTGTACACAATCATTGACTTTTTGTTGTAAAAGGGAATGATCTTCCTTCTTGAGCTTTGCTTGCTCTAAGATGCTGTGCAGAGGATTTTCCAATTGAGACAACAGGCTGTCACACATTTCTTCAAAGTGACCCCTGTTCCTTTTCCCAGAGACATCAATATCATTCACCAAACATTTCATATTCATAGGCAGATCTGAAGCATTTGCACTCATCAACTTCTTAAACTTTTCGCCCTCCTGAGCGAGTCGCAGTAAAGGCCTACTATTTGATTTGATATTCAGTTTATATTTCTTGCCAAACTCTTCACAGAAGTAGCCAACCAGAACATCATCAACTTTCCTTCCACCAACATAGGGGTTAAAGGCAACAACACAGTTGAACCCAGCGATCTGGGTGGTATCCATTATAGACCTCCTCTCTGCATCAGTGAAGAAGCATGGAACTGCAACACATTCTTTTACAGGTTTCTTCAATGCACTTTCTGCTGAACTATTTGACCGCTCAAGGTCACCTAGTTCTTTTTCTCTATCTGAATTCCACATGGAATGCATCTCAAGATCACGATCAAACTTCTGCCACCCGTCTTTCACCAGTTCCATTTTGGAAACACTCCCTGAAAGGCACTTATTCATTTGCTTCACGTTTTCACCAACAGCCTTAGTTTTCCCCACTAGGTTTTCAGCCTGAACTGAGAAATCATCACATTTCTTACTCAGCTCCTTTGTTTGCTGAAGTTCTAATGATACATTTTCCAATGCTTGAAGTTTTTGAAGGAACGGTTTATTCCAAAGGGGTGATTCAAGCCACATGTCATCACATTTCTGAGGCTCACTCAGGACAGACCCCAAAACACTGATCCTTTTAAAAACTGCATCAGGCACACTATCCCCTCTTTGGGACAGATCCTCTGTTGCCTGGAATTCCTCTTCCAGTTCCTGCAACGGAATCTTCATCTCTTCTACTTGCTGTTCTAAGACTCGCTTAGACTTTTCTAGCTCCTGAACGCTTTTCACAACATCATCCTTGGAGCGGACCAAATCTTCCATTTCTGTACACAGCTGTTGGTTAACTCTTTCTAGTTCAACTTTACACTCTAGAGCTTCCTCCAAGGAGCGAGCCAAGAACAGGGCTTTGCTCTCGTTATCACGCACCTCCGTTTCTGCACGGGCGCGTTCTTCTGCATATTTTGCAGACACAGTCTTCTCTTCACCAAGCATCTGATCAAACTTCTTTTTCACATCTTCAACACACTGTAATGAACCAACGCTTTCTTCCATGCGTTTTTTCATATCCGCTATCTGAGCTTGCAATGTTGCGACTTGCTCTGATAGGTTTTTCTTTGCTTCCGCCTCCTCTTTTAATTGTTCCAGGAAGCCATTTTTCTCATCTTCCATTTGTTTGAGCTTTGTGCTAAAACTCAGCCTTTGACACCTCTCTTCCTGTAAGAGTTCCTGCGTGTCTTGCAGCTGCGATTCCAAGATAGAAAAATCTTCCGCAATTTCTCTAGATTTGCTGTCTGCTTGAGAAAGCTGATTTGTAACATTGTCCAACTCAACCTGCAGTCGGTTTGCCTTCTCTGACAGCTTAGCACACAATCGGTCACCTTCTGACACCTTGACTTGCGATTCCAGAAGCTGTGCCTCTACTTTTTCCCTCTTATGTTCACAATCTCCTTTTCCCTGCATAAGAGCCTTCACCTCATTGGCTAGCATCTGGGAATAAGAATGTAATTCTGCCACACAGGCTTCTTTCTCCTTTAACTGCTGCTGGACACGTTGGGCTTCCCCTTTCCAACTTTCACAGTCCGCACGCCATTCATCTACCACATTGCTCAAAGTAGTGAGCTCATACACAGTACTCAGTAATTTAGCCTCTCTTTCACTTTTCTCTTTGTCGCTGAGAGACAATGTCGCTTTCAGAGCAACATTCTGTTCCTGCGACTCCTGCAGGTCTATTTTTGTAGCTCCCAAAGACTGAAGACTTTTTTCCCACTGATTACGCAACTCCAACATTTCACACATACTTTGCTTCTGCAAAGTCTGAATTTCAATTTCCTTTTCCATGAGGATGGTATCTTTCTCCTTTATAGTGTCTTGACATTTTTGCAACTCGACCAAAAGAAGAGCAGTGGATTCTTCCCACTGTAACACATGAGACTTGAGTAGTTCATTCATTTCCTGCAAGTTTCTATGCTCCATTTTAAGCAATTCCAAGGCTTGTTCCTTTTCTTCCATTTTCCGTTGCAAGGCATCCAACTCAGCCCTGCACACATACTCGGTTTCTTCCAAACCGATGGCCTCCATTGGCTGCTGGCGTCTCTGTTTCCAGCCTGCCATGCTCTCTTGATGAGCCTTTTGTTGAGCTGCAAAGCTCCGTTGTTTCAGCATCTCCCCCATTTTGGGTTTACTTTTCATCTGAGCACACTGCGTCTCCATAGCAGTTTCATCAGTGTTGCTAGGGACAACAACCTTCCTCTTTAGTAGACTCTCTTTAGGCATGGATGGGGCTGGTTCAGACGGCAACATCCCCTCCATCCATAGAATCCGGTCTCTCATTTCATCTATCTTTGCATTTTTCAGGCGTTTTGAACGCCCCATCTTCAATAACTCCACAAACAAATTTTTCACAGTCCAGCAAAAAATTTTCAGACCACTGTCTCTTTAACACATGTAGTTTTTCTCTCTCTTGCAAGATCTCTTTTCCTGCACACACAGTTTGTGCAGTCACTTGCACCAGACACAACAAAGTTCATCAAAAAATTTTGAGACCCCTGTCTCTTTAAAACACTTTTTTTTTTTTTTTTTTGTCAGGATCTTCTCTCCTGCACACATAGATTGTGCAATCTCATGCACCAGATAAAGTTCATCAAACATATGCACTTCCTTGCAGGGATCTCGGCTTATGCCCGCATCCTCCACCATATGTAAGGGATTAGCTCGGTGGTAGGCGTATGGGTGACCCCTTTGGGGGTGCGTTTTCACAGAGATAGCCGATTAGAGGTTGAAAAACAAGACTGATTTATTCATGCAATTTACTTAACACAATTGCAAGCATCAAAACAGCCAAAATAAAATAAAAGACAAAATAAATCCTTGCCTCTGTGGGCGGCTACCTTCTCACAGCTGGAACCTACCTAAGAAGTCTTTCCAACCTACTGTTGGGCCGACACTGCTGATCCTACAGCAGACACTCAAATGTCCATTTGTTTGCTTTTCACACAGCACAAACATTGTCCATTGAACATGTCCCTTTGTTTTTTTTCACACAGCACATGTTCATTTATAACAGGATCCTTTACTCTTCAGATTCTTCACATTGAACATAGTTCATTTAACAGGTCCCTTTACTCTTCACACTCTTCACATGGAACACTTCTCTTCACACTCTTCACATGGAACACTTTGTCTTCTCACCTTTGAGACGTCTTCACTCGTGGTTACCCTCCTTAGCTTCACATCGCTGTAGGGGGTCTTCTCCCATGCTCACCAGCTTGTCGGGAGGCACACATCCGACTGTCCCCCTCTCCCAGCCCACACGGCGACAGGCGGCAGCAGTCCTTCTCCCATGCCCACACGGCGTCGGGAGGTACACGTATGTCTGTCCTCCTCTCCCAGCCTACACGGCGACAGGAGGCAGCACTCAATAGATTTTCTCTGGACAAATTATAGAGGCCTTGATCTCCTCATTCTGAACAGCTGAATGGTTTTCAACTTCCTGCTGGCTCTTTTTGCAGCCAACACCCTATAGTATCAGTGAATTTTTCAAAGCAGGTGGGAATGTATCTCCTTCCTGTGACTACATTCCCAGATTTACCTGACTTCCTGTCACACAATGTACAAATACTATACTGGTGACCCTAGCATAAGAAACAAACTATTCAGTGAAAGGAGATACAATAAGACACATGGCCACTCACTAAAACTAGAGGAAAGGTGGTTTAACCTTAAAGTGCGTAAAGGGTTCTTCACTGTAAGAGCGGTAAGGATGTGGAATTCTCTTCCACGAGCAGTCGTATCAGCAGGGAGCATTGATGGTTTTAAAAAACTATTAGATGGGCACCTTAAAGACCACAACATACAGGGGTATACAATGTATGGTTAACAGCAAACACACACACACACACACATCATAGGTTGAACTGGATGGACGGATGTCTTTTTTCAACCTCACGAACTATGTAACTATGTAACTAATATTAACCACTTTCCGACCGGCCCATGGTCGGAAAATGGCTGCATTGCGGTCTTCTAGTTCTGGGAGGGCGTACATGGACGTCCTCCCAGAATCGCGCTCCAGTGCGCCCCCTGGGGCGTGCACACGGGAGTGTCCGTGCTTACCGGGTCCCGGGGGCCCGACGCATCACGGATCGTGGTAAAGGGCCAATGAGAGCAGACCTTTACCATGTGATCGCTCCGTCATTACAACAAACCGGCGCATGTCCGGTTCATTTCTATCCTCTCCTCAGACGCTGTACACAGCAATCGGTAAATTGCTAGATCCGAATTGAGTACACCCGCATACAATAGCCCCACCAATAACAGATTTGTGGCCCTCAGAGACGACCCACCCCAAGATTACTACTCTCAGGCCAATGGCCATTACAATAATTCCCATTATTATAGGGGAAATCGAGTTCATCAACCACCATACCATAATGGAGGCTTTCGGGGTGGACGAGGCAACAATTCAGGTTACAACAATTATAACAACTACAGAGGGGATTTTCAGAGGAGAGGATCAGGCAGGCCCCCATGGAGATGAAGGGGAGCACCCAATTACAGGGGGAGAGGGGGCAACCAATATCAATTGGACAGGAGAGAGGAATGGAGACCCTGGCCACTTATGGGACCACCACAGGAGTACAGAGAACCAAGAGAAGAAGAACCAGAGGATGTAGAGGAGGGCAGAAAAAGAAAAAGACAAAACTAATGGAGGGCATCTTTAACCTTAGTAATGTCGAATTTACTGAAGAGGAGCTAACAGTTTTAAGTCTAGGACTAAAGTTTGCACCAGACAAGAAAATCAATCAATTTGACACCTATATAGATTTACAAAAATTTATTAGGAAGCTTAATGTTAAAAAATTCTATGCAGGAAGGCCACAAAATAATAATTTACCAACTGGAGATTTTACCTATACACAATTGCGAAATAAGTCTGTTTTTAACCCAAAAGTGAAAAATAGTCAATTTTTTGATGTTTTTAAAACCATGGTGGAAAATGACTTAGAAAGTATGAAAATTAAGAGATCCAGAAAAAAAAGAGGATGTTGAAAAAGGTTTACGGTTATTAGAAAAAAGAAATAACATAGTGATTAGATCAGCAGACAAAGGAGGGGGACTAGTAATCTTGAACAAAGAAGATTACATAAAAGAATTAAATAGATTGGTAAATGATGCTGACACTTATGAAGAATTAAAAAGCAATCCCACAAAAAAATACAAAGCAAAGTTGACCAAATTGATCAAATTGGTTAGTGGAGAGGGCATCTTAAATAAAAAAGAAAGCAGATACCTAATCCCAGATGCACCTAGACTACCAGTCATATACCAATTGCCCAAGATCCATAAAAATAGAGAACACCCACCTGGTAGGCCCATTATAAGTGAAGTAGACTCCCTCCTATCTAGGTTGGGCGAGTACTTGGATTGTTTCTTCCAACCTTTAGCACAGGTGGGAGAAGCTTATTTAAAAGACAGTAAACACCTAATGGAAATACTTATGGATCTGGAGGTAGAGGAAAGGGACATCCTAGTGAGTGTGGATGTCAACTCCCTCTAAACTAACATCAAACAAAAACATGCTCTAGAAGCAGCCAAATGGGCATTGGATAAAACTGAAATAAAAACTAAACAGAAGGAGTTCCTGTTACAGGGACTGGATCTAGCCATGAGTCACAACTACTTTTGGCATGAAAAAAGATTTTACCGCCAAAAGAAAGGTGTAGCTATGGGGGCAAAATATGCCCCCTCTATAGCTAATGTATTTATGCAAAAGTGGGAACATGAAGCCATTTTTAATAACACCCCCCCCCCCCAGAATTAATCACATACAAAAGGTACATCGATGATGTCTGTATGGTATGGCGAGGTTCGCAGAACTCATTGATGGTATTTTTAACCTATATCGGACAAAACCAATACGACATTTCATTCTCACACACCATGAGTTCAGAGGGTTTAAACTTTTTAGATTTATTTATTTTTAAAAATGAAAACAGACTTTTTACCAGGACATATTTTAAAGAAGTGGACGCCAATGGATATATACCTTTAGGAAGCTGCCATTACCCCAAATGGCTTAACGCTATTCCAAAAGGGCAGATGATGAGAGTCAGAAGAAATTGTAACAGACACCAAGACTATGAAACTCAAGCTGACTTATTGGTAGATAAATTTAGAGAAAAAGGCTACAAAAATAAAGATCTAATAAAAATAAAAAAAGAAAGTGGGGAATATGGAAAGAAAAGATCTTTTTACAAAGAAAATAAAAAAACAAGATGATTTTAGCATAGCCTTTTTAACCAGCTTCTCCAGACAACATTCTGAATTAGAAAAAATCATTAAAAAACATTGGCCCCTATTGATGAGAGATGATGTTTTAAAAACTTTTTTACCCCCAAAACCGAAATTCATCTACACTAAACCAAAAACCTTAAGACTACAATTGGCCCATAATGTGGTTAATCCACCCAAAAAAACATGCACCTTCCTAGACCAGGTTGGTTTTTTCAGTTGTGGTAGATGCATGATTTGTAGGACACCAAAATACAGAAAGAGGAAAACTTCAGATTTCAAATCCCATGCAAATGGTAAAAAATATGAAATCCAGAAATTTATTACATGTGCTTCCACACATGTAACCTATCTCCTCTCATGCCCTTGGGGCCTCCAATACATTGGAAGGACCACCAGAGAATTGAGGGTGAGATTAACCACTCTGCAACCGCTCACAGTAATACTACTGCGGCAGAGTGGTTCGTTATCGTCCAGTCACGTAGTATTAACGTGACTGGACACTCCCCCTTCTGGGCGGCGCTTGCGCGCCGCCGGAGGCTCGCTCCCGCTGTTTTCATTCACAGCGGGAGTCGGGCCAGGGGAGGAGCAGCGGCGATCGCCGCTGCTCTTACCCGATCGTCGGGGATCGAGTCTGGAGACTGTTTACACACAGCGGGCGGATCTCCATAGTGACAGGGAGTGACAGATCGGACTGTTCAGCATAGCTGGACATCCGATCTGTCCATGAATCACACAGTCACCTCCCCTCCTACACGTCAGTAAGCACCAGGCATACATTAACCCCTCCCTCTCCAATAAAATTAACCCCTTCCCTGCCAGTGTCATTTTTACAGTAACAGTGCATATTTATAGCACTGATTACTGCAGTAATGTCACTGGTACCCCCAAAAGTGTCAAAAATGTAAGTCAGGGGTCCGGTCTGTCCGCCGCAATGTCGCAGTCCCGCAAAAAAAATCGCAGATCGCCGCCATTACGCGTTAAAAAAAAAACACCAAAAATGACAGAAATCTTTCCCTTTGTTAGTAAACGCAATAACTTTTGCGCAAACCAATCAAAATACGCTTATTGCGATTTTTTTTACCAAACATATGTAGCATAAAACAAATTGGCCAAAAATTTTTAAAAAAATTGGTTTTTACATCTTTTTGGGGGGGAATTTCATATAAAAAAATGTTAAAAATATTGTTATTTTTTCAAAATAAACGCTCTTTTTTTGTTTATAGCGCAAAAAGTAAAAATCGCACAGGTAATCAAATACCACCAAAAGAAAGCTCTGTTTGTGGGAAAAAAAGGACGTAAATTTCGTTTGGGTACGGCGTCGCACGACCGCGCAATTGTCAGTTGAAGTCGCACAGCGCCGAATCGCAAAAAGTGGCCTGGACGGAAGACAGCAAAATCCTCCGGTTGTAAAGTGGTTAAGGGAGCATGTCCTAAATATAAAAAAAGGTTTTAAAAATCACAGCCTCTCCCACCATTTTAAAACCACACATAAAGACCCTAGCCTCCTCACTTTTTGTGCAATTGACAGAGTTGAACCCCACTGGAGAGGGGGAAATCTAAAAAAGGCCATATCCCAGAATGAGACCCAATGGATCCATCGGATGGAAACCCTGAAGCCTAAAGGGTTAAATGTAGATGTGGACGTAAATTGTTTTTTATCTAATTGGTAATTCATCTCTCATTTTATGTATATTCACCTCCTGCTATAAAGTTTTAGATGCCCCCGAGTTTATTTCCATTTTAGATATTATACCATGTAATTAAAATAATGCTACTCATATGTATTTAATATTTAATATTAATTTTAAATCCATTTGTCTAATAAATTATATATTTTAATACAGCACATTAATAGAACATAGACTCATTTTATAAACAATTATTGACCATTATATTTGTCTCCAAAAACAGTCCCTAAACAGAATATAGTTCATCCTATGCATTTAAATATTTCAGCCTTTAATATTTGCACTAATAAATATATCTATATATAAAAAATTATTTTACATTTATATGCATTTTATTAATATTTTCATCATCAATAAATGTCACCATTTTTAATTCTCCATCACCAAAATAAAAACTCCACCTCTAATATTAAATGTTAGTCACCAGTTCATCATCATCACTCATCGCTATTCACATATGTACTATCATCAATTTCCTTTTATCACATTTTTTATTTCACATTAATTTTATGGTATTATGTTTGTCTTAGTCACACTTATTCAGATAATGGGATGATATATATGAATTTATTGCAGTTAACATGATATGTAATGGTTATACAACGATCCAAATGTAAACAGGAAGCAGTACCGTAGCACCATGCGATCATAATGGTTATTTTAATCATTTTTCATTTTGGCACTACAAAATCATTTAAAGTATATTTTAAATTGCCCGATTAGATAGCTCCTTTATTATTATTTGATTATGTGAGCTTATATAAATATCGGATATACTGATCATTCCGGATATGATCAGTATCAGAGCTGGACATAAATAAGCTGACCGTGCCCGGAAATGATGTCTTTTGAAAACGCCCACACAAAGGGTGAAACGCGTTGACGTAACTTCCGGCGTACAAACCACGCATCGTCACTTCCGGTCAAGCTTCCTGGATTCGGTGGAACGCACGCCAATGCGGCGTTCCGATCTGTTTTATCCATGTGTTTTTAAGCTTTCTTTCCTGTAAGTATAGCATTTAAATTTTGGGGATAATAAATACGAGAACGTATTACACTATTGGCCCCTTCTTTTCATTTCATATTTGGCTATACGATTACCACTATATTGGAGCGATTCCATCTAAGGCCCTTGGAACAATATTGGAGCCTGTTTATCACAAGCCGCATCAGTTCCTATATGCATTGATATATCTACAGTGTGGTGAGTAGGGGACCTGGAGGGTCACTCACGGGAGCACCTACTTGTTTGGATGGCTTTGCACTTGAGCACCGTAATTATTATTTGCACCAGGATTAAGGATCTGCACTTGAGCACTTCATATAATCACCATAATTTATAAAGAAGGACTTTTTAAGAGTTTAAAAGTTCTATTGTTATATTGTTTCTTGGTCACAACTTTTGTGCTAGCGCTGTTATAATTTGATCATCACACACTTTAATCGGTAAAGCGTGCGAGGAGAGGAGAGAAACTGCAGCTGCACGCCTCCTCTGCTTTAACTGTGCCCAATTAGTGCCTCATTCGTGCCCCATCAGTGCCTCAGCCGTGCCCCATCAGTGCCTCAGTCGTGCCCCATCAGTGCCTCAGCCGTGCTCCATCCATGCATCATCCGTGTCACATCCCTGCCCACCCATGCCACCTCAGTGCTCATTAATGCCACATCTGTGCCCACCCATGCCACATCAGTGCTCATCCGTGCCACATCCATGCTTATCCGTGCCTCATCTGTGCGACATCTGTACCTGCCCATGCCGTCTCAGTGCTCATCCATGCCACATCCATGCTCATCCATCCCACATCTGTGCCCGCCCATGCCACCTCAGTGCTCACCCATACCACATCCATGCTCATCCATTCCACATCTGTGCTCAGCCATGCCACGTCGGTGCTCATCTGTGCCACATCCATGCTCATCCATCCCACATCTGTGCTCATCCATGCCACGTCAGTGCTCATCCTTGCCACCTCAGTGCTCATCCATGCCACTTCCCTTTACTTTATACAAAGATTTGAACAGCTTCATCAGACATCTTACCCTCAAGCATTTTTATAGCATCCAATCATCTAAAAACACCACCATATCCACCACTACAAACCCTACCCCAGTAGATCCATTGGATGAACTGGACCTAATTGGACAAAGGTTACTAGAAGAATTATATATCAGTGATGATGATGAAGATTTAGCACCCGTCACACAGCATCCCTCCACTTCTCCCCTGGTGAGACACACCCAGTTCAGACCAAAATCCACTTTCAATCCAGTACAAGCAAAAGGTCAATATCTGCAAACTTTTTATCAGGTGGTTTTCTTAGAAATCAAAAACGTGCAACCACAGGATATCAGCCACGGCCAAACAGTCCAACCTCACCCATGTTGAGCAGCAAGCCCTCAAGGACCTTACGAACAATCTCAACTTAGTAATAAAAACGGCGGATAAAGGAGCAAGCATAGTGGTACAAGATAGGACAGACTACCTCAAGGAAGCACATAGACTATTAGCCGATAACACCACATACATCAAACTTAGATAGACATAGACATAGGTGACTGGAGATGAAGACGTCAATAAAGACTGACAGTGGATCACACCAGAGATCAGGGAGTTCACATGGTGCCTTCAAAAGAGGGCAGAAGGGACGGGTGTGAGGCGCTACAGTTGTAGGAGAAATAAAAACATGCCAACATCAAATTTATAATGGAAAAGCTTCAAAGTTGGATCGCTGCTATAATGAAGACGCAGAACATTGACAATGGGAAGGAGGACACCTTTGTTGTCTAAAATGACATCAAAGACATTACCCGCAAGTTTTATACAGGGGACTTCTTTCTTCAGCTTGCTGAATTTCCCCCGTGTGTCCACAATGACTCTTTTCTTGATTAGTTTTTTTGCAGTGTATGTAATCCCCCTTTCCTCTTCAATTTGGACCTTTCCGGATCTTACCGCTAGAACACGATTTGAGGCAGAGAATGTTGTCGACACAGTTTTCCCAGTCTCCCGATGCGGATTCAGTCGGGCAACACCATGGCCGTGGCTTATGTGAATCACCAGGGTAGCACAAAGAGTTGGTGGTCCTGGAGGTGTCTGACATTCTCCGGGGGCAGAACAGTTCATTCCAGCCATCTCCATTGTGCATAATTTCCGGCATGGAATGTTAGCGGGCGGATTACTTCAGTCGTCAGACATTGGACCAGGGGTCTGGTCCCCTCATCCAGGCATGTTTCTTTAGATATGTTGGTGGTGGAGCACCCCCGAGGTGGATCCGTTGGGTCGCGAGATCCTCTGGCAGATGCCACAAATGCTTTGGGGACTCCATGGAGCAGGTGCCAACTGTTTTACGCCCTCCCTCCAGGCTCCAGCTTCTTCCACGATATCTACGCAGGATCGGGGCCGGTGGGATTCCGACCATTCCGTTCCCTTGAGGCTTCCTCTCAAGGACGATCTGTTGTGTCAGGGGCCAATCTTCCATCCTGTTTTACAGTCACTGACCTTGACAGTCTGGCTGTTGAGAGCCAGGTGCTGAACTGGCTCGGTGTTCTCCGACCATTTTGAAGGCGAGAAAATCGACATCTCTAAAGCTTTATCATCGGATGTGGAAGGTGTACATTTCCTGGTGTAAGGGTCAATGGGTGTTTTTAAACTGTGGGGGGGATGGGCTTGTGGAATCAACACAGAGACCTGTGATCCTAAATAGGAGGAAGACATGGGCTCTGTGTTGAAAGCAGAGAGAACAACGATCTGCTGTGTTTACAACAGCAGACTGCCATTCTCTCTTCACGGGGAGCGATTACAGGTGCCTGGCGGCAATTGTGGCTGCCAGCCCCACGCCTCAGCTTCCCCTTAGGCAGCGCACGTGCACCCACGGGATCGCTGCCCTGAACCGCCGTGCAGGTATGGCGATTCGCGAGAACCTGCCAACCTGCCGCTTATAACTGCGGCTGGTCGGCAAGTGGTTAAAAATCAGTTCAAACATGCAATCAGATGAATACCATGCAGTGATATTTCTAAACATTTGCAGAATGATTGCTAAACTTACTTTTGTCATCTTTTTACATTTGCATCAAATTCATTCCAGTCTGGGAAAACCTGCTGGCCAATATTCTCACAGGCCCTCCTCTTCTTTGCCCTGCTTTTGTAATTTGAGTCCTTTTTTGTCATATACTCAGGCGTGCGCCTTGACCATGCGAATGAACGACTCAGGATTGAACCGGGTTAATGTAGCCTCCATTGTCCAGGAGAAAAATATGGCTGCTTTGGGAATTCCTACTAAAAGGTGTTTATTTTCTTTTGAGAGGCAACTTTTCATTTGTGCAGATAAACATGCGACAAAACACGCATAAGCACATAAAAACATGTGAATCGCACGTTTCTATGTGCTTCTATGGGAATAAAAACGCGCCGAAATAGGTCTTTTCGCCTCCATACTGACGCAAGTGTTGCTAGGGCATCCCAATTTCTCAGTTCATCCGGCTGGCAAAAACCTTTAGATATAATCCCGTCATTCCGTTCTTTGCCAATGGGACACTGGAAATCATTTCAGCTCTCCTGCTTTCTCAGATCCCTTCCTGATCATACTAAATTCCGTAGACAGTTAACGCAGTTTGAAGACCTCTGTTTAGGCGAGGGAACGATCCAGAAATCACTTTCAATCTCTTACTCTATACTTCTCTCAACGACCACCCAACTTGACCCCCCGTTCCTCCTTAAGTGGGAAAGGGACCTAAACACTACGTTCACAACGGACCAAAAAAACAAGATACTTTTCTTTGCTCATAAATCTTCTCTATGTAGCAAATATCAGGAGACCTCGTACAAGATTCTGACACGGTGGTATTGTACCCCAGTGGTGCTATCTGCCATCTTCCTGGGGCACAACACTTCCTGTTGGTGCTGCGGTCTCCAGGAGGGTACGCTTTTTCATATTTTTTGGGAATGCCCCAGGATTAGACCGTTCTGGCAACAGGTGCTACACATAGTGCATAAACTCACAGACTACTCTCTACTAGATGACCCTGTTGCTGTTCTCCTCAACTTGACCCCTATGTCAAGCAAGCGGTACAGCAAATCACTACTGAAACACTTGCTGAACGCGGCTAGGGCGTGTATACCCGGCATGTGGAAACAACAAACGCCACCCCCTATTTCCTATTGGTTTACCAGGGTGAATGATATACGGCACATGGAACAGCTTACAGCGACTCTAAGGGACAAGGTGGAGGAACACAAGACACGTTGGATTCACTGGGACCTTTTTCACTTGTCCGACGATTATTTATCCTACTCTTAACCGGCTTGTTGTACCTGCGGATGGGACGGTGCAATCCCCCACTTTTTGTTTTGTGTTTTTTTTTTTTTTTTTTTCTCACCTTTCTGTCTACCTTTCCTTCCCTCCTCCTTCTCTCCCTCTTTTCCTTCTTTCCATCTCTTCTATCTCTTCCCCTTTCCCCCTGCCTTAGGGCATTCTGTTTGCCCTTCCCATTCTAGTAAATTATAAAATGTCATTAGGTGTGCTCTGGACAAAAAGGTGGGGGGTTGGTCCCGGGGTCCTCCCCGCTTCGGGGTGGAGTTTGGGTGGGCCCCCTTGCCGGCCATGTGATAGATGCCGGCAGGGATTTCTGACCCGCCCCCCACCCCCCACTCGGGTGGGTGGCCCTTGACCGCCCTCCACACGAACTATTGGTTACAGCAATACTACATATGAATGCATAAAATTGGTCGAAAAGACAACATATGAACCCAGGTTACATTTTCTGTTACTGCTTCGTGATAGTATGTTTCACACAAGGTTGTTCCCTGTACTACGTAGACTGCATTTCTTTTACTATCAGCGCTTGTTTGTAGTGTTGTTGTTCTTAATTTTTCATGGTATACCTCTAAATAAAGAACTAAAAAAAAAAAAAAAAAAAAAAAAAAAACGCGCCGAAAAATGCTCAAATCTGCCCGATTGAAGCTACAGAAAAAGCTCCAGAACTTTCTGGAGCTTCAGGTGTTTGTCTTTAGCAACTGTTATAGAAAATCACTACGTGCCAATGGTATGTTGGTTATTGGTGGTAAGCTGCACATTCTATAACTATGGACCGTTATTGCAAATGAATAAAATAAAGTAACTGCGCTAAACCCCCCACATAAGCATATATATTCAAAGAATATTATATTATTATTATACAGGATTTATATAGCGCCAACAGTTTGCGCAGCGCTTTACAATGTGAAGGAAGTCAATACAGTTACAATACAATTCAAAACAGGAGGAACTAGAGGGCCTCCTGGAACTATATATGCATAAAATCCGGATTTTCAATACTATTCATACACAATAAAAACATCAGCTTAAAAACATCAAAGTGCCAAAGTAATTATAAAACAGTATCAATAGTGAAGTATCAGCTGAGAAACATCAAAGTGCCAAGGTAGTCATAAAACAATATCAGTAGTGGTATAAGCAATGTGAAAGACTTCTAATAAATGGAACTCTCATTCATTAATCCATCTGAAGGAGAGAAAGTGCAATAGTGCTGGAAAAGTCTCTAATGTTGTGATAACTGTGTTGTGTCCCTTCGCCGATCACCACGTGTGCTCAAATGGTAAGAAGACTCACTTACCAGATGTAGTGGATTCCTGGTGGCATACGCCAACAAGGAATCAAAAACGCTTGATCTTAGTGCCTCCAGGCTCCTAGTGCAGGCTGGGGTCCTCTGGATCAGGCTATATTCCTGGGTGGTGGCAGACACGGGACTCCTCTTCCACTAGTGCTTGGTGGTTCAAAGTGTGAGAATATAAAAACAAAAGGACTTCTCTTCGTGTAGAGGGTTAAAAACTCCTTTATTTTGTCCACACACATAAAAATTAATAAAACCACTGCAAATTCCATAAAAACATTCCGGAATGGACATGTACTTTAGTGTAAAAAACTCCACTTCAAATCGTGAGCAAATGGGATATAAAAAACAAAAAAACAGTCTTTGCAATCAGATAATATGCTCCTGCCCTTTTTCCCGGTGTTTTTCCAGCCTCTCGGCTTGGTTTTAGCGTGTATATCGGTGGCTCCGCCGAACCCAGAAGTGTGGTCCCGGCGTGCGTTCCACCAGCGTTTTATCAAGTCTCCGTATAAATTCACCTGCACTGTGATAGTCTCAGAGGTCTGTTTAAAGCCCAGAGAGCATCATGAAGAACAAGGAACACACCAGGCAGGTCCGAGATACTGTTGTGGAGAAGTTTAAAGCCGGATTTGGATACAAAAATATTTCCCAAGCTTTAAACATCCCAAGGAGCACTGTGCAAGCGATAATATTGAAATGGAAGGTAGATCAGACTACTGCAAATCTACGAAGACCTGGCCATCTCTCTAAACTTTCAGCTCCTACAAGGAGAAGACTGATCAGAGATGCAGCCAAGAGGCCCATGATCACTCTGGATGAACTGCAGAGATCTACAGCTGAGGTGGGAGACTCTGTCCATAGGACAACAATCAGTCGTATACTGCACAAATCTGGCCTTTATGGAAGAGTGGCAAGAAGAAAGCCATTTCTTAAAGATATCCATAAAAAGTGTTGTTTAAAGTTTGCCACAAGCCACCTGGGAGACACCAAACATGTGGAAGAAGGTGCTCTGGTCAGATGAAACCAAAATCAAACTTTTTGGCAACAATGCAAAACGTTATGTTTGGCATGAAAGCAACACCGCTCATCACCCTGAACACACCATCCCCACTGTCAAACATGGTGGTGGCAGCATCATGGTTTGGGCCTGCTTTTCTTCAGCAAGGACAGGGAAGATGGTTAAAATTGATGGGAAGATGGATGGAGCCAAATACAGGACCATTCTGGAAGAAAACCTGATGGAGTCTGCAAAAGACCTGAGACTGGAACGGAGATTTGTCTTCCAACAAGACAAAGATCCAAAACATAAAGCAAAATCTACAAGGGAATGGTTCACAAATAAACATATCCAGGTGTTAGAATGGCCAAGTCAAAGTCCAGACCTGAATCCAATCGAGAATCTGTGGAAAGAACTGAAAACTGCTGTTCACAAACGTTCTCCATCCAACCTCACTGAGGTTGAGCTGTTTTGCAAGGAGGAATGGGCAAAAATTTCAGTCTCTCGATGTGCAAAACTGATAGAGACATACCCCAAGCGACTTACAGCTGTAATCGCAGTAAAAGGTGGCGCTACAAAGTATTAACTTAAGGGGGCTGAATAATTTTGCACGCCCAATTTTTCTGTTTTTTATTTGTTAAAAAAGTTTGGAATATCCAATAAATTTCGTTCCACTTCATGATTGTGTCCCACTTGTTGTTGATTCTTCACAAAAAATTACAGTTTTATATCTTTATGTTTGAAGCCTGAAATGTGGCAAAAGGTCGCAAAGTTCAAGGGGGCCGAATACTTTCGCAAGGCACTGTATATAATAAATGGAATAAATAAATAAATTAACCCCCAACAATAACCTTTAACCCCTAGCCCTTTATCCCTTAAAAAAATTAAAAATAAATAAATAAATAATAAATAAAAGTGGATGAGAAGGCTGAAAACATAGCAACAATTGATGAAACAGTTTATTTTACTTTATTGGCTAATAAAATAATAAAAAAAAAAAATGAGAGCTCAAAAACGCCTCAAAAAGAAATGCTCAAAAATGTGACGCTCTGGTGTAAATGCGACCCGAGGGTTCTATTTATTAACATTTTCACATAAAATTCACGCATTTTCAAATCTTCTTCTATTAGAAAACAATAAGAATCCTTGGTGTAAGCTGTGTAAATTAAACATTTAGAAATATACTGCTCAAAAAAATGAAAGGAACACTTTGAAAACAAATCAGATTTCAAAGGGGAAAATATCATGCTGGATATCTATACTGAGATGGACTGGGTAATGTGTTAGGAATGAAAGGATATCACATTAATGGAATTTAAAATTATTAACCTACAGAGGGCTGAATTAAAAAAATGATGCAGCAGGCTAGTCTATTTTGCTGAAATTTCATTGCAGCAACTTAAAATGTAACTCAGTAGTTTGTTTGGTCCTCATGTGCTTGTATACATGCCTGACCACGTCGGGGCATGTTCCTAATGAGATGATGGATGGTGTCCTGGGGTATTTCCTCCCAGATCTGGACCAGGGCATCACTAAGCTCCTGAACAGACAGAGGTACACCCTGGCGGGGTCGAATGGACCAAAACATAGTGTCTCATAGGTGTTCTATTGGATACACTCTCGCCACATGAGGCCGGGCATTGTCGTGCGCCAGAAGGAACGGAAGACCCACTGTACCAGCGTAGGGTCCGACAATGGGTCCAAGGATTTCATCCCGATACCTAATGGCAGTCAGGGTGCCGTTGTCTAGCCTGTAGAGGTCTGTGCGTCCCTCCATGGATATGCCTCCCCAGCCATCACTGACCCACCACCAAACTGGTCATGCTGAATGATGTTACAGGCAGCATAACGTTCTGTACGGTTTCACCAGACCCTTTCACGTCTGTCACATGTGCTCAGGGTGAACCTGCTCTAATCTGTAAAAAGCACAGGGTGCCAGTAGCCGACCTGCCAATTCTGGTGTTCAATGGCAAATGCCAATTAAGCTCCACAGTGCCAGGCAGTGAGAACAGGGCCAACTAGAGGATGTCATGCCCTCAGGCCACCCTCATGAAGTCTGTTTCTGATTGTTTGGTCAGAGACATTCACACCAGTGGCCTGCTGGAGGCAATTTTATAGGGCTCTGGCAGTGCTTATCCTGTTCCTCCTTGCACAAAGGAGCAGATTCTGGGCCTGCTGATGGGTTAAGGACCTTCTATAGCCCTGTCCAGCTCTCCTGGAGTAACTGCCTGTCTCCTGGGATCTCCTCCATGCTCTTGAGACTGTGCTGGGAGACACAGCAAACTTTCTGTCAATGGCACGTATTGATGTGCCATCTTGGAGGAGTTGGACTGCCTGTACAACCTCTGTAGGATCCAGGTATCACCTCATGCTACCAGTAGTGACACTGATATAAAACTAGTGAAAAACATTCAGAAAAGAGGAGTAGGGGAAAAAAATGTCAGTGGTCTCCACCTGTAAAACGATTCCTGTTTTGGAGGTCGTCTCATTGTTGCCAATCTAGTACACCTGTTGGTAATTTAACACCAAAGCAGCTGAAACTGATTAACAACCTCCTTTGCTACTTAACTGTCTAGATCAATATCCCAGGAGTTTAATTGACTTGATGCTATACTCTGATTAAAAAGTGTTCCTTTAATTTTTTTGAGCAGTGTACTTGTACAGTATATCTTTAGGGAATTGCTGCAATTAATAATTGAATTCTCTTTTCAGAGTGTGGTTCCACCAGAACAATTGTGCTGTGCCGGGGCCATAGCACAGCTGATGCCCCACTTTTTCGGCACAGTACCTGCCAGCTATATCATCCAAGTGGTAAGTAAAACCTGTGTGGTCACATAATGGCTTTCAGCTAATTTACCGCTAGTCAGAATGGCTGGTGGGACCTGAGTGGGTCCTAGAATAGGTTTTTAGGTTTCTTTTGGACCAGTTATCAGGCCTGGGCGGTTGAAAAGGCTTTAGGCCAGAATCTTGGGCAGAGTAATATTAGGGGAAGAGGGCTTCCTATTTCATTATATTTTCAGTTTTTGTTTAACGTATGAAAGTGATAGCAGGCTATGGAATAAAGATAAGAAATTATGAATTATTACTTATAGATGAGTTTATATGAGTAATATGGAACTATGTGGCCACAAAGATCTACGTAGCCACAGGTGGCACTCCCATTAAAGGCCCTGCCATTCACATAATTCATTGCCTGGATTTACACATAAGTGCCAACATCTTTTTACATTTTATGAATTAGCAGATATTAGGTGATTTTATATTTTGCTGTACTGTGTCTAAACAACCATAATGTCATGATGTTTTTCTCTCTTCAGTTCCAAAAACAGCTATGCAAATCACCTGCTGCACGGGAATACATGTGCATGAAACGCATTTATTTAAGTTGTGTTTCTGCTGCAATAGTTGGCAGTGGATTCTACATAACATCAATGCGCAAGGTAAATGACATTAAAGAGTCTCCAACTTCAAAAAATCTTAAGTAATTGCACTTAAAAAAAACTGTTGTTAGGGCCCCTTTCACATGAAGGGTCTGATCAGGTCTTCTTATCATTGTTTTTTAGGTGGATCTAATCAGAAGTTCCATTCACCCCTTTGGACCAGAGGGTGTAAACGGACTTGTGTCCGTTTACACCAGCCTACCTCTGATCTGGTCAGCCAAAAACAAAATGGAAGGGGATCAGTCCCCCTCAGTCAGGCAGATCGGATCGGAGGAAAATCAGGTGTAAATGGAGAGCTCTGTCCGTGTCCGCTCTGCAGGGCCGCTGATAGGGGGGGGGGGGGACCACCAGCCCTCTTGTAGGGGGCCCGAGCACACAGGGGGGCCCACACAGAGAGGGGGATTAGTGATGGACAACAAATACAGAAATCTTCCTCCAGCACCTGAATCTGATCTGTCCCTCTCCCTGCTATCAGCTTTTATCTGTTGAGAAAGACAGTTGTCCCTCACTAATCCCCCTCCCTTGTGTGGGCCCCCCTCCCAGCACTTTTCTCTGCTCAGGAGTTTATTTGTAAATTGTAACTTTGTTTCTCTCTCTCTGTCTCTCTGATCACTGAGCTCCAACTGCCCAGCCTGTATATTTTTCTCATCTCATCTTTTTTATTTAACATAGTTTTTTTTTCTAGATTTAGCAGGAATTATGCGAGTTATGTTATATTTGTGTCTGCTAATAGTGATTTTGTTGTAATTTTAGCTAAATATAGCTTTAATATTTTCTTGGGGGGGCCTGCCAGGTAGTCTGTACGGGGCCCCGCGATTTCTAACAGCAGCCCTGCCGCTCTGCATAAACTGAGTGGACCCGTTCTGGAGTACGCCTGTTCTGCTCTGATCACCAGGGGATCAGCGAACAGATTCCGCTGCCCAAAACGGAGTCTGCCCTGTGTAAAAGGGGCCTAAAGCTTTTTTGCCCATACTTTTCTTGTGGGTGACAGAAGTTCACTTACTTTTGTGCTCCTCTGACGCAGAGTCACCTTAGAATGGGTTATTGGTTGCTATCAAAAGTGAAGGAAACTCGCTGTTCCTGGTGAGATGGGGAAGCCTAATGGAATCTGACATGAGTGCACTCCCCAGGTTCACCGACGAGTATAGTATCAAAACAAGAAGTGGCTGCACATCACGGTTCAATCCAAATGCCTTTATTTAAGGTTCCTAAAGTGACACTGCAGGACACAAACAGATCGCATGGTAGACGCGTTTCACATACTACAAATGTGCTTTATTGTTACACGCCGCTATCAACTGACGTCACAGAACTGCTCATGACTCTGGAAGTATCCTGCTCAAATTGTCGGTAACAGCTGGCTTTGATTCTCAGTGTGCGACTGAGAATGAAATCTACCTGTGTCTCTCCTGTCTTCAGCCTGGCGCTCCAGTGTCCATTAAACAGCATTGGCCCATTAAAAAACAGCGAGCCATTGAAGAACAGCGGGCCATTAAACAGCAGGCCATTGAACATTGGGCCATTGAACAGTGGGCCCTTGAACAGCGAGCCATTGAACAGCGAGCTATTATACAGCATGCCATTGAACAACAGCGAGCCATTGAACAACAGGAAGTAACTGAACAACAGCAAGCCATTAAACAGCGGCTCATTGAAGAGCGAGCTATTACACAGCGGGCCATTAAACAGCATTGGCCCATTAAAAAACAGCGAGCCATTGAACAGTGGGCCCTTGAACAGCGGGCCATTGTACAGCATGCCATTGAACAACAGCGAGTTGTTGCACAACAGCAAGCCATTAAACAGCGGCTCATTGAAGAGCGGACCATTGAACAGCGGGCCATTTGAACCCTCTCCCCGCTCCATCCAAATCTAAAGAAAACCATTTTGAGCGGAGTTTCAATTTAAAATTTGTACTTAATCTTACCATATTTTTTCTTATTTTAGATTAAAATGGAAAGAAGATCAGTAAATGATCAAAGTGAAATGGAGCAAAAGAAGGAGAGAGAACAGGTCAGAAAGATAGACTATGACAAGCTAAGAGACGCTATCCTGGCAGCTAGAGAACTAGAATATGCCAGGCATGATTACAAAACAGCAGCAGAGCTACAAAGAGAGAAGGAGCAGAGGGCCATTGAAGAGCGAGCCATTACATAGCGGGCCATTAAACAGCATTGGCCCATTAAAAAACAGCGAGCCATTGAAGAACAACAGCAGGCCATTGAACAGTGGGCCCTTGAACAGTGGGCCCTTAAACAGTGGGCCCTTAAACAGTGGGCCCTTAAACAGTGGGCCCTTAAACAGTGGGCCCTTAAACAGTGGGCCCTTAAACAGTGGGCCCTTAAACAGTGGGCCCTTAAACAGTGGGCCCTTAAACAGTGGGCCCTTGAACAGTGGGCCCTGAAACAGCAGGCCATTGAACATTGGGCCATTGAACAGTGGGCCACTGAACAGTGGGCCACTGAACAGTGGGCCATTGAACAGTGGGCCATTGAACAGTGGGCCCTTGAACAGTGGGCCCTTGAACAGTGGGCCCTTGAACAGTGGGCCCTTGAACAGTGGGCCCTTGAACGGCGAGCCCTTGAACGGCGAGCCCTTGAACAGCGAGCCATTATACAGCATGCCATTGAACAACAGCGAGCCGTTGAACAACAGGAAGTAATTGAACAACAGCGAGCTGTTGCACAACAGCAAGCCATTAAACAGTGGCTCATTGAAGAGCGGACCATTGAACAGCAGGCCATTTGAACCCTCTCCCCGCTCCATCCAAATCTAAACAAAACCATTTTGAGTGGAGTTCCAATTTAAAATTTGTACTTAATCTTAGCATATTTTTTCTTATTTTAGATTAAAATGGAAAGAAGATCAGTAAATGATCAAAGTGAAATGGAGCAGAAGGAGGAGAGAGAACAGGAAAGAAGATCAGTAAATGATCAAAGTGAAATGGAGCAGAATTTACTTCACAAACTTTCGCAACCTTGGATACATTTTTAGCGGCTTCACTCCCCTCCCTCCTTTTTACAATATCACACGCTAGTAGGGCTGAAACAACTAATCGACTAAATCGATAATAATCGATCATTACAATCGTTGTCAACGATTGTCATTATCGATTAGTTGCTCCTTCGATTAGTTGTGCTGCATTCTTGACATTCCCCGACTGTCAGCAAGCTCAGTCTCCTCTGTGAAGCTGCAGTGTGCAATCACTGTCTCTCTCACAGCACGGCTTCCGTGACCTCCCCCCTCCTCCCCCCTCCTCCCTCCTCCTTTCCTCTCTGCCTTCTCGCTGAGTCAGCGAGGGAGTGAGTCATGTCGAGCTGAGGGAGAAGCAGCAAAAGTGAGTGCCGAGCTTAGTGTTACAGTGTCCATTCCATGCAATGAAGCCCGCCAAAAAAACAGAATAAAAGCTTATCCAGATAAGAGTTAATATTCCTTATAATGTGCAATATTCTAATAGAAAAATAAGTGATTAAAAACGTCCATAACACATATAGGGGGTCTTTCTTTGCTCCCTATTTCATATCTATGGCTGACAGGGATATTTTTATTCACTTATTTTTCTATTATAATATTGCACCTTATAAGGAATATTAACTCTTTTATCTAGATAAGCATTTATTATATTATTTACAGTATATAGCAGCTTAATTTAAAAAAAAAAAAAAAAGTTTTGGTATTAGTGCCGGTTCACACTTGTGCGGTTTGCAAGATTGCATGTAATTCGGAGCGCACTGCTCCTAAATTACATGCGATCTCATGTGCGGATGCGAGTTCAGCCATACATGAGGCTTTTTTTGAGCCGCCTCAGAATCGGATGGTTTCGAGTGGTAAGTGGTTCACATTTGTGCGATCCGATTCTGTGCGAACTTGCAGATCGCACTGCAATATGCGATCGCAACTGGGGGTGTCGTTAACTTTTAATTTGCACCCCCTGCGTATCGCATATAGCAGTGTGAACTGCCAGATGTGCGGATGCGATGGCCTTAATGCCGGTTCACATTTGTGCGATGCGGGAACGCTGCGAATATGCAGTGTGTTCCCGCATCGCATCTGCACATCTGGCAGTTCACACTGCCATATGCGATACGCAGGGGGTGTCAATTAAAAGTTAACGACACCCCCAGTTGCGATTGCATATTGCAGTGCGATCTGCAAGTTCGCACAGAATCAGATCGCACAAGTGTGAACCACTGTGCGATCCGATTCTGAGGCGGCTCAAAAAAAGCCTCATGTGCGAGTTTGCTGTGGTTGCGCTGCAAATTCAGCCATACAAAGTGTATGGCTGAACTTGCATCCGCACATGAGATCGCATGTAATTTAGGAGCAGTGCGCTCCGAATTACATGCGATCTCGCAAACCGCACAAGTGTGAACCGGCACTAACACTCTGTTTGTTCATTATTATTTTAAATAAATGAAAAAAAAGGCATATTGAGTTTTTTTATGATTTTATCCGATTAATCGATTAATCGAAAAAATAATCGGCAACTAATCGATTATTAAAATAATCGTTAGTTGCAGCCCTACACGCTAGCATTCCCATCTCCGGCTCACTTATTTTCTGACCCATGTTCCTCTCCTCTCTCCGGGACACTCAACTCGAATCCAAGCTCTCTCACTCTCTTCTGTTCTTCAGCCGCCGTCTCGGTTGACGGCTTGAGGGGGCAGTACTGGCAACTAATGGGTTGATATCCCTCTCCTCTTTTGCTCTCTGTTCAAATTGTTCAAGGGTTAACCCAAACCCTCGTTTCCCTGGGTAATGTACGTTTCATCTCACAACACACAGGTCAGGGGTGGTTCGGAGCAACGGCTTGTAGCCCAACTGATCCTTCGAGTTGCCGCCTTCTCTCACTTTCACTGGTCCCCAACCTCTTTCGTGTATGCCAAACAGTAATCCACAAACACAGTAAGAACAAGACATAACTCCTGTCGTAAAAAGTGCAAAAATCTATCAGCGCAATAATATTGTGAAATGTAGTGACAAAATACAAAGTGTCTGGCTGCTAACACTGCCTGTGTTTCCACGCCACAATAGTAAATCAATAAATAACCAAAAAGTGTCGCGCCAGAATTGGTATGTGTAATCAATCAAAAAGTCAGAGGAAATAATTCCAAATAAAATAATCAGTGCAATAATATCATCAAACCAAAAAAATGCCAACAAAGTATTATAGTGTGTATCAAATCATAAGCATAATGAATCATATATAAAGTCCAAGTGCTCTAAGTATCCAAATAATGTGAATGCTGAAAGCAAAAACAAAGTCCTATTTATCCCAGAAAAGTCCAACTCTGCACCTCCGTAAATGTGCTCAGGTGAACCACCACCAGAAAAAATGCCAAGCCTCTCACCTTAATTTTTGTCCCAAGAGTCACCCGGGGTCAAATACAGCTATGCCCCACTGGGGTCAGTAGATGGTAGGAGGGATGGTATAGGGGCTCCAGCGGGCTTCTTTGGACTAGAAAACACCTATCCACAGAGAGGAATCCAAAGCATGGAAGGAAGGAATAAAAGGAGATCTAAGAGTCTCTGCTGGATGCTAACATATTGTTTAATGAAATCAGTGCACTTACAAACATAGCACACAATAGTGCATGTAAACTCCCAGTACAGTGCTCGGCTCGAGAGGATGTGATGTCAAGACGGCAGGCCCCGCCCTCTATACGCGTTACGTCATCGCACTAGGCGGTGACTTCTTCATTATGCTTATGATTTGATACACACTATAATACTTTGTTGGCATTTTTTTTGGTTGCCTTTTGATGATATTATTGCACTGATTATTTTATTTGGAATTATTTCCTCTGACTTTTTGATTGATTACACATACCAATTCTGGCACGACACTTTTTGGTTATTTATAACTCCTGTCGTCTCTCGTATTGTGAAGCCTCAGCAGCTGAGCTAAACCCTCAGGGGTCTCCCACAATGTCAACCCTGAGTAACTGTCCACAGACGCTTGTTGCAAGGTTCCGTCTTCTCAGGGGCCAACAGCTCACCTGAATCAGGACACTCAGTTGCAACTATACTTTCAGTCTGTTGAGACACACTCACTCGGGATGACAGACACTGAACAAATAATATACAGCCAGCAGAGATCCAATTGCAGGTTCATATTGCAGGTTCATAAAAACAGCCCTAGGGGAGGAATAAAAGATTACCTACCTCTAAAACGACCTCCGAACGGCGGCAAGACCAGACAGAAATAAGTCATACAGTGGTAAGAGTAAATGGGCCTACCGTACTCTTAGGGTTGCGCAGGCCCTCTTGGTCTGTCTCGTCAAGTCACTCAATCCCTCTTGCGGTCTTCCTTAGGGTCGAAACCTGGGGCCCCACGTTGGGATGCCAGCTGTAATGGATCAGAACCTCAATTAGGCTCAAGATGGATGTCTGCAGCTGTTTCTAGTTATTAAGTATATTATCTGGTGCATGCACGAGAAGAACCACGCTGACACATGTTCAAGTGTTGGTTCTGCTCTATTGCTACTGCGTACAGGGGGTTATATTTGTGAGTAGTTAGTGTTGTGAGCAAGTACATCATAAGCATAATGTTATTTGATTGCTTGCAGCTTTTTGATTGGTCATGTTCATATAAGGTAAACTTCCTCCAAACTCTGAATGTTATCTTGTTAGGTGTTGTCTGTACGGAGGCACCATCTTAATTATACAAGCTTCACTCGTTGGGAGGGGTAGCTATTAAGGGCCATTTTGAGTAAGGAATAAAAAAAGCATATTTACATGTACAAAAATAGACATAGGAAATTAGACATTTTGCCTAATCCATCACAGTGTTTTAAACACAGCTGACCGTTCTTCTCCTTGGAATGATCATAGCGCCCCTGTGATCCTTCTATAAAGGTCTCTATGGTCATTTCAGAAGCCACGCCCGCCCAGTTAGAATTACTCCCCTAGGCTCACATTTAACCCCTTGATCACCCACGTTAACCCCTTCCCTGCCAGTGTCGTTAGTACAGTGACAGTGCATATTTTTAGCACTGATTACTGTAGTAATGTCACTGGTACCCCCAAAAGTGTCAAAAATGTAAATTAGGGGTCCGATCTGTCTGCCGCAATGTCGCAGTCCCGCAAAAAATTGCAGATTGCCGCCATTACTAGTAAAAAAAAAACAAAAAAAACAATAAAAATCTTTCTCGTAGTTAGTAGACACGGTATAATGTTAAAAAATGTTGATTTTTAATTTTTTTTTTTTTGAGAATGTTATATAGTAGAATGTGAAAAATACATTTTTTTTCAGAATTGTCGCTCTTTTTTTGTTTATAGCGCAAAAAAATAGAAATCGCACAGGTGATCAAATACCACCAAAAGAAAGCTCTATTTGTTAGGAAAATACTGAATTTTTGTAAAATCTTACCGTAAAATTCCTTTCTCACACAGTCTTCACTTATGGGGTATTGACTTCATCTCCACAGGAGTTTCTAGGCATAAGACTTGTAAAAGAACAATAAATCTACATAGTCACACCCATGGGGGCTGTCCTTCTAGTCCAATACCCCCCTGCAATAGCCATCCCAATTCAGTTTGGTCGCAAGCAGTGAAAGTGTATAAAAAAGACCCCAAAAAGAGGGGCGGGGCGGCGACTGTCGGAGGACTCAGAGAAAGGAATTTTACGGTAAGATTTTACAAAAATTCCGTTTTCTCTTACGTCTTCCGACAGTCGCCGTCTATTCACACAGTCTACACTTATGGGGATGTCCCAAAGCAGTGTAGACATGAGGGGTGGGCAACGCAACCGCCAGAAAAGCAACGCAGTACCCACATCAGAGAAAAGAACCTTACATGTACAAGAAGGTAACCTGGGTAACAAAAAAAGGCTCAACATGAGCAACAACCCAGGAAAACAAATAACCAAGGGGAAAACAACCCCAACAGCTAGGGACCCATACAAAACCAGGGTACCCTACGGAACTGCCGCACAGAGAACTTTGCAGCCAAAGGACGCATCAGCTGATGCCACAACGTCAAGTTTGTAGAACTTTGAGAAAGTGTGCACCAACGACCACGTCGCAGCCTTGCACACCTGGGCCACCGAAGCCTGATGCCGATAGGCCCAGGACGTACTCACCAACCTGGTAGAGTGTGCCTTGACAGGGAAGGGAGGACCCCGTTCCCGCAACAAATAAGCCTGTACAATGGTCTGTCTGATCCATTTGGCAATGGTTGCTGCAGATGCAGCCATACCCTTCCGAGGTCCCTCAGGAAGGACAAATAGAGAATCCGATTTTCGAAAGGATTCAGTCGACGACAGGTAAACCCTGATCTCCCGGACAACATCCAAAGAATGTAAGGCAACCTCCTTTGGATGCTTAGGATTCGCACAAAGCGAAGGCAAAACAATGTCCTCATTCAGGTGGAACTCCGAAACCACCTTCGGCAAAAAGGACGGCTTAGGTCGCAAGACCACCTTATCGCTATGAACCACCAGGTAAGGGGAGCGGCAAGACAACGCCGCCAACTCCGACACTCTGCGAGTAGAAGTGATCGCTACCAGGAACGCAACCTTCTTAGATAGCATGGGCAACGAAAGTTCCCTGATGTTTTCAAAAGGGGGAGGCTGCAACACGGACAGAACCAAGTTCAAGTCCCATGGAGGTAAGGGCTCCCTTCTAGGAGGAGCCAGGTGACGCACACCTTGAATAAAGGTGCGAATCAAGGAATTCAACGCCACAGGGCGCTGGAAAAGAATAGCCAGTGCAGAGACCTGGCCCTTAATCGTGGCCAACGCAAGGCGCTGGTCCACACCAGACTGGAGGAAAGCCAAGACACTCGCCACCGAGTATGAACGAGGAGAGAAACCCCTGGACTCCCACCAGGCAAAAAAAGCTTTCCATGTACGGTAATAAACTTACCAGACGAGGCTTTTCTAGCCTTGATTAAAGTAGTTATGACCTCTGAGGAGAGACCCCTGTCTCTCAGGATCTGGCTTTCAACAGCCAGTCCGTTAAAGCCAGCGACTGTAAAGCAGGATGGAAGATCGGTCCTTGAGACAGTAGATCTTCTGGCATTGGCAGCCGCCACGGAGGCTCTACGGCCAGGTGAACGATGTCCGCATACCAGGACCGGCATGGCCAGTCCGGCGCCACCAGAATCACCAGTGACTGTTCCGAGGCCAACTTGCGAAGGAACCTGGACAACAACTGAAGCGGAGGAAAGGCATATATCAGATGATACTGATGCCACGGCACCACCAGCGCATCCGAGGCGTCTGCCAGAAGATCGCGCGTTATTGCCACGAACCTTTCCACCTTGTGGTTTAGCCGAGACGCGAACAGATCCACATCCGGGGATCCCCACTTCGTACACAGCATTTGAAACACCTCCGGGTGTAGGGACCATTCCCCCTGGTCCAGGGTCTGGCGGCTCAGATAGTCGGCCTGCCAATTCTCCACACCCGGAATGTGAACTGCCGATATTTCCGGGACATGAGTCTCGGCCCAAGACAGGATGTCGGTCACTTTCTGGGACGCCCGGGCACTCCTGGTGCCCCCTTGGTGGTTGATGTAAGCCACCGCAGTGGCATTGTCCGTCTGCACCCGTACAGGATGGCCCTGAAGACGATCCAACCAATGGAGCAGGCACAGCCTGATCGCTCTCAATTCCAAAATGTTTATAGGAAGGGAGGATTCCTCCACCGACCAAGTGCCCTGGGCAGACAGGTTGCCCAGAACGCCACCCCAGCCCGACAGGCTGGCATCTGTGGTTATCATCGTCCACAGAATTGGGCGGAAGGATTTTCTGTCTGACACAGCCGGGGACTGAAGCCACCACAAGAGATCCATTCTGGTCTGACGACTCAGAGACACTCTCAGGTCCAAGGACTGAGGTAGTCTGTCCCACCTGGCTAGGATCTCCGCTTGGAGAGATCGTGTGTGAAACTGTGCAAATGGTATCGCCTCGAAGGCTGACACCATCAATCCCAGGGACCGCATACAGGTCCTGAGTGACGAGGATTCGTTGTCCCTGAGGGACCTGACCTTGTCCTGTAGGGTCCGGAGCTTGTCCTCCGGCAAGAACACCTTTGCTTGAGCAGAGTCCAGAACCATTCCCAGATACTGGAGACGAACCGAAGGCGACAAGGTCGACTTCTGAATGTTGATCGTCCAACCGAACTCCTGAAGCGTCTGGACAGTAGTGGACAGATCGTGCAGCAGGCTCTGGCTGGCACTCGATATTAACAGGAGATCGTCCAGATATCCCAAGACCGCAATGCCCTGTGCTCGCAACAGGCCCAGAACAGGCGCCAACACTTTGGTAAAGATCCTAGGAGCTGAAGCGAGACCGAAAGGTAACGCGACACACTGGTAATGATCCTCCGCGATAGCAAATCGGAGGTACCGCTGATGACCCTCGAAAATGGGGATGTGCAGATACGCATCCTTCAGGTCTATGGAGGCCAGAAACTCTCCCGGATTCAGGGAGGCCACCACTGAGCGGAGTGATTCCATGTGGAACTTTCGAACGCGCACAAAGCGGTTTGGTGCTTTTAAGTCCAGAATCGGACGCACTTTGCCCTCATTTCTGGGCACAGTGAACAGATCTGAATAGAAACCCTGAAACCTGTCCCGATGAGGCACAGAGACAATCACCCCCTGAGCGAGAAGATCCTGCACCGCCTGATGTAGGTCCTGTAACCGCTCCGGGGTCAAATGAAGATTTGAGGGAAAGAATCTGTTCGCCGGCCGTGAAAGAAATTCGATCTTGTACCCTGACCGAATGATTTCCTGAACCCACCTGTCCGAGATTTGGAGCAGCCAAGGTTGGAGGAAACCGCGCAAACGTCCCCCCACCCCTGTAACGGGTGAGGGCGCCCCTTCAGGCAGAGGCGGACTAAGCAGCCGCACCGGCCTGGCCGCATTTTTGTTTGCCAAACCAGGGCTTTTTCTGACTACCTTGGCCCTTGAAGGGCTTACCCTTGTTCTGCGCCTTGAAGGCACGAAAGGACCCTTAAGTAGGTTTAAAGGACGGGCCCCGCTTACCGCGGAAAAACTTGCCCTTAGGATTCTGGGGGAGCAGAGTGCTCTTACCCCCTGTGACTCCTTTAACCAATTCGTCCAAAGATTCCCCAAAAAGGCGAGACCCCGCATAGGGGATGTCAGCCACCGTCTTCCTGGATTTTTGGTCAGCCGACCAGCATTTTGACCAGATTAAGCGACGATTAACCACAGCGACACTGGACAGGCGTATCGCCAAGGGGGCCTCATTCAGAGCCGCATCGCACAAATACATGACCCCACGATGAATCTGCTCCACCATCTCCATTGAAGTGGGAGGGGCAGAGTCGGCCACGAGGGTGCGTTTGAACACCTTGGTCCAATCCGCCACAGCCTGAGCCACCATCACAGAGGCAAAAATAGGCTTGAGCATGGAGCCCGTCACCATGTAGGAATGACGGGCAAGAGACTCCAGTCTCCTATCAGTAGGATCCCTAAACACCGGGGAGTCCTCCGTGGGGAGCAGGGTAGCCTTGTTCAACCTGGCCACCGTGTGATCCACTTGAGGAGGCACACACCAGCGCGCAGTCGTAGTAGCCGCAAAAGAGTAGAGAAGTTGAAACTTCTTAGGCACCACGAAGGTGTGTTAAATTACGCCATAGCTCATTCCCCTTATGGTAAAACTATGGGGGGCAGGGAAAAACCTGCGCCGTCTTGCGGGTCCTGTATGTACCAAAAGAGGACACAACGCCCAGCGGAGTGGGCTCATCCTCCAAATGTAGCGTTTCCTTCACTGCTAGGATCAACTCATCCATAGCTGCGCGTTCCTCTAGTGACCAAGGGGGGGATTCATCCACCCCTGTAACCTCCGCCTCCCCCTTGGACTCGCTACCTACAGCAACCATGTCACATTCAGAATCAGAAGAAAAGGAAAGTCTCTGCCTTTTCCTAGCAGCACGTTCAGACATCAGCACTTCCATTTTTGACACCAAAGTTGCCACAACAGCAACCAAATTAGTGACTGCGGAGGATTCAGAGGACCCTGAATCCCCCACTAAGGCTGGCGGGAATTTGCTGTCCTGGGATTCCATAACAGAAAGGAAACTGGCCCTTTAAGTGCGCTGCGGACCCCCACAGCACACCGCTATAAGACTGTGACACACAGACCCCCCCCCCCGCAGGGACAAAACTGACCAGGAAGATTGCACAAGGCAGGTCAGGAAAAAGAACAGCTGGACAGCACCCCACAAAGTGTTACCAGCTCCTTCGGTCGCTCCTGTGAGAAAGGAGGAAATGATGTCACCGCTGGAGGCTGAACTAGGCTGCAGGCCAAGGGAAAATGGATGCCTATGCAAACTAATGGGAGGCTTCGGCAAGATGGCCGCCGACATGTGCTCGGAACGATCGTTGCCACACACAAGATGGCGCCGGAAGGCGCGAAAATACACTACATAGCATGCTGTATAGGTGCCCACAGTGAAGCCAGACATGCTGCCCAAACTAAAAATGGCGGACCGGCGGTTTTTAACCCCTCAGCGGTCGCCACATGTGTCTGCATCCCCAAGCACCGTAAAGTGACAATTAGGAGAGGGACCCCCAAAACCCCACACAGCGCTGCTGTGAGAGAAAAAAAGCCCCCGCAGGGACCGGGACCAGGGAGCCCAAAACGCACAGACACAGGGGACACCACAGACACACATGGACTGCCGACCCCAGACAGAGGCCCCACACAGAGTGTACTTACCTGTACCCGATGGCGTGGGGTGCCTCATATCAAGCGGGAAACCGCCCACCCTCAGATGGCAGGGGAGTGCCGCCAGCCAAAAACGCAGGACACTAGGAATGCACGGACGAACCTATGCTGTGTCCAGTGAGGTAGCCGCCTCACATGGCTGCATCCCAGATGGACAAGGATGGGTCGTTTGTGAGGCCAGGGTGAACACATAGCCTGCGAAATGCTCGATGGCGGGCAGGGATTCCATCTGACCTTCTGTCCTGGAGAACCAGGACGGTCAGTCCGATTCCCGGCTCCACAGACGCCATCTTCATCCGAATATCCACTAACTAATGCTGATGAAATAAACAGCTATCAATGTAAAGAAAAAATTACAGCTTTTTGAAAATAAATCATAAAAGAAAAGAAGAAAGGCTGAGACTGTAGCCTCAGCACAGGGAAGCCTATCCACTCCTGAAGCTAGGCAGAAGACAAACTGAATTGGGATGGCTATTGCAGGGGGGTATTGGACTAGAAGAACAGCCCCCATGGGTGTGACTATGTAGATTTATTGTTCTTTTACAAGTCTTATGCCTAGAAACTCCTGTGGAGATGAAGTCAATACCCCATAAGTGAAGACTGTGTGAATGGGCGGCGACTGTCGGAGGACGTAAGAGAAAAAGGACATCAATTTTATTTAAGTACAGCGTCGCACGACCGTGCAATTGTCCATTAAAGTAACAGTGCCGAATCTCAAAATATGGCCTGGCCATTAAGGGGGAAAGTCTTCCGGTCCAAAACTGTTTAAAAGACATAATAAAATATTCACAAAAATGTGAGGGGTGTACTCACTTTTGTGAGATACTGTATATAAATTATATACCATCTATAATATACAGTATACACCCATCTATATACTTCTATTTTATGCAGTATATACCATTTATATACTTCTATCATATACACTGTATACAATCTATATACTTCTATTATATACACTATATACTTCTATTACACACACTATATACATCTATATACTTCTATTATATACACTATATACATCTAAAAACTTATATTATATACACTATATACTCATCTATATACTTCTATTATATACACTATATACTCATCTATATACACTATATACCCATCTATATACTTCTATAATATACAGTATATAACAATCTATATACTTCTATTATATACAGTATATACCCATCTATATACTTCTTTCATAGACAGTATATACCCATCTATATACTTCTATTATATACACTATATACCCATCTATATACTTCTATTATATACACTATATACTTCTATTATATACACTATATACCCATCTATATACTTCTATTATATACACTATATACTTCTATTATATACACTATATACCATCTATATACTTCTTTCATATACAGTATATACCCATCTATATACTTCTATTATATACACTATATACTTCTATTATATACACTATATACCCATCTATATATTTCTATATATACACACTATATGCCATCTATATACTCATCTATATACTTCTATTATATAAACAATATACTTCTAATATATCTTTGCACTCATTATATACTGATATACACACTTCTATCATATACAGTATATACCGGTATAGTACTAATATATATAAATGCTGTCATATATATACTCTACAAGTAGTCCCTCTGCACTGCACCCTGTTTTGATGCTCTGGGATGGAGGGTTGGTGAGCCCAGACCGCAATCTGCTAGTGACCTGGAAGATTTTACCCCCTCTTCCTGACCAGGGCCTAATTTGCGATTCGGCACTGCGTGAATTTAACGGACAATTGCGCGGTTGTGTGACGCTGTACCCAAACGAATTTGAGGTCCTTTTTTCCCCACAAACAGAGCTTTCTTTTCGTGGTATTTTATCACCTGTGCGATTTTTTGATCATGCGCTATAAACAAAAAAATAGCGACAATTTTGCAAAAATAATATTGTTCACATTTTTTTTAATATGAAATTCCCCCAAAAAAAAAATGTAAAAATCTAAATTTTTTTAACATTTTAGATTTTAGGCCAATTTGTTTTCTGCTACATATGTTTGGTAAAAAAAAAAAAAAATCGCAAAAAGCGACTCTTTTTTCAAGTATTGAGTAATGGCGGCGATCTGCGTTTTTGACATTGCGGCGGACAGATCGGACCCTTGACTGACATTTTTGACACTTTTGGGGATACCAGTGACATTACTACAGTAATCAGTGCTATATATATATGCACTGTTACTGTAAAATGACACTGGCAGGGAAGGGGTTAACTTTATTGGAGAGGGAGGGGTTAAGTGTGTCCCTAGGGGCGTGCTTCTAACTGTGATTGGATGTGGCTCTGTGTGTGTAACAGCAGAGATCAACGGTCCTATATAGTAGGATCGTATGATCTCTGCTGTTACACAGCGAAGAATGACAGGCGGCTTTGTTTACATCAGCCGCCTGCCTTTCTCCCTCTCCACCCGACGATCGCGAGTGACTGGTGGACCCGATGTCACACGCACGGGCTTCTTAGGGAACGAGCAGGGGTGGGAGCGCACCTCAGGCAGCGCGCGCTCGCCCCCTATTGGCTCCCAGGCTAGTGACGTACCGGTACGTGACTTTGCCTGGGAGGGGCTGACCGCCGCTGTATATAGTCGGGCGGCGGTCGGCAAGTGGTTAAGACTAAGTTCACATGTGGGCATTTTGGGCGTTTTTCTGCTCTAGGATCAGCTCAAAAAACACCCAACAAGACAAATCCTATTCATTTCAATGGCCCCTGTTCACATGTGAGCCTTTTGACGTCCCCAACGCTCAAAAAAAGTACATGAGCTTCTTTTTGTGCAGATTACAGGCGTTTTTTTTTTTTTTTTTTTCCATTGGTCACTTTGGTAACGCCTGCACAAAATGCCTAAAAAACACCTGTAAAGAACAATGCCAAGATGTGAATGTAGCCTTAAGGCAGTTGGGAGGAAGTGACTGGTGACATCGCTCCAGTCCTCCAAGGCCATAGAGTGGAGTGGGGGCCAGCTTGCCCTCACTCGAATTCCTGCCTGAGGGGAAAGGACCGGATCGGTTTCCCCGCTACCAACGGCTCCGGTAAGCGGAGAAAAGGACCGGGAATCGGAAGGGGGAGGGGTCACCTCTCCCACCGCCCATAAAAGTGATCCCGCGGCGAATCTGTCTCTGGGACCACTTTTATGTTAAAGAGGACCGTCCAATCCGTAAGGAAATACAGAAATTACCGGGGTTATGGCTGCTATAACCCCAGAATTTAACGTCAAAGTAGCGCCGGAAAACTACGGCGGGTGCTCCAGAAGTGGTTAAAGGGAGGAGGTGCCATCCCTACTGTGGCAGCCAATCAGAGGCTAACACAGCGATCAGGTGACCCGGAAATTGGGATTTCCCGGGTCCCAATCGCTTGTACAGGGCCTGGCGTTCTCGGTGACACCGCGCCCTCTGTGTTGCCATGACACCAAAGTCTGAATCTCACTCTAATAAAACATAAAAGTAAGCCAATCACATTTCATGTAAAAGAAAATAAAACCACTTTATATTCTCATCCCCCTCCCCCATGTACTCACAGAGCACACAATGTAGAATGAAGACTGGTTCTCCTTCCTCTCTGCAGTCATGTGACCTGTACAGGAAGTAGGGCAGTCTGCTCACACTGCTTTCCAGGGAGGAGAGTTCTCAGTCTCAGCTCTCCATCGCCCCCTGCAGGCTGGAGGAGAAAGCTGAATCCTAGGAGAGTTCTCAGTCTCAGCTCTCTATCGCCCCCTGCAGGCTGGAGGAAAAAGCTGAATCCTAGGAGAGTTCTCAGTCTCAGCTCTCTATCGCCCCCTGCAGGCTGAAGGAGAAAGCTGAAACCTATGAGAGTTCTCAGTCTCAGCTCTCTATCGCCCCCTGCAGGCTGGAGGAGAAAGCTGAATCCTATTTCCAGCAGAAGCCGGCCGCTGCGCCTTCTGACAGCGGGGTCAGCAAACTCAATATCATGGCTGGTCGCATCAGCATTATGGCTGCCCCCAAAGGGGACCGTTGTATCTGTATGGCTCCGACCACACGAGCCTCACCTTGTATAAGAGCAGAGTGATCAGCAAGCTTTGTTGAAGCTTTATAACCACTTGAAGCCCGGGCCTTCTTTTAAAATTTGTTGCTTCCCTTTAAAAATCTGTATTTTTTTTGCTAGAAAATTACTTAGAAACCCCAAATTTTATATATAGATATATTTTAGAAGAGGGACCCTAGAGAATAAAATGACAATCATTGCAACATTAAACCACTTGCCTACAGGGCACTTTCACCGCGTTCCTGCTCAGGCCAATTCAAAGCTTTCAGCGCTGTCACACTTTGAATGACAATTGCGCGGTCATGCTACACTGTACCCATATGAAATTTTTATGATTTTTTTTTCACACAAATAGAGCTTTCTTTTGGTGATATTTAACCACTTGCCGACCAGTCACGTTAACTGTACTGCGGCAAAGTGGCTCGATTCCGTCCAGCGACGTAGACTTACGTCGCTGGACTCCTCCCCTTGTAGGCGGCGCTCATGCGCCACCGAAGGCGTGCTCCTGCTATTTTCAGTCACAGCGGGAGTCGAGCCAGGGAAGGAGCGGCGGCGATAGCCGCTGCTCTTCCCCGATCGTCGGGGAATCGAGTTTGGAGATCCGCCCTCTTGTGTAAACAGAGCGGGCGGATCTCCTAAGTGACAAACAGTGACAGATTGCAGGGTTCAGCATAGCTGAACCTGTGATCTGTCCCTGTGTCACTCAGTCACCTCCCCCCACACACGTTAGTAAGCACCAGGCATACATTAACCCCTCCCTCTCCAATAAAATTAACACCTTCCCTGCCAGTGTCATTTTTACAGTAACAGTGCATATGTATAGCACTGATTACTCTAGAAATGTCACTGGTACCCCCAAAAGTGTCAAAAATGTCAGTCAAGGGTCCGATCTGTCTGCCGCAATGTCGCAGTCCCACAAAAAAAACAAAAAATCGCAGATCGCCGCCATTACTCGTTAAAAAAAAACACCAAAAATGACAGAAATCTTTCCCTTAGTTAGTAAACGCAATAACTTTTGCGCAAAACAATCAAAATACGCTTATTGTGATTTTTTTTAGCAAACATAGGTAGCAGAAAACAAATTGGCCAAAAATTTAAAAAAATTTAGATTTTTAAATTTTTGGGGGGTGAATTTCATATAAAAAAATGTTAAAAATATGGTTATTTTTTTCAAAATAAACGCTCTTTTTTTGTTTATAGCGCAAAAAGTAAAAATCGCACAGGTGATCAAATACCACCAAAAGAAAGCTCTGTGGGAAAAAAAGGACGTAAATTTCATTTGGGTACGGCGTTGCATGACCGCGCAATTGTCAGTTAAAGTCGCACAGCGCCGAATAGCAAAAAGTGGCCTGGACGTAAGAGAGCAAAATCCTCCGGTGGTAAAGTGGTTAATCACCTCTGGGTTTTTTATTTCTTACAAAAAAAAAAAGACAAAAGTTTGAAAAAAAAAATTTTTCTTATTTTCTGTGAGTAAATTTTGAAAATGAATACATTTTTCTCCTTCACTGATGTGCGCTGATGAGGCGGCACTGATGGGCACAGATGAGGTGGCACTGATGGGGAGGTACTAATATGCCACACTGATGGGTTTGATAGGCGGCACTGATGAGCACTGATAGGAGGCACTTATGGGCACTGACAGGCAGCACTGATGGGCACTGACAGGCAGCACTGATGGGCACTGACGTGCACTGATGGGCGCTGACAGGCAGCACTATGGGCACTGATTGTGGGCACTGATGGCGGGGACTGTGGGCACTGATGGTAGGCAGTAATTGGCACTTTATTTACATTTTGTGTAGTCAGTGCCCTGATTACATGTCCTTGTCTCCCCTATGAGGAGGAGCCGCTGATCGGCTCTCCTCGCCTCACACACTGACAGTGTGAGGCGAGGAGAGCCGAATAACGGCACTTCCTCATTTACATGTTGGACACAGCCGATCACATGGGTAAAGAGTCATGTCATTGACTCTTTACTGAGATCGGGATCGCGCTGTGTCCTAGCAACACGGCGCGGTCACGATCGCCGCTCTGCGCGCCCCCCAGGGGCGCGCGAGAGAGGCACTGTTCTGGTGCGGCGACATATGACGGTGTCCCAGAACAATAGCTACACCGCTCCCCCATCAGTTGATGGTGGGTGGGTAGTATGGGGTTAATATCACACTGTACGTAATGCAATTTTTTGGGAAAAAATAGACTTTAATTAAATTAGAAAAAAAAAACCACAATAGTTACCCCAATGTTTGTATAATGTGAAAGATGATATTCAGAGGTGGAACTAGAACCTTCAGGGGCCCCCGGTGCAAGAAATCATGAAGGGCCCCTCTGACCCCCCCCCCCCCTTCCATCTGAGCGCCAGGCTCCCAGTCCTGGGAGGGCGTCAATAGACATCCCCCCAGAATCCCACCTCCCACATGCCCCCTGGGGCGCACATCCAGCATGCTCTGAGACTGCTGTGTTCTTCAGACAATCACAGCGGCCCTTTACCATGTGATCAGCTGATCTCCTGTACACAGACTTGTCAGTGAATGGCATTCCTTTCTTCCCGCGCTGTGTCTGTGTGAGAAAAGGAGAGCCGCTAACCAGCAACACTGTCAGTGAATTGTTTACACTGATAATCAGTGCTCATCAATGTCGCCTATCAGTGCTCATCAATGTCGCCTATCAGGGCTCATCAATGCTGCCTATAAGTGCTCATCAACAGGGGAGGACTGGGCCAGGGGGCCACAGACTTGACTAAAGGATTCCTGGTGAAGAGAAGTAAAAAGTCCCCTCTGCTGACCTACTGAGTGCAGGATGAAGACAAAGACAGAGCACAGACCCCCCCCCCCCCCAACATGGATGGTGTAAACTGAGTCTGAACAGAGGCCGGTTCCATGCCCCCCTGGAGACTCTTCTCCCCTGCCCCCTCCCAGCTCCCCCCAACCGCCCCCTGCTGGCCAGGTCGGGAACCCAGATTCGGACGGTGAGTAGAGAGTACCCGGAGCGGAGCTTCAGCCTGGAATGGGGGCAGGAGGAGGCCGGGAAGAGATAGGGTGGGAGGGGGACCGAGTTGCAGCACCATGGACCTCTGATTTGTACTTGCCCCCTGGTCCAAAAGTTGCCAGTCAGCCCCTGCTCATCAATGCCGCCTATCACTGCTCATCAATGCCGCCTATCACTGCTCATCAATGCCGCCCATCACTGCTCATCAATGCTGCCTATCAGTGCTCATCAATGCTGCCTATCAGTGCTCATCAATGCTGCCTATCAGTGCTCATCAATGCTGCCAACCAGTGCTCATCAATGCCGCCTATCAGTGCTCATCAATGCTGCCTATCAGTGCTCATCAATGCTGCCTATCAGTGCTAATCAATGCCGCCTATCAGTGCTCATCAATGCTGCCTATCAGTGCTCGCAAACAGTTTGCTGAAGACAAGCAGACTAAGGACATGGATTACTGGAACCATCTCCTGTGCTCTGATGAGACCAAGATAAACTTATTGGTTCAGATGGTGTCAGGTGTGTGTGGGGGCAACCAGGTGAGGAGTACAAAGACAAGTGTGTCTTCCTACAGCCAAGCATGGTGGTGGGAGTGTCATGGTCTGGGGCTGCATGAGTGCTGCCGGCACTGGGGAGCTACAGATCATTGAGGGAACCATGAATGCCAACATGTACTGTGACATACTGAAGCAGAGCATGACCCCTCCCTTCAGAGACTGGGGGGCAGGGCAGTATTCCAACATAACGACCCCAAACACCTCCAAGATGACCACTGCCTTGCTAAAGAAGCTGAGGGTAAAGGTGATGGACTGGCCAAGCATGTCTCCAGACCTAAACCCTATTGAGCTTCTGTGGGGAATCCTCAAACGGAAGGTGGAGGAGCGCAAGGTCTCTAACATCCACCAGCTCTGTGATGTCATCATGGAGGAGGGGAAGAGGTGTACTCACTTTTGTTGCCAGCGATTTAGACATTAATGGCTGTGTGTTGAGGGGACAGCAAATTTACACTGTTATACAAGCTGTGAGGGGTGTACTTACTTTTGTGAGATACTGTGTGTGTGTGTAAACAGTATATATATATTATATAATGTTTGGGGGTTCCAAGTAATTTTCTAGCAAAAAATACTGATTTTTAACTTGTAAACAACATGTGTCAGGAATAGGCCCGATCCTTAACCACTTCTGGACCAAGCATTTTTCTGACACTTTCCGTTTACAAGTTAAAATCATTTTTTTTTTTTGCTAGAAGATTACTTAGAACCCCCAAACATTATATATATATATACACACACACACACACACATTTTTTTTAGCAGGGACCCTAGAGAATAAAATGGAGATCGTTGCAATATTTTTATCACACCGTATTTGTGCAGCGGTCTTACAAAAGCAATTTTTTTTTTAAAAAATAAATTTTTTTAAATTAAAAAATAACAAAAACAAAAAACAAAAACAAAATTGAATTAACCACTTTACCACCGGAGGATTTTGCTGTCTTACGTCTGGGCCACTTTTTGCGATTCGGCACTGTGCGACTTTAACCACTTGCCGACCACCGCACGCCGATCTACGTCGGCGGTCAGCCCCTCACAGGCAAAGTGACGTAGGGCTACGTCACTAGCTTGTGAGGGTCTAGGGAGCGAGCGCGTGCCGCCGGAGGCGCGCTCCCGCGTGGTCACGGACCCCCCCGCGCGAGTGACCGGCGGACCCGATGTCCGCTGGCCACTCTGCGATCGGCGGGGGAGAGGGAGAAAGTCAGGCAGCTTGTGTAAACAAGCTGCCTGTCATTCTCCCCTCTGTATGAGAGCTGATCATATGGATCTACTATGTAGATCCGTTGATCACTCTGCATACAGCTGAAGCCACAGCCAATCACAGTAAGAATCACGCCCCTAGGGACACACACAGCCCCTCCCTCTCAAATAAAGTTAACCCCTTCACTACCAGTGTATTTTTACAGTAACAGTGCATATATATATATATATAGCACTGATTACTGTAGAAATGTCACTGGTAACCCCAAAAGTGTCAAAAATGTCAGTCAAGGGTCCGATCTGTCCGCCGCAATGTCGCAGTACCGCAAAAAAAATCGCAGATCGCCGCTATTACGCGTTAAAAAAAAAAACAACAAAAATTACAAAAATCTTTCCCTTAGTCAGTAAACGCAATAACTTTTGCGCAAACCAATCAAAATACGCTTTTTGCGATTTTTTTTTACCAAACATAGGTAGCATAAAACAAATTGGCCGAAAATGTTAAAAAAATTTTGATTTTTACATTTTTTTGGGGGGGAATTTCATATAAAAAAAGAGAAAAATATTGCTATTTTTGCAAAATTGACGCTCTTTTTTTGTTTATAGCGCGTGATCAAAAAAAAAAATCGCACAGGTGATCAAATACCGCCAAAAGAAAGCTCTGTTTGTGGGAAAAAAAGGACGCCAAATTCGTTTATTTACAGCATCGCGCGACCGCGCAATTGTCCGTTAAAGTCACGCAGTGCCGAATCGCAAAATACCCCCTGGTCGTTTAGCACCCAAATCCTCCGGGGCTTAAGTGGTTAACTGACAATTGCGCAGTCGTGCGACGCCGTACCCAAACAAAATTTGACGTCCTTCTTTCCCCCACAAACAGAGCTTTCTTTTGGTGGTATTTGATCACCTGTGCGATTTTTACTTTTTGCGCTATAAACAAAAAAAGAGCGAAAATTTTGAAAAAATAACAATATTTTTCACATTTTTTTATATGAAATTCCCCCCCAAAAAAATTTAAAAATCTAATTTTTTTATCATTTTAGGCCAATTTGTTTTCTGCTACATATTTTTGGTAAAAAAAAAAAAATCGCAATAAGCGTATTTTGATTGGTTTGCGCAAAAGTTATTGCGTTTACTAACTACAGGGTGAGTCAGTCGCGACGCAACCACGCCCCCCTACAGCCGGCTACCAAAGATCTCGAGACCGCAGGAGATCTTCGTTCACTCCAAACTTTGTTTCCCATATTTTATGCCTTAAAGTTCTACCAAAACGTGAGTGCACTATCTGCTTTTATTGAAAAAAAATTTTTAAACGGAGTTACGCTATGTCCCTGTATATTTTTTCCTTTAATATCGTGATGAGGATATCGCATGTGAGCTCGTAAGGAGACACCCTGTGGTGTATTGTGGTACTACACATAAGTTCCATTGCTTGGATACACGAGGTAAATGTCGTGTCTGGGTCATTAAGGAGACATCTGGTGGCTACCCCTGGTACTACATCTAATCTCAAACTGGTCAACTCATTAAATTGAGAGACCAATTTGCTCTGGTAAGCAGCCCTTTGTTTCACATCTGGTGATCTGCACGTTGGTGTCTCCACTTACCTCATACAGTGTCACACGGATTCAATCTCTGGGACCTTTTGTTGATCTTCTTGAACACCATCCTTGCGTTATATTGCTATGGACTTCTTTGGGATTTAAAACACCCTTGTTTTTATTTTTATATTTATTTTGAGCACAGTTTGTTCTCGTTTTTATAAGATTTATATCATATGCACAAAATGTTACTTACCTTTTAAACGTTATTAACATATTAACACTTTCCCATTTATTTGGGCGATTTATTGTAACGCAGCACATTTTTTTGACTTTGTTTACTAACTAAGGGAAAGATTTCTGTCGTTTTTGGTGTTTTTTTTTTTTTTTTTTTTTAACGAGTAATGGCGGCGATCTGCGATTTTTTTTTTGCGGGACAGCGACATTGCGGCAGACAGATCAGACCCTTGACTGACATTTTTGACACTTTTGGGGGTACCACTGACATTACTGCAGTAATCAGTGCTATATATATGCACTGTTACTGTAAAATGACACTGGCAGGGAAGGGGTTAATTTTATTGGAGAGGGAGGGGTTAATGTATGCCTGGTGCTTACTAACGTGTGTGGGGGGAGGTGACTGAGTGACACAGGGACAGATCGCAGGTTCAGCTAAATGTTTGCTAAATGTTACTGACAAGAACGGGAAGGGGGGGGAAGGGCGGGACTTTGTATGAGGTGTGTGAGAACGGTTGGCAGATAAACAGTAGAATCAGAAGTACAAAAAAGCAATTTACTGATCCATATCATCATAATATATGACATAACCATGAATGCATGGTACAAACATTGCAATAGAGAACATAATATTTGACAAATCATGCAGAACTTGTAGGATTTGCTTTGGAGAGAAATGTATAATAATGGTTATTGCCATGTATAGAATCCAAGTCGTATTTTTATATCTCATCTTCAACAGTTTCCCATCTGGGTTGTTGTCTGGTCCGGGAGCTGCAAGGCACTCCAGGGGGCCTCCCCCCTCCCCCATCGCCCCTGTCTGGACGCGGGGAGTTGGGGGCGACACCCCCGTTGTGCATCGGCATCACGCATTCCGCGCCGTGCGTGTGACGTCATAACGCCGACACGTGAAGTCCATCTCGCGCTCAAACATTAGGGGGATATTGATATAGAGGGAATTCCGCGCAGATGAATGTAGGTTATTAGTTGGCTGCAGCCTACCCCAAAAATATAGTATAAACTATATCTGCATATTAGGGAGTGGTAGGGTAAGTTGGCGCTGCCAATACTTATACTAAATGTACGGGAGGACAGTGTGTTTTACATAAACTGGGCAAATATGAATGGTAGAAGATAATAATGTATGTTAGTACTGCCAATGATATAGATAAATGGGAGAGATAATGGTCCTTATAAACGCCCAATAGTTCTGGTATTAAGCCACAATTGTGTCACATACAATATTTGGTAAACACTTGACACTAATAAATAATTAATGCTCAATGAATAAGATAAAAATACATAAAATTGATAAACTATGAACAGTGCCTTAAAGCAATAAATATAGTGCAAATGGTTCCAGCGATAAAAGGTGAATCTTGAATAAAAAAATTAAAGGGACTGGTGTAATAAATAATATAAACACTAGGTGGCAGTGCTAGTGTAAAATGGCAAATATAGATATCCAAGTGAAAATTATTAAATAATTATATATATATATATACGTGGTAAAATGTGCCAAGTGATATATTTCAATCACTTAAAGATTAGGTTAATAAATATATATCTCTAAAAATACCCCGGTGTAATAGAAGTATGGATATCCAGGTGAAAAATAATATAATTAAAAGTATATATATATATATATATATATATATATAGTGAATTGTGCCAAGTGGAATAAACAGGTGTTTGGGATCTCTAAAAAAACTCTCATAGGGATTCCCAGTGTTAATATAAATAATATCTGGTGAATTGAATAAATAAATTAAACTTTAAAAAAATTCAGAGAAATAAATAGTCCGTAGTAAATATATAGTGAAAAAAATATATATAGTGAAAAAAAGTCCACAGATATGATCAGTATATTGATCCTCCAAAACGTGCAGCAATAGTGTGAAAAAAGTACCGAAAAATTCCTTAGATGGAGGGGGTGAGTCCCAGTGATGGATTCAGGATGTGGGTGCCGGGTGAGGATATTCCGTGCTCCCCTCTCTATATAGCCCGCACTCACCAGAGAGCGGCACCCCTACAGGGGTAACCAGCGTTGAATTAATGGGGTGAACCCTCGATGGATCTCGGTGAAGCTCTCCAATCCTCCTGGGTTTAATCTCACTTCCTCCCTCCAGTGATTATTTGGTAAGCAAGCTGTATGTAATATAGGGTAACAAAAGGCAGCTCTCCAAAATGTTGGGAACGGTATCCGATGGTATATAAATAGAAAACACCAATATAGTGATGTACCGTTTATTTAGGATAAATAAACGGATATTTTAAACGGTACATCACTATATTGGTGTTTTCTATTTATATACCATCGGATACCGTTTCCAACATTTTGGAGAGCTGCCTTTTGTTACCCTATATTACATACCGCTTGCTTACCAAATAATCACTGGAGGGAGGAAGGGAGATTAAACCCAGGAGGATTGGAGAGCTTCACCAAGATCCATCGAGGGTTCACCCCATTAATTCAACGCTGGTTACCCCTGTAGGGGTGCCGCTCTCTGGTGAGTGCGGGCTATATTGAGAGGGGAGCACGGAATATCCTCACCCAGCACCCACATCCTGAATCCATCACTGGGACTCACCCCCTCCATCTAAGGAATTTTTCGCCACTTTTTTCACACTATTGCTGCACGTTTTGGAGGATCAATATACTGATCATATCTGTGGACTTTTTTTCACTATATATATTTTTTTTCACTATATATTTACTACGGACTATTTATTTCTCTGAATTTTTTTTAAAGTTTAATTTATTTATTCAATTCACCAGATATTATTTATATTAACACTGGGAATCCCTAGGAGAGTTTTTTAGAGATCCCAAACACCTGTTTATTCCACTTGGCACAATTCACTATATATATATATATACTTTTAATTATATTATTTTTCACCTGGATATCCATACTTCTATTACACCGGGGTATTTTTAGAGATATATATTTATTAACCTAATTTTTAAGTGATTGAAATATATCACTTGGCACATTTTACCACGTATATATATATATAATTATTAATAATTTTCACTTGGATATCTATATTTGCCATTTTACACTAGCACTGCCACCTAGTGTTTATATTATTTATTACACCAGTCACTTTAATTTTTTTATTCAAGATTCACCTTTTATCACTGGAACCATTTGCACTATATTTATTGCTTTAAGGCACTGTTCATAGTTTATCAATTTTATGTATTTTTATCTTATTTATTGAGCATTAATTATTTATTAGTGTCAAGTGTTTACCAAATATTGTATGTGACACAATTGTGGCTTAATACCAGAACTATTGGGCGTTTATAAGGACCATTATCTCTCCCATTTATCTATATCATTGGCAGTACTAACATACATTATTATCTTCTACCATTCATATTTGCCCAGTTTATGTAAAACACACTGTCCTCCCGTACATTTAGTATAAGTATTGGCAGTGCCAACTTACCCTACCAATCCCTATTAGGGGGATATTGTGGCGCCATCATCCTGGACGAGCTATCTTACCGGTGGTGCAGTAGCCTCCTCCCTCTACTGAGCGTGGACGTGATGCTGGGGACCTCATCGTGACCGGCTCTGGGTACACCCTTTGGACACTCCTCACTCACACCTACTTTTCTTCTTCACTTTGTCTTTTCATTATTTGGTTTTAACCACTTGCCGACCGCCGCACGACTATTTACGTCGGCGGTCAGCCCCTCACAGGCAGAGAGACGTAGGGCTACGTCTCTAGCCTGTGAGAGTCGAGGGAGCGAGCGCGCGCAGCCGGAGGCGCGCTCCCGCGTGGTCACGGACCCCCACGCGCGTGTGACCGGCGGACCCGATGTCCGCCGGTCACTCGCGATCGTCGGGTGCCTCCAAAAACGCCTTGGAAAATAAAAGCCTGCAAATCGCGGTAAAAATCGCGGTAAAACGCTATGCTTAAATGTGAATGCAGCCTTAATCCTGTTACAAGAAATGTAAACATCCCTTCTAATAGGAATAAGCAGGACAGGTCCTCTTTAACCACTTGCCAACTGCCGCAAGTACATATACTGCGGCGGTCACCCCCGGCCAGGCAAAGTGACGTACCGGTACGTCACTAGCCTGTCACTCGCTTGTGAGCCAATAGTGGGCGAGCGCCCGCCCCGGCTCGTTCCCCAACAAGTCAGTGCGTGTGACCGGCTGACCCGATGTCCGCCGGTCACTCGCGATTGTTCGCCGGGAAGGGAGTAAGGCAGGCGGCTGATGTAAACAAAGCCGCCTGTCATTCTCCCCTGTGTAGGAATAGTGATCATACGG